>NC_134360.1:2968992-3316492 GCF_048569485.1 Anomaloglossus baeobatrachus | reverse complement strand
GACCCTGCACTTCTGGAGGTGCTCTGCCACCCAGTGACCCTGCACTTCGCCCCTTTGACAAAAAACCCCTTGGTGTGAAGAGCAGAAGATGTCGGAGCGTGGGCACCGGAGACGAGCGGCTGCAGCGATGCGCGGGATGTCGATATTTTTGTACATTTTGCGCCTCTTGTTGCTCCAGTGCAAATCAACCACCACCAGATCGGGATCGTTCCTTCTGCACGAGAAACAAGATCGATCCAAACAGAATGACGACCCCAAACCCCCGCCCTGAAGGTCCAGAAGACGGCACCGGGTGCGGGGGAAACGGCAGAGACGGGGCAAACGGCAGAGACGGGGCAAACGGCAGAGACGGGGCAAACGGCAGAGACGGGGCAAACGGCAGAGACGGGGCAAACGGCAGAGACGGGGGCAAACGGCAGAGACGGGGCAAACGGCAGAGACGGGGCAAACGGCAGAGCGATTGGGGGAGAGGGGGGGGGGACGACCACCAAAGGCCGGGGGAGAGAGGGGAGGAACCAGCGGGCGACCGGGGGAGAAGGGGGGGGGGTGAACCAACGGGCGACCGGAGGAGAGGGGGGTGAACCAACGGGCGACAGGAGGAGAGGGGGGTGAACCAACGGGCGACCGGAGGAGAGGGGGGTGAACCAACGGGCGACCGAGGAGAGGGGGGTGAACCAACGGGCGACCGGAGGAGAGGGGGGTGAACCAACGGGCGACCGGAGGAGAGGGGGGTGAACCAACGGGTGACCGGAGGAGAGGGGGGGTGGACCAACGGGCGACCGGAGGAGAGGGGGGGTGGAACCAACGGGCGACCGGAGGAGAGGGGGGGTGGACCAACGGGCGACCGGAGGAGAGGGGGGGTGGACCAACGGGCGACCGGAGGAGAGGGGGGGGTGGACCAACGGGCGACCGGAGGAGAGGGGGGGTGGACCAACGGGCGACCGGAGGAGAGGGGGGGGGTGGACCAACGGGCGACCGGAGGAGAGGGGGGGTGGACCAACGGGCGACCGGAGGAGAGGGGGGGGTGGACCAACGGGCGACCGGAGGAGAGGGGGGGGTGGACCAACGGGGCGACCGGAGGAGAGGGGGGGGGGGACCAACGGGCGACCGGGAGGAGAGGGGGGGGACCCCAACGGGCGACCGGAGGAGAGGGGGGGGGACCCCAACGGGCGACCGGAGGAGAGGGGGGGGGACCCCAACGGGCGACCAGAGGAGAGGGGGGGGGGACCCCAACGGGCGACCGGAGGAGAGGGGGGGGGGACCAACGGGCGACACGGAGGAGAAGGGGGGGGGGGGACCAACGGGCGACCGGAGGAGAGGGGGGGGGGGGGACCAACGGGGCGACCGGAGGAGAGGGGGGGGGGGACCAACGGGCGACCGGAGGAGAGGGGGGGGGACCCAACGGGCGACCGGAGGAGAGGGGGGGGGGGGACCAACGGGCGACCGGAGGAGAGGGGGGGGGGGGGACCAACGGGCGACCGGAGGAGAGGGGGGGGGGGGACCAACGGGCGACCGGAGGAGAGGGGGGGGGGACCAACGGGCGACCGGAGGAGAGGGGGGGGGGGACCAACGGGCGACCGGAGGAGAGGGGGGGGGGGGGACCAACGGTGCGACCGGAGGAGAGGGGGGGGGACCAACGGGCGACCGGAGGAGAGGGGGGGGGACCAACGGGCGACCGGGGGGACCAACGGGCGACCGGGGGGGACCAACGGGCGACCGGGGGGACCAACGGGCGACCGGGGGGACCAACGGGCGACTGGGGGAGAGGGGAGGGGGGGATGTGAACCAACGGGCGAGCGGGGGGGGGGAGGGGAGCCAACGGGCAAGCGGGGGAGAGGGGAGGGAGGGGTGAACCAACGGGGGAACCGGGGGGGAGGGGGGACCAGTGGGCAACAGGGAACGGCCCATCTGTCCCCCCCACTGCCGATAGCCACAGCCCTCAGAAGAGAACAATGGTTTTTGGGGGAGGGGAAGACCCACGTGCCGATACCGACATCGATCAGGATAAATCCTCCCTCAGTGTAGAGGACTGGAGCCTCCTGTTCGCTGATAGTTATCGTGCATCTGTAAACCTGATCGGCCGATAATTGCATGCGATTGCCCCTTTTACCTTCACCCGCTTCCCCTGGATGTCCAGCGTCTTCATGGTGAAGTCCACGCCGATCGTGTTCCCCTGCCGCTCCACGAACACGCCGCTCTTGAAGCGCTGCACCACGCACGTCTTCCCCACCCCGGCGTCTCCGATCAGAACGATCTTGAAGAGGAAATCATAGGCGTCGTCCGAGTCCTGCGGGGCGGACATGCCGGGTCCGGGCGATCGGTGCAGCCGTGACGTGGAGCAGCCGCGGAACTGACAACGCGGAACTGCAATAGTCAACTACAGGAGCGGGAGGACCCACTGCAAGGCACACACCACTCGCACATAGCTGCGCCTGTCCGGAGTATTACAGGGCAGATACACCACTTGCACATAGCTGCCCCTGCTGCGCCTGTCTGGAGTATTACAGGGCAGATACACCACTTGCACATAGCTGCCCCTGCTGCGCCTGTCCGGAGTATTACAGGGCAGATACACCACTCGCACATAGCTGCCCCTGCTGCGCCTGTCCGGAGTATTACGGGGCAGATACACCACTTGCACATAGCTGCCCCTGCTGCGCCTGTCCGGAGTATTACAGGGTAGATACACCACTTGCACATAGCTGCCCCTGCTGCGCCTGTCCGGAGTATTACAGGGCAGATACACCACTTGCACATAGCTGCCCCTGCTGCGCCTGTCCGGAGTATTACAGGGCAGATACACCACTTGCACATAGCTGCCCCTGCTGCGCCTGTCCGGAGTATTACAGGGTAGATACACCACTCGCACATAGCTGCCCCTGCTGCGCCTGTCCGGAGTATTACGGGGTAGATACACCACTTGCACATAGCTGCCCCTGCTGCGCCTGTCCGGAGTATTACAGGGCAGATACACCACTTGCACATAGCTGCCCCTGCTGCGCCTGTCCGGAGTATTACAGGGCAGATACACCACTTGCACATAGCTGCCCCTGCTGCGCCTGTCCGGAGTATTACAGGGTAGATACACCACTCGCACATAGCTGCCCCTGCTGCGCCTGTCCGGAGTATTACAGGGCAGATACACCACTTGCACATAGCTGCCCCTGCTGCGCCTGTCCGGAGTATTACAGGGCAGATACACCACTTGCACATAGCTGCCCCTGCTGCGCCTGTCCGGAGTATTACAGGGCAGATACACCACTTGCACATAGCTGCCCCTGCTGCGCCTGTCCGGAGTATTACGGGGTAGATACACCACTTGCACATAGCTGCCCCTGCTGCGCCTGTCCGGAGTATTACAGGGCAGATACACCACTTGCACATAGCTGCCCCTGCTGCGCCTGTCCGGAGTATTACAGGGCAGATACACCACTTGCACATAGCTGCCCCTGCTGCGCCTGTCCGGAGTATTACGGGGCAGATACACCACTTGCACATAGCTGCCCCTGCTGCGCCTGTCCGGAGTATTACGGGGTAGATACACCACTTGCACATAGCTGCCCCTGCTGCGCCTGTCCGGAGTATTACAGGGCAGATACACCACTTGCACATAGCTGCCTCTGCTGCGCCTGTCCGGAGTATTACAGGGCAGATACACCACTTGCACATAGCTGCCCCTGCTGCGCCTGTCCGGAGTATTACAGGGCATATACACCACTTGCACATAGCTGCTCCTGCTGCGCCTGTCCGGAGTATTACAGGGCAGATACACCACTTGCACATAGCTGCCCCTGCTGCGCCTGTCCGGAGTATTACGGGGTAGATACACCACTCGCACATAGCTGCCCCTGCTGCGCCTGTCCGGAGTATTACAGGGTAGATACACCACTCGCACATAGCTGCCCCTGCTGCGCCTGTCCGGAGTATTACAGGGCAGATACACCACTTGCACATAGCTGCCCCTGCTGCGCCTGTCCGGAGTATTACAGGGCAGATACACCACTTGCACATAGCTGCCCCTGCTGCGCCTGTCCGGAGTATTACAGGGCAGATACACCACTTGCACATAGCTGCCCCTGCTGCGCCTGTCTGGAGTATTACAGGGCAGATACACCACTTGCACATAGCTGATCCTGCTGCGCCTGTCCGGAGTATTACAGGGCAGATACACCACTTGCACATAGCTGCCCCTGCTGCGCCTGTCCGGAGTATTACGGGGTAGATACACCACTTGCACATAGCTGCCCCTGCTGCGCCTGTCCGGAGTATTACAGGGCAGATACACCACTTGCACATAGCTGCCCCTGCTGCGCCTGTCCGGAGTATTACAGGGCAGATACACCACTTGCACATAGCTGCCCCTGCTGCGTCTGTCCGGAGTATTACAGGGCAGATACACCACTTGCACATAGCTGCCCCTGCTGCGCCTGTCCGGAGTATTACGGGGTAGATACACCACTTGCACATAGCTGCCCCTGCTGCGTCTGTCCGGAGTATTACGGGGTAGATACACCACTCGCACATAGCTGCCCCTGCTGCGCCTGTCCGGAGTATTACGGGGTAGATACACCACTCGCACATAGCTGCCCCTGCTGCGCCTGTCCGGAGTATTACGGGGTAGATACACCACTCGCACATAGCTGCCCCTGCTGCGCCTGTCCGGAGTATTACAGGGTAGATACACCACTCGCACATAGCTGCCCCTGCTGCGCCTGTCCGGAGTATTACAGGGCAGATACACCACTCGCACATAGCTGCCCCTGCTGCGCCTGTCCGGAGTATTACGGGGTAGATACACCACTCGCACATAGCTGCCCCTGCTGCGCCTGTCCGGAGTATTACAGGGCAGATACACCACTTGCACATAGCTGCCCCTGCTGCGCCTGTCCGGAGTATTACAAGGCAGATACACCACTCGCACATAGCTGCCCCTGCTGCGCCTGTCCGGAGTATTACAGGGCAGATACACCACTTGCACATAGCTGCCCCTGCTGCGCCTGTCCGGAGTATTACAGGGCAGATACACCACTTGCACATAGCTGCCCCTGCTGCGCCTGTCCGGAGTATTACAGGGCAGATACACCACTTGCACATAGCTGCCCCTGCTGCGCCTGTCCGGAGTATTACAGGGCAGATACACCACTTGCACATAGCTGCCCCTGCTGCGCCTGTCCGGAGTATTACAGGGCAGATACACCACTTGCACATAGCTGCCCCTGCTGCGCCTGTCCGGAGTATTACGGGGTAGATACACCACTTGCACATAGCTGCCCCTGCTGCGTCTGTCCGGAGTATTACAGGGCAGATACACCACTTGCACATAGCTGCCCCTGCTGCGCCTGTCCGGAGTATTACAGGGCAGATACACCACTTGCACATAGCTGCCCCGGCTGCGCCTGTCCGGAGTATTACAGGGCAGATACACCACTTGCACATAGCTGCCCCTGCTGCGCCTGTCTGGAGTATTACAGGGCAGATACACCACTTGCACATAGCTGCTCCTGCTGCGCCTGTCCGGAGTATTACAGGGCAGATACACCACTTGCACATAGCTGCCCCTGCTGCGCCTGTCCGGAGTATTACAGGGCAGATACACCACTTGCACATAGCTGCCCCTGCTGCGCCTGTCCGGAGTATTACAGGGCAGATACACCACTCGCACATAGCTGCTCCTGCTGCGCCTGTCCGGAGTATTACAGGGCAGATACACCACTTGCACATAGCTGCCCCTGCTGCGCCTGTCTGGAGTATTACAGGGCAGATACACCACTTGCACATAGCTGCCCCTGCTGCGTCTGTCCGGAGTATTACAGGGCAGATACACCACTTGCACATAGCTGCCCCTGCTGCGACTGTCCGGAGTATTACAGGGTAGATACACCACTCGCACATAGCTGCCCCTGCTGCGCCTGTCCGGAGTATTACAGGGTAGATACACCACTTGCACATAGCTGCCCCTGCTGCGCCTGTCCGGAGTATTACAGGGCAGATACACCACTTCCACATAGCTGCCCCTGCTGCGCCTGTCCGGAGTATTACAGGGCAGATACACCACTCGCACATAGCTGCCCCTGCTGCGCCTGTCCGGAGTATTACAGGGCAGATACACCACTCGCACATAGCTGCCCCTGCTGCGCCTGTCCGGAGTATTACGGGGTAGATACACCACTTGCACATAGCTGCCCCTGCTGCGCCTGTCCGGAGTATTGCAGGGCAGATACACCACTCGCACATAGCTGCCCCTGCTGCGTCTGTCCGGAGTATTACAGGGCAGATACACCACTTGCACATAGCTGCCCCTGCTGCGCCTGTCCGGAGTATTACAGGGCAGATACACCACTTGCACATAGCTGCCCCTGCTGCGCCTGTCCGGAGTATTACGGGGTAGATACACCACTTGCACATAGCTGCTCCAGTGGTGCTGCTGTCCCCACAATCCCCCACAATTTGATGACCCCCCCCATTCCCCACACAATATGTTGTCCCCACATAATATAATGTCCCCCACAAAGTATGATGTCCCCTCAGTCCCCCAAATAGCATGATATCTTCCACACAGTGTGATGCCACAGTCCCCCACACAGTATAAAGCCCTCACAGGCCCCCCTCATAGTATGATGTCCCCACAGTCACATACAAAGTATGATGTCCCCACAGTCCCCCACACAGTATGATGTCCCCACAGTCACATACAACGTATGATGTTACCACAGTCTCCCACACAGTATGATGTCCCCACAGTCCCCCACACAGTATGATGTCCCCCACACAGTATGATGTCCCCACAGTCCCCCACACAGTATCATGTCCCCCACACAGTATGATGTCCCCACAGTCCCCCACACAGTATGATGTCCCCACAGTCCCCCTCACAGTATGATGTCCCCACAGTCCCCCTCACAGTATGATGTCCCCCACACAGTGTGATGTCCCCACAGTTCCCCACACAGTATGATGTCCCCACAGTCCCCCTCACAGTATGATGTCCCCACAGTCCCCCACACAGTATGATGTCCCCCACACAGTATGATGTCCCCACAGTCCCCCACACAGTATGTCCCCACAGTCCCCCACACAGTATGATGTCCCCACAGTCCCCCACACAGTGTGATGTCCCCACAGTCCCCCACACAGTATGATGTCCCCACAGTCCCCACACAGTATGATGTCCCCACAGTCCCCCTCACAGTATGATGTCCCCACAGTCCCCCACACAGTATGATGTCCCCCACACAGTATGATGTCCCCACAGTCCCCCACACAGTATGATGTCGCCACAGTCCCCCACACAGTATGATGTCTCCACAGTCCCCCACACACAGTATGATTTCCCCACAGTCCCCCACACACAGTATGATTTCCCCACAGTCCCCCACACAGTATGATTTCCCCACAGTCCCCCACACAGTATGATGTCCCCACAGTCCCCCACACACAGTATGATTTCCCCACAGTCCCCCACACACAGTATGATTTCCCCAAAGTCCCCCACACAGTATGATTTCCCCACAGTCCCCCACACAGTATGATTTCCCCACAGTCCCCCACACACAGTATGATTTCCCCACAGTCCCCCACACAGTATGATGTCCCCACAGTCCCCCACACAGTATGATGTCCCCCACACAGTATGATGTCCCCACAGTCCCCCACACAGTATGATGTCCCCACAGTCCCACACACAGTATGATGTCCCTCACACAGTATGATGTCCCCCACACAGTATGATGTCCCCACAGTCACATACAACGTATGATGTTACCACAGTCTCCCACACAGTATGATGTCCCCACAGTCCCCCACACAGTATGATGTCCCCCTCACAGTATGATGTCCCCACAGTCCCCCACACAGTATGATGTCCCCCACACAGTATGATGTCCCCACAGTCCCCCACACAGTATCATGTCCCCCACACAGTATGATGTCCCCACAGTCCCCCACACAGTATGATGTCCCCACAGTCCCCCTCACAGTATGATGTCCCCACAGTCCCCCTCACAGTATGATGTCCCCCACACAGTGTGATGTCCCCACAGTTCCCCACACAGTATGATGTCCCCACAGTCCCCCTCACAGTATGATGTCCCCACAGTCCCCCACACAGTATGATGTCCCCCACACAGTATGATGTCCCCACAGTCCCCCACACAGTATGTCCCCACAGTCCCCCACACAGTATGATGTCCCCACAGTCCCCCACACAGTGTGATGTCCCCACAGTCCCCCACACAGTATGATGTCCCCACAGTCCCCCACACAGTATGATGTCCCCACAGTCCCCCTCACAGTATGATGTCCCCACAGTCCCCCACACAGTATGATGTCCCCCACACAGTATGATGTCCCCACAGTCCCCCACACAGTATGATGTCGCCACAGTCCCCCACACAGTATGATGTCTCCACAGTCCCCCACACACAGTATGATTTCCCCACAGTCCCCCACACACAGTATGATTTCCCCACAGTCCCCCACACAGTATGATTTCCCCACAGTCCCCCACACAGTATGATGTCCCCACAGTCCCCCACACACAGTATGATTTCCCCACAGTCCCCCACACACAGTATGATTTCCCCAAAGTCCCCCACACAGTATGATTTCCCCACAGTCCCCCACACAGTATGATTTCCCCACAGTCCCCCACACACAGTATGATTTCCCCACAGTCCCCCACACAGTATGATGTCCCCACAGTCCCCCACACAGTATGATGTCCCCCACACAGTATGATGTCCCCACAGTCCCCCACACAGTATGATGTCCCCACAGTCCCACACACAGTATGATGTCCCTCACACAGTATGATGTCCCCCACACAGTATGATGTCCCCACAGTCCCCCACACAGTATGATGTTCCCACAGTCCCCCACACAGTATGATGTCCCCACAGTCCCCCACACAGTATGATGTCCCCACAGTCCCCCACACAGTATGATGTCCCCACAGTCCCCCACACAGTATGATGTCCCCACAGTCCCCCACACAGTATGATGTCCCTAGAGTCCCCCACACAGTATGATGTTCCCACAGTCCCCCACACAGTATGATGTCCCCCACACAGTATGATGTCCCCACAGTCCCCCACACAGTATGATGTCCCCACAGTCCCCCACACAGTATGATGTCCCCCACACAGTATGATGTCCCCACAGTCCCCCACACAGTATGATGTTCCCACAGTCCCCCACACAGTATGATGTCCCCACAGTCCCCCACACAGTATGATGTCCCCACAGTCCCCCACACAGTATGATGTCCCCACAGTCCCCCACACAGTATGATGTCCCTACAGTCCTCCACACAGTATGATGTCCCCACAGTCCCCCACACAGTATGATGTCCCTCACACAGTATGATGTCCCCACAGTCCCCCACACAGTATGATGTCCCCACAGTCCCCCACACAGTATGATGTCCCCCACACAGTATGATGTCCCCACAGTCCCCCACACAGTATGATGTCCCCCACACAGTATGATGTCCCCACAGTCCCCCACACAGTATGATGTTCCTCTCACAATATTATGCCCCACATTTGCCCTTTAGGTTGCAGCTTTCTGTCCCCACAATGTACAGATAATTAGAAAAAGACCCCAGCTCCTCCCGTCACCCGCTCCCCCCAGCTGTGCTCTGTGCTGTGCACTGAGGCTGAGGCGATGTAATGACGTCATGGCGCTCAGACGCACAGACTCAGTGATGTCAGGGGGAGCTGACACCTCCTTGTTCCATCCCTGTATTCAGTGGTTTCTGCCTCTCGATTCTACACATGGCAGTGAGCGAGACCCCGGGCGGCCACTGCATAAAGCCCTTTGCTTCCTGGTCGGTGGTCCGCATTTTGCCCATGGCTGTTGTATATATTTGTTGGTAATTTGTTTTGTGGGGGACGCAGTGGTGAGTGCGGGGGTCTGGCACATAAGGAGAGAATGCATTTTACACTTCAGGGGTGGACTCACAGGGGTCCAAGAGGTCAGGGGCCACATCCACCTACACGACCGGTGGGCTTGTGCCATGTGAGGAGATATTGGGCACAGCGGCCCCCTCAGTGTGTGTCCCCCAGTGGGACCTTCATTACTGAGGTCTACAGCTCGGGGGCTCTGAACATTTCTGAGTCGCCTCAATGATATTGTGGACAACACGACAGTCTATTAGAGCTGTGAAACCTGCGGCCCCTGAGACCAGCGTCTGTGGCCCCCGCTGCACCAGGGAGGGGGGGCCTTACATCCCGCCGGGGGGTGCGCAGAGTGCGGAGCAGTGAACCCCCTCCCCGGACCTACATGTGATTGGGGAGAGGATTACAGAGAAGTGGCAGCGCCGGCGCCATCCTCAGCGGACGACCTACAGCCACCACCGATTACACGGAGATTTCGGGGAAGGGTCCGGGAATGTGCAGGGTCTCACGGGGTCCGTGTAACATGTAATATCCTGTGCTGCAGACGTATTGCCGGATATCACAGAAATCAGCCAAATAAAAAAGGGGAGGAATCAAAACAAAGTGGAAAAAATAGAAACAGATTTTTCCACTAAAGATGTCATTATAGGTAAAAATAAAAGAGAACTGAACTCCCCCGATCAGTGTCCACCGCCCGCGATCCTCCGCTGCGTTCACACACTCGTTTCCGGACTTTCCCGCTCCTTATACGTTTGTGTCGCTTCTCCTGACTCCGTTAATAAACTCTCTAAATCTGCGACGCGTCGACTCTTTCAGCGTTTTTGGTTCTTTCTTTCAGTATTTTTCCAGCTTTTTTTAACCAACGAGAAAATGTAAAATCTGCTGCTTTTTGGGGAATAAAAGCGACTTTCTTCGGCTACTTTCACACTTCCGGATTGCTGCAACGTTACTGGAGTATCAAAAAGCACAGGGTGTGCCATACTCAGGGACAGGCCAAGGTAAGGAAGGCCGAAAACCACCACCTCTGACCAAGAAACAGAAGATAAAACCTCAAGACTGGGCCAAGAAATATCTAAGACTGATTCTTCACAGGTTTTATGGACTGATGAAATGAGAGTGATGAAGGATGGGCAGATGGATGGGCCAGAGGCTGGATCAGTAAAGGGCAGAGAGCTCCACTCCGACTCAGACGCCAGCAAGGTGGAGGTGGGTACCGGTATGGGCTGGGATCAGCAAAGATCAACTTGTGGGAGCTTTTCGGGTTGAGGATGGAGTGAAGCTCAACTCCCAGACCTACTGCCAGTTTCTGGAAGACAACTTCTTCAAGCAGTGGTACAGGAAGAAGTTGCTATCGTTCAAGAAAAACATGATTTTCATGCAGGACAATGCTCCATCACATGCATCCAACTACTCCACAGCGTGGCTGGCCAGTAAAGGTCTAAAAGATGAAAAAATAATGACATGGCCCCCTTGTTCCCCTGATCTGAACCCCATAGAGAACCTGTGGTCCCTCATAAAATGTGAGATCTATAGGGAGGGAAAACAGTCCACCTCTGGGAGCAGTGTCTGGAGGCTGTGGTGTCTGGAGGCTGTGGTGGCTGGAGGCTGTGGTGGCTGGAGGCTGCGGTGGCTGGAGGCTGTGATGTCTGGAGGCTGTGGTGTGTGGAGGCTGCGGTGGCTGGAGGCTGTGGTGTCTGGAGGCTGCGGTGGCTGGAGGCTGTGGTGTCTGGAGGCTGTGGTGGCTGGAGGCTGCGGTGGCTGGAGGCTGCGATGTCTGGAGGCTGTGCTGTCTGGAGGCTGTGGAGTCTGGAGGCTGTGCTGTCTGGAGGCTGTGGAGTCTGGAGGCTGTGCTGTCTGGAGGCTGTGGTGTCTGGAGGCTGTGCTGTCTGGAGGCTGTGGAGTCTGGAGGCTGTGGAATCTGGAGTTTGTGCTGTCTGGAGGCTGTGGAGTCTGGAGGCTGTGCTGTCTGGAGGCTGTGGTGTCTGGAGGCTGTAGTGTCTGGAGGCTGTGGAGTCTGGAGGCTGTGGAGTCTGGAGGCTGTGCTGTCTGGAGGCTGCGGTGTCTGGAGGCTGCGGTGTCTGGAGGCTGTGGAGTCTGGAGGCTGTGCTGTCTGGAGGCTGTGGAGTCTGGAGGCTGCGGTGTCTGGAGGCTGTGGAGTCTGGAGGCTGTGCTGTCTGGAGGCTGTGGTGTCTGGAGGCTGCGGTGTCTGGAGGCTGTGGAGTCTGGAGGCTGTGGAGTCTGGAGGCTGCGCTGTCTGGAGGCTGTGGAGTCTGGAGGCTGTGCTGTCTGGAGGCTGCGGTGTCTGGAGGCTGTGGTGTCTGGAGGCTGTGGAGTCTGGAGGCTGTGCTGTCTGGAGGCTGCGGTGTCTGGAGGCTGCGGTGTCTGGAGGCTGTGGAGTCTGGAGGCTGTGCTGTCTGGAGGCTGTGGAGTCTGGAGGCTGTGCTGTCTGGAGGCTGTGGAGTCTGGAGGCTGTGCTGTCTGGAGGCTGTGGTGTCTGGAAGCTGTGCTGTCTGGAGGCTGTGGAGTCTGGAGGCTGTGGAGTCTGGAGTCTGTGCTGTCTGGAGGCTGTGGAGTCTGGAGGCTGTGCTGTCTGGAGGCTGTGGTGTCTGGAGGCTGTAGTGTCTGGAGGCTGTGGAGTCTGGAGGCTGTGGAGTCTGGAGGCTGTGCTGTCTGGAGGCTGCGGTGTCTGGAGGCTGCGGTGTCTGGAGGCTGTGGAGTCTGGAGGCTGTGCTGTCTGGAGGCTGTGGAGTCTGGAGGCTGCGGTGTCTGGAGGCTGCGGTGTCTGGAGGCTGTGGAGTCTGGAGGCTGTGGAGTCTGGAGGCTGCGCTGTCTGGAGGCTGTGGAGTCTGGAGGCTGCGCTGTCTGGAGGCTGCGGTGTCTGGAGGCTGTGGTGTCTGGAGGCTGTGGAGTCTGGAGGCTGTGCTGTCTGGAGGCTGCGGTGTCTGGAGGCTGCGGTGTCTGGAGGCTGTGGAGTCTGGAGGCTGCGCTGTCTGGAGGCTGTGGAGTCTGGAGGCTGCGCTGTCTGGAGGCTGCGGTGTCTGGAGGCTGTGGTGTCTGGAGGCTGTGGAGTCTGGAGGCTGTGCTGTCTGGAGGCTGCGGTGTCTGGAGGCTGCGGTGTCTGGAGGCTGTGGAGTCTGGAGGCTGTGCTGTCTGGAGGCTGTGGAGTCTGGAGGCTGTGCTGTCTGGAGGCTGTGGAGTCTGGAGGCTGTGCTGTCTGGAGGCTGTGGAGTCTGGAGGCTGTGGAGTCTGGAGGCTGTGGAGTCTGGAGGCTGTGGAGTCTGGAGGCTGCTGCACGCAATGTTGATGGTAAACAGATCAATGACAGGATCTATGGATGGAGGCTGCTGAGCGTCATCAGAAAGAAAGGGGCGATATTGGGCACTCATTTTTGGGGTTTTGTTTTTATGTCAGGAATGGTTATTTCTATATGTTGTGCAGTTATATTGGTTTCCTGGTGACAATAAACAAGTGAGATGGGAATAGATTTGGTTTTTATTAAGTTGCCTAATAATTCTGCACAGTTAAGGCCCCTTTACACTAAACAACTTACCAGCGCTCCCAACAACGATACAACCTGATAGGGATCGCTGGTAAGTTGCTAGGAGGTTGCTGGTGAGAGGTCACACAGTCAGACGCTCCAGCGATCCCACCAGCAACCAGTGACCAGCCCCCAGCGAGCAGCGACGCACTGAAGCGATGCTGCGCTTGGTAACTAAGGTAAATATCAGGTAACCAACCCGATATTTACCTTGGTTACCAGCGCACGCAGCTACACGTGCAGAGAGCAGGGAGCCGCGCACACTGCTTAGCGCTGGCTCCCTGCTCTCCTAGTTACAGCACACATCGGGTTAATTACCCGATGTGTGCTGCAGCTACATGTGCACAGAGCAGGAGCCGGCGCTGACAGTGAGAGTGTCGCGGGCGGAGGAGGGGACGCCGCGCTCTCCCACTGCTCGGGTCCGGCTGCCGCTGCGACCTGCTGCTGCTCCTCAGTGGTGGCTCGAGCGGTGGGCCGGATCCCGGGGACTCGAGCGGCGCTCCTCGCCCGTGAGTGAAAAGGGGATTGGTTTTTGGGATGGTTTATTGTCCATGACGCCACCCACGGTTGTGGTGATTGTGTGGACACCACCGCTGCTCTGCATGGGGATCCCGGGAGCGGTGACAGGGAGCAGCAGAGTTGTTAATTTTCCCCTCCGTGGGTAGGGGGTGGTTGTCCCGGGGCCCAGTGATGAGGTGTAGGATGAGGGATGGCAGGACCGGTGCAGGGCTTGGTCAGGTGCAGGGACGCGGGGGGCAGCGCTGTGCCTCACGGCACGGTGGTACTCACTCAGGCTGAGACGATGACACAGTTCTCGGTAAAACACACGGCTGGAAAGACGGTTCCCACGGACGGCTGCTGTTGCTTTTCCCCGGTAGTTAACGGTGACTGTCACTTTTCCTGCACCTAAGTTTACTGTTGGTAGCGATGGATTCCCACCGGTTACCCGCTCCCTGACTTGGATATGGGCCGGAGGAGCCCCTCTTTGCCCGCAGGCACTGGCCCTGAGAAACTGGTGCCTTGGCGGTGGCGGTGTCTCCCTCTTCTGGTTGGACTGTTGCCTTCAATCGGGACTTAGTTGTTTGGAGACCCAGGAGGTCCCCTTCACTGACGGATTTGGCAAATTCACGGCGACTCCTAGCCTTGCCGGGATCCGAAAGGCCCCTGCCACTGGTGCTGGCTTCTCCTTGTGTACCGGTCCGGTACCGCCGGGCCACTACCCATCCGCGGTCCTTTCGGCAACTCCGATCAGCCTCCACTGCAGACGGTCACCGCCGTCTGCTAACCTTGCTGTCTCAGTCCAGGGCACACACCCGGACCAACTTCAGGCTTCCTCAACTGTCACTTTCTCTTCCACTTTTTACTCCTCTCACTTGCTCCTCTACCACTTCCTTCTCCAACTCTCACTAAACTCTCCACTCAACTGCCTGGTTTTCCCGCCTCCAAGACTGTGAACTCCTCGGTGGGCGGAGCCAACTGCCTGGCCCACCCCCTGGTGTGAACATCAGCCCCTGGAGGAAGGCAACAAGGATTTTTGGTGTAGCTTCGGTGTACCTATCCGGGGTGTAGGGTGTGGTGGTGTTATGACCTGTGACCCCTGGCTTGCCCAGGGCGTCACATTCCCCCTTAGCAAAATGCAGACCGTCCGCGGGCTGCCCGTCCAACACCGGTTTTATTTTTCTGGAAAAAAGATAAAAAACAATACAAGTAGAATAACATCATCCCACAACGGGAGGCACTTTACTTAAACGTTACGGTAACATTTCAAACGGTTGCTGCTGCCGCTCTCTCCCACCCAAGTAACCTGGCCCTGATGCTGCTCCTAAGAAACAGGCAGCACCCCTTGACCCCAGTCCTGAACCAAGTCACCCGAGCGGGATCCGTCCTTCCCCTCCAGAGGGTAGCCACCGGTTCCGGTGGTGGCTGGGCCCCAGCCTGCTCCACTGCGGGCCCTCCCTCCAACCTGCCTCTCCGGAGGCGGGTAACGGTAAGCTGCAACAAAACATTTTTATTTACATCCCACCTAACGTTTGTGGTTGCCCTGCAAGTTCTCGGGCCTGTTCATAGAGAGTTCCCTATGCAAAACACTGTGGATGGTCCCCACGGGGACAACAATGCCGGCAACGGCCGGTTCCAATCACGGTTCAAATCAGGTGACTTTTCACGGTTTCATTTCTTTTCATTCTTTAAACTTTTCAAACTTTTAAACACACACACACTGGTGGTCCCAACGGGGACGGTGCAACGGTGCTCCGCTGCCATTACTCAGAGTCCTCGACATCACCTGAGGGAGGGGGCACGGCGCTCACACGGGCCTCCTGGCTGCCCCTTAACTTGGCATCCAGCGCGAACCACCCCCTCTCCCCACAGTGCCGGGTGTACTGAACTATGTCGCCCGGCATCAGGTTACGACCGGGGTGCTCCTCTGGCAGGTGAGCATTCACATCCCGCCGGGCTATAAACACTTTGGCCTCCAGGCCCGGTTCGTAGATGAAACCATAGCCCCGGCGGACATCAAACCGCCTCACCTGCCCCTCGTACAGCGGTCCCCGGACACGGAAGGTCGCTTGTCTCAGGCTCTCCTTCTCCCGGATCGTACGGGCCACCATCTCCGCCTTCTTTCTTTCTCTCTCACCGATTTCCAGGCCCAACGGTACCGGCTCCCTGTCCCAGTACGGCTCTGCTGCGAGCTCCGGCACACGGGTCGGGCCCCGCGGGACCTGCTGGACACTGCCCACTGCTGGTGATCTGGGCGGCAGGCCCCGCGGTGTCCTGGCCTTGGGCGCCGCCTTGCAGCGGCAACCCGGCGCAACCTCAGCCGAGGTGTGGGGGATGGGCACAGGGGCTTTCCGCGGCTGGGCCTTCGGCACAGAGCGGGCTGTCGGCTCCGGCTTGGGGGACTTCTCGGGGTACGCCTCCGGTTCAGACCTCGGGGCTTTCCACGGCAGCACCTCCGGTCGACTACGGGCTCCGGCTACAGGTCGGCCCGCCGGGGCGGGCATGCTGGGTATCGCTACCGGTTGCGGTGGTAGCGGGCCTAGTGGCGGGGTCACGGCTTCCGAGACGGGTGGCGAGGGAGGCAGCAGGGTGAGAGGGTTTAGACCGGGTCCCGCAGCCGCGATGACCGGCCCTTCAAGGGCATCGGGGCGTGGGTCACTCACCCTCCCTTCCTCAGCTTCCTCCTCGCGTCTCCGCACGGCCGCTATAACCTCCGCCATGTCGGTCTCCCACTCCTCCATGAGGAGCTGCATCTTGACCTGCAGCCTCTGGTAGAGCTGCGCGGTCCGGATCTCCACCCACACCGCGGTCCCAGGCGCGGGGGCTTTCGGTGCTTCAGGACGGCATCCACATGTTGCTGGCGGCTTCTCCCAGGAACAAGATGGCTACAGAGTCCTGGCGTCCCTGCTTTTATAGCCGCGGCTACATGCAACCAGTCGCCATTTCGTCCCCCTTAGCCTCTTTCTGGCCCCTCCTCTATCGGGGCGGGGTTTTGGCCTTTGCGTCTCCACTACTCGAGAAGACGCTCGAGCAGGAACTTTTCGCGCCAAAGATGGCGGCTTCTGAAATTTTCTGGCCGGACACCTCCGGCGGTAACAAGGCGCACCATCTACCCAACGGCAGAGCGGTAAGATCCTGTTCGTGACGCCAAGTTGTCGCGGGCGGAGGAGGGGACGCTGCGCTCTCCCTAGCACTGCGCTCACCCCTCTGCTCGGGTCCGGCTGCTGCTGCTCAGTGGTGGCTCGAGCGGTGGGCCGGATCCCGGGGGTTCTCGAGCGGCGCTCCTCGCCCGTGAGTGAAAAGGGGTTTGGGATTTGGGAGATTGTCTATTGTCCGTGACGCCACCCACTTTGTGTGTTTGGACACCACCGGCTGCTCTGTATGAGGATCCCAGGGAGCTGTGACAGGGAGCAGCAGAGTTGTTAATTTTCCCCTCCGTGGGTAGGGGGTGGTTGTCCCGGGGTCCAGTGATGAGGTGTAGGATGAGGGATGGCAGGCCGGGTGCAGGGCTTGGTGAGGTGCAGGGACGCGGGGGCAGCGCTGTGCCGTACGGCAGTGTGGTACTCACTCAGCCTGAGACGATGACACAGTTCTCGGTAAAACACACGGCTGGAAAGACGGTTCCCACGGTCGGCTGCTGTTGCTTTTCCCCGGTAGTTAACGGTGACTGTCACTTTTCCTGCACCTAAGTTTACTGTTGGTAGCGATGGATTCCCACCGGTAACCCGCTCCCCGACTTGGATATGGGCCGGAGGAGTCCCTCTTTGCCCGCAGGCGCTGGCCCTGAGAAACTGGTGCCTTGGCGATGGCGGTGTCTCTCGCATACGGTTGGACTGTTGCCTTCAATCGGGACTTAGTTGTTTGGAGACCTGGAGGTCCCCTTCACTGACGGATTTGGCAAATTCACGGCGACTTCTAGCCTTGCCGGGATCCGAAAGGCCCCTGCCACTGGTGCTGGCTTCTCCTTGTGTACCAGTCCGGTACCGCCGGGCCACTACCCGTCCGCGGTCCTTTCGGCAACTCCGATCAGCCTCCACTGCAGATGGTCACCGCCGTCTGCTAACCTTGCTGTCCCAGTCCGGGGCACACACCCGGACCAGCTTCAGGCTTCCTCAACTGTCATTTTCTCTTCCACTTTTTACTCCTCTCACTTGCTCCTCTACCACTTCCTTCTCCAACTCTCACTAAACTCTCCACTCAACTGCCTGGTTTTCCCGCCTCCAGGACTGTGAACTCCTCGGTGGGTGGAGCCAACCGCCTGGGCCACCCCCTGGTGTGAACATCAGCCCCTGGAGGAAGGCAACAAGGATTTTTGGTGTAGCTTTGGTGTACCTATCCGGGGTCTAGGGTGTGGTGGTGTCATGACCTGTGACCCCTTGCTTGCCCAGGGCGTCACAAGAGCGGCGGAGGCTGGTAACGAAGGTAAATATCGGGTAACCAAGGACAGGGCTTCTTGGTTACCCGCTGTTTACCGTGGTTACCAGCGTCCGCAGAAGCCGGCTCCTGCTGCCTGCACATTTAAGTCCCCTTTACACACTGAGACTTTCTAGCGATCATGCTGCACAGTGGGAAACAAAGGACCAAAGAATGGTCCTGAACGATTTGTAGCGATCACATCTTCACAGCGGGGGCCGGGAGCTGATAGGTTTCACACACTGCAATGTCGCTGGGGAGGTCGCTATTACGTCACAAAACCGGTGACGTTACAGCGATGTCGTTTGCGATGTTGTAACCCTAACCCTAATAGTCACCTGCGCACACAGATCCTCCTAAGAAGCCAAATCTAAACCCCTCCAACTGCCAAAAATATTAAGCGCTGATATTTGAGTCTTTTGGGTGATTGAGAACATAGTTGTTGATCAATAATAAAAAAATCCTCTAAAATACAACTTGCCTAATAATTCTGCACACGGGATATATGAAGATAGAGATATCTTATCCAGATAGGAATGTACACATCTGAGCATGCTCGATTGCCAAAAGACGTATCCGTAACAGGAATCCGTCATTTGATGGATCTCGACGGATTCCACCGCCCATAGGCTTCCGTTATAACACACGACGGACGCCGATGAATCCGTCGCTGTCAGTTTTTTCACCACACAGAAAAAACGTTACACTCTGCATTGCTTCCGCCCGGCGGTCCGTCACTCCACGACTGATCCGACGCAAAACGGATGCAACGCAAGGCGATCAG
This sequence comes from Anomaloglossus baeobatrachus, assembly GCF_048569485.1. Lineage (NCBI taxonomy): Eukaryota > Metazoa > Chordata > Amphibia > Anura > Aromobatidae > Anomaloglossus > Anomaloglossus baeobatrachus. The sequence continues at coordinate 3,297,363 of NC_134360.1, read as the reverse complement.
TCGCAATCCGTCATTAATACAAGTCTATGGGGTAAAACCGAATCCTGTAAAATATTTTGTAGGATTCAGTGTTTTCTCAAAGCGACGGATTGTGACTGGGAAAAAGATGGAATTGTGAAATCTCCTTCCACGTCATGTAGACAAGTGACGCCAATAATCTGCACCAAAAACAGCCACAATAAAGCAGATAAATGCAGCAAACTCTGCTCGCTGTAACTGCCAAGAGAGCAGCAAAACCTCTGCACAAATGCAACGTGTGAACAGAGCCCTGCGATGAGCGCCATAAACAATAAGTGTACTGGATCCACGGATGGGTTCCTTCTGTTCCTGCTCCTCTCTGATCTTCTGATATGGCTCCTCCTCCCTGTATGTAAATCTACTCTTGTTAGACAAGTGGGTGGGGTGATCATCTGTTCTTTATGGAGTCTTATGAGGACAACACCCAGTTGGCTAACAAGGATAGCTTCATATACAGGAAGGAAGAGGCCAAAACCCGGATCCAGGAGAACGGCGCCTTTAACGCCAGATGAAAATCACGTGTTTATGGATTATTCAGTGCAGTGTAATGTGCGTCCAGAATCTGAGCCGCCCGCGGTGACAGCGGTTATCACACGGCAACACGGTCACCAATGTCACTCCATTGTTCTGTTTAGAAGAGTTTATGTGAATTACTGCGGCGCTCGCTGGTGTCTGCCATACTTCAGATGACACGCGTCTATTCAACTCTATGGGTGAAAAAATAATCAGATCCCGCACGGATCATCCGCAATGAGTCCAATATTAGTGACACTTTGTAATTATAACAATAGTATTTGGTCTTGTGAATCTTATTTACTGCCAATGTAAAAAAAAGGACACCATAAAATGTCCCCCGAATGCAAAATACGGACGAACGGACGGAAAACAGGCGACAGAAAGAATGACAATCATCATTTATTTCTGAGTGCGATGATTTTCCATGGATTTATCCGAATTTGACTTTACAGTGAGTGACAAATCATCTACAGCAAATTAGTCACATTTCCACTTCATTGCACAGGAGATACATGCACTTCCCATAAACACCAGCAGATGGCAGCAGCGTCCTGTGTTCCCTACAATGGAGGACATGCACTTCCCATAAACACCAGCAGATGGCAGCAGCGTCCTGTGTTCCCTACAATGGAGGACATGCACTTCCCATAAACACCAGCAGATGGCAGCAGCGTCCTGTGTTCCCTACAATGGAGGACATGCACTTCCCATAAACACCAGCAGGCGGCAGCAGCGTCCTGTGTTCCCTACAATGGAGGACATGCACTTCCCATAAACACCAGCAGGCGGCAGCAGCGTCCTGTGTTCTCTACAATGGAGGACATGCACTTCCCATAAACACCAGCATGCGGCAGCAGCGTCCTGTGTTCCCTACAATGGAGGACATGCACTTCCCATAAACACCAGCAGGCGGCAGCAGCGTCCTGTGTTCCCTACAATGGAGGACATGCACTTCCCATAAACACCAGCAGATGGCAGCAGCGTCCTGTGTTCCCTACAATGGAGGACATGCACTTCCCATAAACACCAGCAGATGGCAGCAGCGTCCTGTGTTCCCTACAATGGAGGACATGCACTTCCCATAAACACCAGCATGCGGCAGCAGCGTCCTGTGTTCCCTACAATGGAGGACATGCACTTCCCATAAACACCAGCAGGCGGCAGCAGCGTCCTGTGTTCCCTACAATGGAGGACATGCACTTCCCATAAACACCAGCAGATGGCAGCAGCGTCCTGTGTTCCCTACAATGGAGGACATGCACTTCCCATAAACACCAGCATGCGGCAGCAGCGTCCTGTGTTCCCTACAATGGAGGACATGCACTTCCCATAAACACCAGCAGATGGCAGCAGCGTCCTGTGTTCCCTACAATGGAGGACATGCACTTCCCATAAACACCAGCAGATGGCAGCAGCGTCCTGTGTTCCCTACAATGGAGGACATGCACTTCCCATAAACACCAGCAGATGGCAGCAGCGTCCTGTGTTCCCTACAATGGAGGACATGCACTTCCCATAAACACCAGCATGCGGCAGCAGCGTCCTGTGTTCCCTACAATGGAGGACATGCACTTCCCATAAACACCAGCAGATGGCAGCAGCGTCCTGTGTTCCCTACAATGGAGGACATGCACTTCCCATAAACACCAGCAGATGGCAGCAGCGTCCTGTGTTCCCTACAATGGAGGACATGCACTTCCCATAAACACCAGCATGCGGCAGCAGCGTCCTGTGTTCCCTACAATGGAGGACATGCACTTCCCATAAACACCAGCAGATGGCAGCAGCGTCCTGTGTTCCCTACAATGGAGGACATGCACTTCCCATAAACACCAGCAGATGGCAGCAGCGTCCTGTGTTCCCTACAATGGAGGACATGCACTTCCCATAAACACCAGCAGATGGCAGCAGCGTCCTGTGTTCCCTACAATGGAGGACATGCACTTCCCATAAACACCAGCATGCGGCAGCAGCGTCCTGTGTTCCCTACAATGGAGGACATGCACTTCCCATAAACACCAGCAGATGGCAGCAGCGTCCTGTGTTCCCTACAATGGAGGACATGCACTTCCCATAAACACCAGCAGATGGCAGCAGCGTCCTGTGTTCCCTACAATGGAGGACATGCACTTCCCATAAACACCAGCAGGCGGCAGCAGCGTCCTGTGTTCCCTACAATGGAGGACATGCACTTCCCATAAACACCAGCAGATGGCAGCAGCGTCCTGTGTTCTCTACAATGGAGGACATGCACTTCCCATAAACACCAGCAGGCGGCAGCAGCGTCCTGTATTCCCTACAATGGAGGACATGCACTTCCCATAAACACCAGCAGATGGCAGCAGCGTCCTGTGTTCCCTACAATGGAGGACATGCACTTCCCATAAACACCAGCATGCGGCAGCAGCGTCCTGTGTTCCCTACAATGGAGGACATGCACTTCCCATAAACACCAGCAGATGGCAGCAGCGTCCTGTGTTCCCTACAATGGAGGACATGCACTTCCCATAAACACCAGCAGATGGCAGCAGCGTCCTGTGTTCCCTACAATGGAGGACATGCACTTCCCATAAACACCAGCAGATGGCAGCAGCGTCCTGTGTTCCCTACAATGGAGGACATGCACTTCCCATAAACACCAGCAGATGGCAGCAGCGTCCTGTGTTCCCTACAATGGAGGACATGCACTTCCCATAAACACCAGCAGATGGCAGCAGCGTCCTGTGTTCCCTACAATGGAGGACATGCACTTCCCATAAACACCAGCAGATGGCAGCAGCGTCCTGTGTTCCCTACAATGGAGGACATGCACTTCCCATAAACACCAGCAGATGGCAGCAGCGTCCTGTGTTCCCTACAATGGAGGACATGCACGTCCCATAAACACCAGCAGGCGGCAGCAGCGTCCTGTGTTCCCTACAATGGAGGACATGCACTTCCCATAAACACCAGCAGATGGCAGCAGCGTCCTGTGTTCTCTACAATGGAGGACATGCACTTCCCATAAACACCAGCAGGCGGCAGCAGCGTCCTGTATTCCCTACAATGGAGGACATGCACTTCCCATAAACACCAGCAGATGGCAGCAGCGTCCTGTGTTCCCTACAATGGAGGACATGCACTTCCCATAAACACCAGCAGGCGGCAGCAGCGTCCTGTGTTCCCTACAATGGAGGACATGCACTTCCCATAAACACCAGCAGGCGGCAGCAGCGTCCTGTGTTCCCTACAATGGAGGACATGCACTTCCCATAAACACCAGCAGATGGCAGCAGCGTCCTGTGTTCTCTACAATGGAGGACATGCACTTCCCATAAACACCAGCAGATGGCAGCAGCGTCCTGTGTTCTCTACAATGGAGGACATGCACTTCCCATAAACACCAGCAGATGGCAGCAGCGTCCTGTGTTCTCTACAATGGAGGACATGCACTTCCCATAATCACCAGCAGGCGGCAGCAAATTCAAATTCAAATCTGCTTTATTGGCAGGACCAAAATACAGAGAAATACAGTAAGTGTGGTGGGAGGGGATCAGGGTTATGGGGCGTTGGGGCACAATTTGGGCTGTGAAAGTCCATTTAGGGGCCTTATGTTCCCCTCAGCTTATGACATGTGGTGACACATTGGGCGGCGATCTCCACCATTGACTCCTCTTCCCCAAGCAGCGTCCTGTGTTGCCTACATTGGAGGACATGCACTTCCCATAAACACCAGCAGGTGGCAGCAGCGTCCTGTGTTCAATACATTGGAGGACATGCACTTCCCATAATTACCAGCAGGTGGCAGCAGCGTCCTGTGTTCCCTACAATGGAGGACATGCACTTCCCATAAACACCAGCAGGTGGCAGCAGCGTCCTGTGTTCAATACATTGGAGGACATGCACTTCCCATAATTACCAGCAGGTGGCAGCAGCGTCCCGTGTTCCCTACAATGGAGGAAATCCTCTTTTTATGGTCTTTTTTCCGTTTTCTCTGTAAATTATAATATTATTTACATACATTTTCTGCAGAGACGGATTTTATTCTTTTATTTAACAAACTCTCAAGTTTGTAACAAGTTAAATGTATCAATGACGTGAAGTGAGTTCCTCCATATTTAGGTGAAACGATGTTCTGTGGATTCAAGCGACGGCGCGAAAAACACAAATGGATTTTATAATAGTTTTTGATGACGATCAACGGAAATATTCAGTGTGATCAGATGAGAAACAATTTACTGAAAAATGACAGAAAAGATCCGGAAGATTCCAGCGGAGGAGAATGTTACCTGGACACTTCTCCTGGAAGTGGAAAGATACAAGGAACTTCCACAAGGTCCGATACTGCTCGGGGCAGAGGGTCCGATGCTGCTCGGGGTGGAGGGTCCGATGCTGCTCGGGGCGGAGCATCCGATGCTGCTCGGAGCGGAGGGTCCGATGCTGCTCGGGGCGGGGGGTCCGATGCTGCTCGGGGCGGAGGGTCCGATGCTGCTCGGGGTGGAGGGTCCGATGCTGCTCGGGGTGGAGAGTCCGATGCTGCTCGGGGCGGAGAGTCCGGTGCTGCTCTGGGCGGAGGGTCCGGTGGTGCTCGGGGCGGAGGGTCCGGTGCTGCTTGGGGCGGAGAGTCCGGTGCTGCTCTAAGCGGAGGGTCCGGTGGTGCTCGGGGCGGAGGGTCCGGTGCTGCTTTGGGCGGAGAGTCCGGTGCTGCTCTAAGCGGAGCGTCCGGTGGTGCTCGGGGCGGAGGGTCCGGTGTTGCTCGGGGCGGAAGGTCCGGTGCTGCTCGGGGCGGACAGTCCGGTGCTGCTCTAAGCGGAGGGTCCGGTGGTGCTCGGGGCAGAGGGTCCGGTGCTGCTCGGGGCGGAAGGTCCGGTGCTGCTCGGGGCGGAGGGTCCGCTGCTGCTCAGGGCGGAGGGCCCTGATGGCGTCCCTGCTCCTTTAAGACGTCTTCTTATACCACACAACCCTCAACTAGGAAAGATAAAAAACAACAATGGACAGAATCTGCAATGTTTGCAGCAACTGACGCTGTACTAAGCTGCCCCCACATTACTGCAGGGGTCACCACAAGGAGCAACTACAGAGGGGTCACCACAAGGAGCAACTACAGAGGAGTCACCACAAGGAGCAAATACAGAGAGGTCACCACAAGGAGCAAATACAGAGGAGTCACCACAAGGAGCAAATACAGAGGAGTCACCACAAGGAGCAAATACAGAGGAGTCACCACAAGGAGGAAATACAGAGGAGTCACCATAAGGAGCAACTACAGAGGAGTCACCACAAGGAGCAAATACAGAGGAGTCACCATAAGGAGAAATATAGAGGAGTCACCACAAGGAGCAAATACAAAGGGGTCACCACAAGGAGCAAATACAGAGGGGTCACCACAAGGAGCAAATACAGAGGGGTCACCACAAGGAGCAAATACAGAGGGGTCACCACAAGGAGCAAATACAGAGGAGTCACCACAAGGAGCAAATACAGAGGGGTCACCACAAGGAGCAAATACAGAGGGGTCACCACAAGGAGCAAATACAGAGGAGTCACCACAAGGAGCAAATACAGAGTCACCACAAGGAGCAAATACAAAGGAGTCACCACAAGGAGCAAATACAGAGGGGTCACCACAAGGAGCAAATACAGAGGAGTCACCACAAGGAGCAAATACAGAGAAGTCACCACAAGGAGCAAATACAGAGGAGTCACCACAAGGGGCAAATACAGAGGAGTCACCACAAGGAGCAAATACAGAGGAGTCACCACAAGGAGGAAATACAGAGGAGTCACCACAAGGAGCAAATACAGAGGGGTCACCACAAGGAGCAAATACAGAGGAGTCACCACAAGGAGCAAATACAGAGGAGTCACCACAAGGAGCAAATGCAGAGGAGTCACCACAAGGAGCAAATACAGAGGAGTCACCACAAGGAGAAAATACAGAGGAGTCACCACAAGGAGCAAATACAGAGGAGTCACCACAAGGAGGAAATACAGAGGAGTCACCACAAGGAGGAAATACAGAGGAGTCACCACAAGGAGCAAATACAAAGGAGTCACCACAAGGAGCAAATACAGAGGAGTCACCATAAGGAGAAATACAGAGGAGTCACCACAAGGAGCAAATACTGAGGGGTCACCACAAGGAGCAAATACAGAGGGGTCACCACAAGGAGCAAATACAGAGGAGTCACCACAAGGAGCAAATACAGAGAAGTCACCACAAGGAGCAAATACAGAGGAGTCACCACAAGGGGCAAATACAGAGGAGTCACCACAAGGAGCAAATACAGAGGAGTCACCACAAGGAGGAAATACAGAGGAGTCACCACAAGGAGCAAATACAGAGGGGTCACCACAAGGAGCAAATACAGAGGAGTCACCACAAGGAGCAAATACAGAGGAGTCACCACAAGGAGCAAATGCAGAGGAGTCACCACAAGGAGCAAATACAGAGGAGTCACCACAAGGAGAAAATACAGAGGAGTCACCACAAGGAGCAAATACAGAGGAGTCACCACAAGGTGCAAATACAGAGGAGTCACCACAAGGAGCAAATACAGAGGATTCACCACAAGAAGCAAATACAGAGGGGTCACCACAAGGATCAAATACAGAGGAGTCACCACAAGGATCAAATACAGAGGAGTCACCATAAGGAGAAATACAGAGGAGTCACCACAAGGAGGAAATACAGAGGAGTCACCACAAGGAGCAAATACAGAGGAGTCACCACAAGGAGCAAATACAGAGGAGTCACCACAAGGAGCAAATACAGAGGAGTCACCACAAGGAGCAAATGCAGAGGAGTCACCACAAGGATCAAATACAGAGGAGTCCCCACAAGGAGCAAATACAGAGGGGTCACCACAAGGATCAAATACAGAGGAGTCACCACAAGGAGCAAATACAGAGGAGTCACCACAAGGAGAAAATACAGAGGAGTCACCACAAGGAGCAAATACAGAGGAGTCACCACAAGGTGCAAATACAGAGGAGTCACCACAAGGAGCAAATACAGAGGATTCACCACAAGAAGCAAATACAGAGGGGTCACCACAAGGATCAAATACAGAGGAGTCACCACAAGGATCAAATACAGAGGAGTCACCACAAGGATCAAATACAGAGGAGTCACCACAAGGATCAAATACAGAGGGGTCACCACAAGGTGCAAATACAGAGGAGTCACCACAAGGTGCAAATAAAGAGGAGTCACCACAAGGTGCAAATAAAGAGGAGTCACCACAAGGAGCAAATACAGAGGAGTCACCACAAGGAGCAAATACAGAGGAGTCACCACAAGGTGCAAATAAAGAGGAGTCACCACAAGGAGCAAATACAGAGGGGTCACCACAAGGAGCAAATACAGAGGAGTCACCACAAGGTGCAAATAAAGAGGAGTCACCACAAGGAGCAAATACAGAGGAGTCACCACAAGGTGCAAATACAGAGGAGTCACCACAAGGAGCAAATACAGAGGAGTCACCACAAGGTGCAAATAAAGAGGAGTCACCACAAGGAGCAAATACAGAGGGGTCACCACAAGGAGCAAATACAGAGGAGTCACCACAAGGAGCAAATACAGAGGGGTCACCACAAGGAGCAAATACAGAGGAGTCACAACAAGGAGCAAATACAGAGGAGTCACCACAAGGAGCAAATACAGAGGGGTCACTACACGGAGCAAATACAGAGGAGTCACCACAAGGAGCAAATACAGAGGAGTCACCACAAGGAGCAAATACAGAGGAGTCACCACAAGGCGCAAATACAGAGGAGTCACCACAAGGAGCAAATGCAGAGGAGTCACCACAAGGAGCAAATACAGAGGAGTCACCACAAGGAGCAAATACAGAGGAGTCACCACAAGGAGCAAATACAGAGGAGTCACCACAAGGAGCAAATGCAGAGGAGTCACCACAAGGAGCAAATACAGAGGAGTCACCACAAGGAGAAAATACAGAGGAGTCACCACAAGGAGCAAATACAGAGGAGTCACCACAAGGTGCAAATACAGAGGAGTCACCACAAGGAGCAAATACAGAGGATTCACCACAAGAAGCAAATACAGAGGGGTCACCACAAGGATCAAATACAGAGGAGTCACCACAAGGATCAAATACAGAGGAGTCACCATAAGGAGAAATACAGAGGAGTCACCACAAGGAGGAAATACAGAGGAGTCACCACAAGGAGCAAATACAGAGGGGTCACCACAAGGAGCAAATACAGAGGAGTCACCACAAGGTGCAAATACAGAGGAGTCACCACAAGGAGCAAATACAGAGGATTCACCACAAGAAGCAAATACAGAGGGGTCACCACAAGGATCAAATACAGAGGAGTCACCACAAGGATCAAATACAGAGGAGTCACCATAAGGAGAAATACAGAGGAGTCACCACAAGGAGGAAATACAGAGGAGTCACCACAAGGAGCAAATACAGAGGGGTCACCACAAGGAGCAAATACAGAGGAGTCACCACAAGGAGCAAATACAGAGGAGTCACCACAAGGAGCAAATGCAGAGGAGTCACCACAAGGAGCAAATACAGAGGAGTCACCACAAGGAGAAAATACAGAGGAGTCACCACAAGGAGCAAATACAGAGGAGTCACCACAAGGTGCAAATACAGAGGAGTCACCACAAGGAGCAAATACAGAGGATTCACCACAAGAAGCAAATACAGAGGGGTCACCACAAGGATCAAATACAGAGGAGTCACCACAAGGATCAAATACAGAGGAGTCACCACAAGGATCAAATACAGAGGAGTCACCACAAGGATCAAATACAGAGGGGTCACCACAAGGTGCAAATACAGAGGAGTCACCACAAGGTGCAAATAAAGAGGAGTCACCACAAGGTGCAAATAAAGAGGAGTCACCACAAGGAGCAAATACAGAGGAGTCACCACAAGGAGCAAATACAGAGGAGTCACCACAAGGTGCAAATAAAGAGGAGTCACCACAAGGAGCAAATACAGAGGGGTCACCACAAGGAGCAAATACAGAGGAGTCACCACAAGGTGCAAATAAAGAGGAGTCACCACAAGGAGCAAATACAGAGGAGTCACCACAAGGTGCAAATACAGAGGAGTCACCACAAGGAGCAAATACAGAGGAGTCACCACAAGGTGCAAATAAAGAGGAGTCACCACAAGGAGCAAATACAGAGGAGTCACCACAAGGAGCAAATACAGAGGGGTCACCACAAGGAGCAAATACAGAGGAGTCACAACAAGGAGCAAATACAGAGGAGTCACCACAAGGAGCAAATACAGAGGGGTCACTACACGGAGCAAATACAGAGGAGTCACCACAAGGAGCAAATACAGAGGAGTCACCACAAGGCGCAAATACAGAGGAGTCACCACAAGGAGCAAATGCAGAGGAGTCACCACAAGGAGCAAATACAGAGGAGTCACCACAAGGAGCAAATACAGAGGAGTCACCACAAGGAGCAAATACAGAGGAGTCACCACAAGGAGCAAATACAGAGGAGTCACCACAAGGAGCAAATACAGAGGAGTCACCACAAGGAGCAAATACAGAGGAGTCACCACAAGGAGCAAATAGAGAGGAGTCACCACAAGGAGCAAATACAGAGGAGTCACCACAAGGAGCAAATACAGAGGAGTCACCACAAGGAGCAAATAGAGAGTAGTCACCACTAGGAGAAAATGCAGAGGAGTCACCACAAGGAGCAAATACAGAGGGGTTACCACAAGGAGCAAATACAGAGGGGTCACCACAAGGAGCAAATAGAGAGGAGTCACCACAAGGAGCAAATACAGAGGAGTCACCACAAGGAGCAAATACAGAGGAGTCACCACAAGGAGCAAATACAGAGGAGTCACCACAAGGATCAAATACAGAGGAGTCACCACAAGGATCAAATACAGAGGAGTCACCACAAGGTGCAAATACAGAGGGGTCACCACAAGGAGCAAATACAGAGGGGTCACCACAAGGAGCAAATAGAGAGGAGTCACCACAAGGTGCAAATACAGAGGAGTCACCACAAGGTGCAAATACAGAGGGGTCACCACAAGGAGCAAATCCAGAGGGGTCACCACAAGGAGCAGATAGAGAGGAGTCACCACAAGGAGCAAATACGGAGGAGTCACCACAAGGAGCAAATACAGAGGGGTCACCACAAGGAGCAAATACAGAGGAGTCACCACAAGGTGCAAATACAGAGGAGTCACCACCAGGAGCAAATACAGAGGGGTCACCACAAGGAGCAAATACAGAGGGGTCACCACAAGGAGCAAATAGAGAGGAGTCACCACAAGGAGCAAATACAGAGGAGTCACCACAAGGAGCAAATACAGAGGGGTCACCACAAGGAGCAAATAGAAAGGAGTCACCACAAGGAGCAAATACAGAGGAGTCACCACAAGGAGCAAATACAGAGGAGTCACCACAAGGAGCAAATAGAGAGGAGTCACCACAAGGAGCAAATACAGAGTGGTCACCACAAGGATCAAATACAGAGGAGTCACCACAAGGAGCAAATACAGAGGAGTCACCGCAAGGAGCAAATACAGAGGAGTCACCACAAGGGGCAAATACAGAGGGGTCACCACAAGGAGCAAATAAAGAGGAGTCACCACAAGGAGCAAATAAAGAGGAGTCACCACAAGGAGCAAATACAGAGGAGTCATCACAAGGAGCAAACACAGAGGGGTCACCACAAAGAGCAAATACAGAGGAGTCACCACAAGGAGCAAATAGAGAGGAGTCACCACAAGGAGCAAATACAGAGGAGTCACCACAAGGAGCAAATACAGAGGAGTCACCACAAGGAGCAAATACAGAGGGGTCACCACAAGGAGCAAATACAGAGGAGTCACCACAAGGAGCAAATATAGAGGGGTCACCACAAGGAGCAAATACAGAGGGGTCACCACAAGGAGCAAATACAGAGGGGTCACTACACGGAGCAAATACAGAGGAGTCACCACAAGGAGCAAATACAGAGGAGTCACCACAAGGAGCAAATACAGAGGAGTCACCACAAGGAGCAAATAGAGAGTAGTCACCACTAGGAGAAAATGCAGAGGAGTCACCACAAGGAGCAAATACAGAGGGGTCACCACAAGGAGCAAATACAGAGGGGTCACCACAAGGAGCAAATAGAGAGGAGTCACCACAAGGAGCAAATACAGAGGAGTCACCACAAGGAGCAAATACAGAGGAGTCACCACAAGGAGCAAATACAGAGGAGTCACCACAAGGATCAAATACAGAGGAGTCACCACAAGGATCAAATACAGAGGAGTCACCACAAGGTGCAAATACAGAGGGGTCACCACAAGGAGCAAATACAGAGGGGTCACCACAAGGAGCAAATAGAGAGGAGTCACCACAAGGTGCAAATACAGAGGAGTCACCACAAGGTGCAAATACAGAGGGGTCACCACAAGGAGCAAATCCAGAGGGGTCACCACAAGGAGCAGATAGAGAGGAGTCACCACAAGGAGCAAATACGGAGGAGTCACCACAAGGAGCAAATACAGAGGGGTCACCACAAGGAGCAAATACAGAGGAGTCACCACAAGGTGCAAATACAGAGGAGTCACCACCAGGAGCAAATACAGAGGGGTCACCACAAGGAGCAAATACAGAGGGGTCACCACAAGGAGCAAATAGAGAGGAGTCACCACAAGGAGCAAATACAGAGGAGTCACCACAAGGAGCAAATACAGAGGGGTCACCACAAGGAGCAAATAGAAAGGAGTCACCACAAGGAGCAAATACAGAGGAGTCACCACAAGGAGCAAATACAGAGGAGTCACCACAAGGAGCAAATAGAGAGGAGTCACCACAAGGAGCAAATACAGAGTGGTCACCACAAGGATCAAATACAGAGGAGTCACCACAAGGAGCAAATACAGAGGAGTCACCGCAAGGAGCAAATACAGAGGAGTCACCACAAGGGGCAAATACAGAGGGGTCACCACAAGGAGCAAATAAAGAGGAGTCACCACAAGGAGCAAATAAAGAGGAGTCACCACAAGGAGCAAATACAGAGGAGTCATCACAAGGAGCAAACACAGAGGGGTCACCACAAAGAGCAAATACAGAGGAGTCACCACAAGGAGCAAATAGAGAGGAGTCACCACAAGGAGCAAATACAGAGGAGTCACCACAAGGAGCAAATACAGAGGAGTCACCACAAGGAGCAAATACAGAGGAGTCACCACAAGGATCAAATACAGAGGAGTCACCACAAGGATCAAATACAGAGGAGTCACCACAAGGTGCAAATACAGAGGGGTCACCACAAGGAGCAAATACAGAGGGGTCACCACAAGGAGCAAATAGAGAGGAGTCACCACAAGGTGCAAATACAGAGGAGTCACCACAAGGTGCAAATACAGAGGGGTCACCACAAGGAGCAAATCCAGAGGGGTCACCACAAGGAGCAGATAGAGAGGAGTCACCACAAGGAGCAAATACGGAGGAGTCACCACAAGGAGCAAATACAGAGGGGTCACCACAAGGAGCAAATACAGAGGAGTCACCACAAGGTGCAAATACAGAGGAGTCACCACCAGGAGCAAATACAGAGGGGTCACCACAAGGAGCAAATACAGAGGGGTCACCACAAGGAGCAAATAGAGAGGAGTCACCACAAGGAGCAAATACAGAGGAGTCACCACAAGGAGCAAATACAGAGGGGTCACCACAAGGAGCAAATAGAAAGGAGTCACCACAAGGAGCAAATACAGAGGAGTCACCACAAGGAGCAAATACAGAGGAGTCACCACAAGGAGCAAATAGAGAGGAGTCACCACAAGGAGCAAATACAGAGTGGTCACCACAAGGATCAAATACAGAGGAGTCACCACAAGGAGCAAATACAGAGGAGTCACCGCAAGGAGCAAATACAGAGGAGTCACCACAAGGGGCAAATACAGAGGGGTCACCACAAGGAGCAAATAAAGAGGATTCACCACAAGGAGCAAATAAAGAGGGGTCACCACAAGGAGCAAATACAGAGGAGTCACCACAAGGAGCAAATACAGAGGAGTCACCACAAGGAGCAAATACAGAGGAGTCACCACAAGGAGCAAATACAGAGGAGTCATCACAAGGAGCAAACACAGAGGGGTCACCACAAAGAGCAAATACAGAGGAGTCACCACAAGGAGCAAATAGAGAGGAGTCACCACAAGGAGCAAATACAGAGGAGTCACCACAAGGAGCAAATACAGAGGAGTCACCACAAGGAGCAAATACAGAGGGGTCACCACAAGGAGCAAATACAGAGGAGTCACCACAAGGAGCAAATATAGAGGGGTCACCACAAGGAGCAAATACAGAGGGGTCACCACAAGGAGCAAATACAGAGGGGTCACTACACGGAGCAAATACAGAGGAGTCACCACAAGGAGCAAATACAGAGGGGTCACCACAAGGAGCAAATACAGAGGAGTCACCACAAGGAGCAAATATAGAGGGGTCACCACAAGGAGCAAATACAGAGGGGTCACCACAAGGAGCAAATACAGAGGGGTCACTACACGGAGCAAATACAGAGGAGTCACCACAAGGAGCAAATACAGAGGAGTCACCACAAGGAGCAAATGCAGAGGAGTCACCACAAGGAGCAAATACAGAGGAGTCACCACAAGGAGAAAATACAGAGGAGTCACCACAAGAAGCAAATACAGAGGGGTCACCACAAGGAGCAAATACAGAGGGGTCACCACAAGGAGCAAATAGAGAGGAGTCACCACAAGGAGCAAATACAGAGGAGTCACCACAAGGAGCAAATACAGAGGAGTCACCACAAGGAGCAAATACAGAGGGGTCACTACACGGAGCAAATACAGAGGAGTCACCACAAGCAGCAAATACAGAGGAGTCACCACAAGGTGCAAATACAGAGGAGTCACCACAAGGAGCAAATGCAGAGGAGTCACCACAAGGAGCAAATACAGAGGAGTCACCACAAGGAGAAAATACAGAGGAGTCACCACAAGAAGCAAATACAGAGGAGTCACCACAAGGAGCAAATACAGAGGAGTCACCACAAGAAGCAAATAAGGAGGAGTCACCACAAGGATCAAATACAGAGGAGTCACCACAAGAAGCAAATACAGAGGGGTCACCACAAGGAGCAAATAGAGAGGAGTCACCACAAGGAGCAAATACAGAGGAGTCACCACAAGGAGCAAATACAGAGGGGTCACCACAAGGAGAAAATACAGAGGGATCACCACAAGGAGCAAATAGAGAGGAGTCACCACAAGGAGCAAATACAGAGGGGTCACCACAAGGAGAAAATACAGAGGGATCACCACAAGGAGCAAATACAGAGGAGTCACCACAAGGAGCAAATACACAGGGGTCACCACAAGGAGCAAATACAGAGGAGTCACCACAAGGAGGAAATAGAGAGGAGTCACCACAAGGATCAAATACAGAGGAGACACCACAAGGATCAAATACAGAGGAGTCACCACAAGGAGGAAATACAGAGGAGTCACCACAAGGAGCAAATACAGAGGAGTCACCACAAGGAGCAAATACAGAGGAGTCACCACAAGGAGCAAATACAGAGGGGTCACCACAAGGAGCAAATACAGAGGAGTCACCACAAGGAGCAAATAGAGAGGAGTCACCACAAGGAGCAAATACAGAGGAGTCACCACAAGGAGCAAATACAGAGAAGTCACCACAAGGAGCAAATAGAGAGTAGTCACCACTAGGAGAAAATGCAGAGGAGTCACCACAAGGAGCAAATACAGAGGGGTCACCACAAGGAGCAAATACAGAGGGGTCACCACAAGGAGCAAATAGAGAGGAGTCACCACAAGGAGCAAATACAGAGGAGTCACCACAAGGAGCAAATACAGAGGAGTCACCACAAGGAGCAAATACAGAGGAGTCACCACAAGGATCAAATACAGAGGAGTCACCACAAGGATCAAATACAGAGGAGTCACCACAAGGTGCAAATACAGAGGGGTCACCACAAGGAGCAAATACAGAGGGGTCACCACAAGGAGCAAATACAGAGGAGTCACCACAAGGTGCAAATACAGAGGGGTCACCACAAGGAGCAAATCCAGAGGGGTCACCACAAGGAGCAGATAGAGAGGAGTCACCACAAGGAGCAAATACGGAGGAGTCACCACAAGGAGCAAATACAGAGGGCTCACCACAAGGAGCAAATACAGAGGAGTCACCACAAGGTGCAAATACAGAGGAGTCACCACAAGGAGCAAATACAGAGGAGTCACCACAAGGTGCAAATACAGAGGAGTCACCACCAGGAGCAAATACAGAGGGGTCACCACAAGGAGCAAATACAGAGGGGTCACCACAAGGAGCAAATAGAGAGGAGTCACCACAAGGAGCAAATACAGAGGAGTCACCACAAGGAGCAAATACAGAGGGGTCACCACAAGGAGCAAATAGAAAGGAGTCACCACAAGGAGCAAATACAGAGGAGTCACCGCAAGGAGCAAATACAGAGGAGTCACCACAAGGGGCAAATACAGAGGGGTCACCACAAGGAGCAAATAAAGAGGAGTCACCACAAGGAGCAAATAAAGAGGAGTCACCACAAGGAGCAAATACAGAGGAGTCATCACAAGGAGCAAACACAGAGGGGTCACCACAAAGAGCAAATACAGAGGAGTCACCACAAGGAGCAAATAGAGAGGAGTCACCACAAGGAGCAAATACAGAGGAGTCACCACAAGGAGCAAATACAGAGGAGTCACCACAAGGAGCAAATACAGAGGGGTCACCACAAGGAGCAAATACAGAGGAGTCACCACAAGGAGCAAATATAGAGGGGTCACCACAAGGAGCAAATACAGAGGGGTCACCACAAGGAGCAAATACAGAGGGGTCACTACACGGAGCAAATACAGAGGAGTCACCACAAGGAGCAAATACAGAGGAGTCACCACAAGGAGCAAATGCAGAGGAGTCACCACAAGGAGCAAATACAGAGGAGTCACCACAAGGAGAAAATACAGAGGAGTCACCACAAGAAGCAAATACAGAGGGGTCACCACAAGGAGCAAATACAGAGGGGTCACCACAAGGAGCAAATAGAGAGGAGTCACCACAAGGAGCAAATACAGAGGAGTCACCACAAGGAGCAAATACAGAGGAGTCACCACAAGGAGCAAATACAGAGGGGTCACTACACGGAGCAAATACAGAGGAGTCACCACAAGCAGCAAATACAGAGGAGTCACCACAAGGTGCAAATAC
The DNA here is from genome assembly GCF_048569485.1 of Anomaloglossus baeobatrachus. NCBI lineage: Eukaryota > Metazoa > Chordata > Amphibia > Anura > Aromobatidae > Anomaloglossus > Anomaloglossus baeobatrachus. The sequence goes on along the minus strand of NC_134360.1, from coordinate 3,280,602 downwards.
AGAGGAGTCACCACAAGGAGCAAATGCAGAGGAGTCACCACAAGGAGCAAATACAGAGGAGTCACCACAAGGAGAAAATACAGAGGAGTCACCACAAGAAGCAAATACAGAGGGGTCACCACAAGGAGCAAATACAGAGGAGTCACCACAAGGATCAAATACAGAGGAGTCACCACAAGAAGCAAATAAGGAGGAGTCACCACAAGGATCAAATACAGAGGAGTCACCACAAGAAGCAAATACAGAGGGGTCACCACAAGGAGCAAATAGAGAGGAGTCACCACAAGGAGCAAATACAGAGGAGTCACCACAAGGAGCAAATACAGAGGGGTCACCACAAGGAGAAAATACAGAGGGATCACCACAAGGAGCAAATAGAGAGGAGTCACCACAAGGAGCAAATACAGAGGAGTCACCACAAGGAGCAAATACAGAGGAGTCACCACAAGGAGGAAATAGAGAGGAGTCACCACAAGGATCAAATACAGAGGAGACACCACAAGGATCAAATACAGAGGAGTCACCACAAGGAGGAAATACAGAGGAGTCACCACAAGGGGCAAATACAGAGGAGTCACCACAAGGAGCAAATACAGAGGATTCACCACAAGGAGGAAATACAGAGGAGTCACCACAAGGATCAAATACAGAGGAGTCACCACAAGGAGGAAATACAGAGGAGTCACCACAAGGATCAAATACAGAGGAGACACCACAAGGAGCAAATACAGAGGAGTCACCACAAGAAGCAAATACAGAGGGGTCACCACAAGGAGCAAATACAGAGGAGTCACCACAAGGAGCAAATAGAGAGGAGTCACCACAAGGAGCAAATACAGAGGAGTCACCACAAGGATCAAATACAGAGGAGTCACCACAAGGAGCAAATACAGAGGAATCACCACAAGGAGCAAATACAGAGGAGTCACCATAAGGAGCAAATACAGAGGAGTCACCACAAGGAGCAAATACAGAGGAGTCACCACAAGGAGCAAATACAGAGGGGTCACCACAAGGAGCAAATACAGAGAGGTCACAACAATGATCAAATACAGAGGAGTCACCACAAGGAGCAAATACAGAGAGGTCACAACAATGATCAAATACAGAGGGGTCACCACAAGGAGCAAATACAGAGGAGTCACCACAAGAAGCAAATACAGAGGGGTCACCACAAGGAGCAAATACAGAGGAGTCACCACAAGGAGCAAATACAGAGGAGTCACCACAAGGAGCAAATACAGAGGAGTCACCACAAGGAGCAAATAGAGAGGGGTCACCACAAGGAGCAAATACAGAGGGGTCACCACAAGGAGCAAGTACAGAGGAGTCACCACTAGGTGCAAATACAGAGGAGTCACCACAAGGAGCAAATACAGAGGAGTCACCACAAGGAGCAAATACAGAGGAGTCACCACAAGGAGCAAATAGAGAGGGGTCACCACAAGGAGCAAATACAGAGGGGTCACCACAAGAAGCAAATACAGAGGGGTCACCACAAGGAGAAATACAGAGGGGTCACCACAAGGATCAAATACAGAGGAGTCACCACAAGAAGCAAATACAGAGGGGTCACCACAAGGAGCAAATACAGTGGAGTCACCACAAGGAGCAAATACAGAGGGGTCACCACAAGTAGCAAATACAGAGGAGTCACCACTAGGTGCAAATACAGAGGAGTCACCACAAGGAGCAAATACAGAGGAGTTACCACAAGGAGCAAATACAGAGGAGTCACCACGAGGAGCAAATACAGAGGGGTCACAACAATGATCAAATACAGAGGAGTCACCACAAGGAGCAAATACAGAGGGGTCACCACAAGGAGCAAATACAGAGGAGTCACCACAAGAAGCAAATACAGAGGGGTCACTACAAGGAGCAAATACAGAGGAGTCACCACAAGGAGAAAATACAGAGGAGTCACCACAAGGGGCAAATACAGAGGAGTCACCACAAGGAGCAAATACAGAGGAGTCACCACAAGGAGCAAATACAGAGGAGTCACCACAAGGAGCAAATACAGAGGAGTCACCACAAGGAGCAAATACAGAGGGGTCACCACAAGGAGCAAATACAGAGGAGTCACCACAAGGATCAAATACAGAGGAGTCACCACAAGAAGCAAATACAGAGGGGTCACCACAAGGAGAAATACAGAGGAGTCACCACAAGGATCAAATACAGAGGAGTCACCACAAGGATCAAATACAGAGGAGTCACCACAAGAAGCAAATACAGAGGGGTCGCCACAAGGAGCAAATACAGAGGAGTCACCACTAGGTGCAAATACAGAGGAGTCACCACAAGGAGCAAATACAGAGAGGTCACAACAATGATCAAATACAGAGGGGTCACCACAAGGAGCAAATACAGAGGAGTCACCACAAGAAGCAAATACAGAGGGGTCACCACAAGGAGCAAATACAGAGGAGTCACCACTAGGTGCAAATACAGAGGAGTCACCACAAGGAGCAAATACAGAGGAGTCACCACAAGGAGCAAATACAGAGGAGTCACCACAAGGAGCAAATAGAGAGGGGTCACCACAAGGGGCAAATACAGTGGAGTCACCACAAGGAGCAAATACAGAGGGGTCACCACAAGTAGCAAATACAGAGGAGTCACCACTAGGTGCAAATACAGAGGAGTCACCACAAGGAGCAAATACAGAGGAGTCACCACAAGGAGCAAATAGAGAGGGGTCACCACAAGGAGCAAATACAGAGGGGTCACCACAAGAAGCAAATACAGAGGGGTCACCACAAGGAGAAATACAGAGGGGTCACCACAAGGAGAAATACAGAGGAGTCACCACAAGGAGCAAATACAGAGGAGTCACCACAAGGTGCAAATACAGAGGAGTTACCACAAGGAGAAATACAGAGGAGTCACCAGAAGGGGCAAATACAGAGGGGTCACCACAAGGATCAAATACAGAGTAGTCACCACAAGGAGCAAATAGAGAGGGGTCACCACAAGGAGAAATACAGAGGAGTCACCACAAGGAGCAAATACAGAGGAATCACCACAAGGAGAAATACAGAGGAGTCACCACAAGGAGCAAATACAGAGGGGTCACCACAAGGATCAAATACAGAGGAGTCACCACAAGGAGCAAATAGAGAGGGGTCACCACAAGAAGCAAATACAGAGGAGTCACCACAAGGATCAAATACAGAGGAGTCACCACAAGGAGCAAATACAGAGGAGTCACCACAAGGAGGAAATACATAGGAGTCACCACAAGGAGCAAATAGAGAGGAGTCACCACAAGGAGCAAATACAGAGGAGTCACCACAAGGAGCCAATACAGAGGGGTCACCACAAGGAGCAAATACAGAGGAGTCACCACAAGGAGCAAATACAGAGGAGTCACCACAAGGGGCAAATACAGAGGAGTCACCACAAGGAGCAAATACAGAGGAGTCACCACAAGGGGCAAATACAGAGGAGTCACCACAAGGGGCAAATACAGAGGAGTCACCACAAGGGGCAAATACAGAGGAGTCACCACAAGGGGCAAATACAGAGGAGTCACCACAAGAAGCACATACAGAGGAGTCACCACAAGGAGCAAATACAGAGGAGTCACCACAAGAAGCGAATACAGAGAAGTCACCACAAGGAGCAAATACAGAGGGGTCACAACAATGATCAAATACAGAGGAGTCCCCACAAGGTGCAAATACAGAGGAGTCACCACAAGGGGCAAATACAGAGGAGTCACCACAAGGTGCAAATACAGAGGAGTCACCACAAGGAGCGAATACAGAGGAGTCACCACAAGGAGCAAATACAGAGGGTTCATCAGCAATAGAGACTCCAGGAACCCGCAACTCCAGGAACCCGTAACTCCAGGAACCCGTGAATCCAGAAACCCGCGACCCCAGAAACTCGCGACTCTAGAAACCCGCGACTCCAGAAACCCGCGACCCCAGAAACCCGCGACTCCAGAAACCCGCAACTACAGGAACCCGCGATTTTAGGAATCCGCAACTCCAGGAACCCGCAACTCCAGGAACCCGTAACTCCAGGAACCCGTGACTCCAGGAACCCGCGACTCCAGGAACCCGTAACTCCAGGAACCCGTAACTCCAGGAATCCGCAACTACAGGAACCCGCGACTCCAGGAATCCGCAACTACAGGAACCCGCAACTCCAGGAACCCATAACTCCAGGAACCCGCGACTCCAGGAACCCGTGACTCCAGAAACCCGCGACCCCAGAAACCCACAACTCCAGAAACCCGCGACTCCAGGAACCCGCGACTCCAGGAACCCGCAATTCCAGGAACCCGCAACTACAGGAACTCGCGACTCCAGGAACCCGCGACTCCAGGAACCCGCAACTCCAGGAACCCGCAACTCCAGGAACCCGCAACTCCAGGAACGCTGGCATCTTCAGGCCCAGGTTGTGAGCAGAGTATTTACCTTCTAATTATGTTCCAATGTATCGTATCTATTGTTTTTTTTCTCATATCACAATCTGTATTAAAAATCATACATAGAAATCCTGCAGATGCCATCGGGGCCATCCGGCTGTTTTAGACTCAAATTCCTTTTGTTTCAGAAAACAATCATGTACATTAGGTACAATGGTTAGATACTAACCTTATCTTTTGTATTGAAGCATCTAATGAGTGTATGCAAAGGCGCTTGAAAAGTTAGGGGGAGCAGGGGAGCTGTGACATCTCCTTTTGGGATTAGTGTAGCCTGTGTTATCATCTGTATATGGAGATGTCATTGTACAGGAGGAGGAGGATGTGAGCTGTAACATCACCTATTGTGATTGATGGATCCTGTTAGCTGTACATAGAGGTGTTATCAGTTATTGCACAGGAGGAGGAGGTGAGCTGTGACATCGTCTATTGCGATTGGTGGATCCTGAGGTATCAGCAGTAATGTATATGGAGACCTGTCATTGTAATGCTGCCTCTGCTGATAAGTAGTCTGCTGAAAACGTCTACTAAAAATACATAAAGTATGAATATGAAATAACTCCAGAGGCTGGTGTGAAATTTGCAAGGTTTCTCATTATGTTTTGTTATAAAGATCATGGTATGAATAAAATATGAGATTTTTTAGGAGGGATTAAAGCTTCCCTTTAAGTGGGGGACTGACACTCATGGCAGGTGGGGGATGGTATGTAACCCCACCCACACCACTGATTGGCAGCTTCTTGTGTATAACCCCGCCCACACCACTGATTGACAGCTTTCTGTGTATAACCCCACACACACCCCTTATTGTCAGCTTCCTGTGTATAACCCCACCCACACCACTGATTGGCAGCTTTCTGTGTATAACCCCGCCCACACCACTGATTGGCAGCTTCCTGTGTATAACCCCGCCCACACCACTGATTGGCAGCTTCCTGTGTACAGTTTATGTGAGTACATGGATTTTCGGCTCCGTCTAGTCCCACATTTATAACGAGGGAACTTAATGTAAAGGACTCGGAGAAGTGCGAGACATTGCTTCCGGTGACTATTTATCGTTCAGGGTCTTTTTGTCTTTGCAGAGTGATTCCCTGATTATCTTACTCATCGCTGCTGCCGGTGGATGGTCCTGTCTGGAGAATCTGTCTCTTCTCTGCATTTTAGGAAGATGCTCGGTGACATCCACGGGTCACTAGAGAAAAGTGCAATGAATGACATCCGGGAGACTCGCTGCTTTTTACCTGAGCTTCAGGGGGTCACCTGGTCCTGGCTGCCCGAAAGTGAGAAATGGAGACAATGGGGCAATAAATATGAGAACAATTGGGAAATGTTCAATTGATGCAAAGACTAATGAAATGGAAACTCTCAGCAGCATCATCCCTCCTAATCCAGGTTCATAGGTCATAGAAATCGTATGAAATTATACCTTTTATATCATAGAAATCTGCCGTATTGTTAATATGAGATGTTCAGATAGATGGGCGGAGCAATGATCCCTCTGAGACTCCGCCTCCAGGGCTTCTTTTAGATGAAAAGAGGAGCTACCAGTGTGAGGCATGTAGATCAGGAGAGCGGACTGTCAGTCATTACATGTCTCACACTGCCATTTACAATAACCCCTGGAGGCGGATTCTCAGGGAGATCAGTGCCCCGCCCATAGATCACAACAGCTCATCTACATATATGATAATATGGATATCTCTAGAATACGACATCGGATAGTGGATATCTCTGTGTCGCTGTTTTCAACCTCCTCTGCCCTGCGGCCCGTATAGACGGCTCCGTAGTGGCGAGTCTGCTGACAGATCCCCTTTATATATACAATGTAGATGTGATGAAGGTCCCTGATGGCAGATACATGACTGAGATCAGGGCAGGTGAAGGTGACAGCTGCTCCAGGGGCATCACTGAGGGGCTCGGGAATGAAGCCGCGTATATGACATAACGTTGTCCCCGGACACTTCCAGGTATTATTCTCCCATGACGAGGACTTAGCTCCGGCTTTCCTCACATTTCCGGGTATTAGTTACCCATGGCGAGACCTTAGCTTTGGCTTTCCTCACATTTCCGGGTATTATCCTTCCATGACGAGGCCTTAGCTCCAGCTTTCCTCACATTTCTAGGTATTCTACTTCCATGACGAGGCCTTAGCTCCGGGTTTCCGCACATTTCCGGGTATTATTCTTCCATGACGAGGCCTTAGCTCCGGCTTTCCTCACATTTCCGGGTATTACTCTTCCATGACGAGGCCTTATCTCCAGCTTTCCTCCCATTTCCGGGTATCATTCTCCCATGACGAGGCCTTATCTCCAGCTTTCCTCACATTTCCGGGTATCATTCTCCCATGACGAGGCCTTAGCTCCGGCTTTCCTCACATTTCCAGGTATCATTCTCCCATGACAAGGCCTTAGTTCCGGCTTTCCTCACATTTCCGGGTATTACTCTTCCATGACGAGGCCTTAGCTCCGGCTTTCCTCACATTTCCGAGTATTATTCTTCCATGACAAGGCCTTAGCTCCAGCTTTCCTCACATTTCTAGGTATTCTACTTCCATGACGAGGCCTTAGCTCCGGCTTTCCGCACATTTCCGGGTATTATTCTTCCATGACGAGGCCTTAGCTCCGGCTTTCCTCACATTTCCGGGTATTACTCTTCCATGACGAGGCCTTAGCTCCGGCTTTCCTCACATTTCCGGGTATTACTCTTCCATGTCGAGGCCTTAGTTCCGGCTTTCCTCACATTTCCGGGTATTACTCTTCCATGACGAGGCCTTAGCTCCTGCTTTCCTCACATTTCCGGGTATTATTCTTCCATGACAAGGCCTTAGCTCCAGCTTTCCTCACATTTCTAGGTATTCTACTTCCATGACGAGGCCTTAGTTCTGGCTTTCCGCACATTTCCGGGTATTATTCTTCCATGACAAGGCCTTAGCTCCGGCCTTCCTCACATTTCTAGGTATTATTCTTCCATGACCTAGGATCGGGGGGGAGGGAGGGTAGTGGAGCAAATAAGGGGATAGATAGAGCAGATAGAGACAGGGAGACGGTAGCGGTCAATGAAGGATTAGGGGGGGATGGGACATGCAAGGAACGTAGGGAGGCTAGGAGTAATAAAGGTGTTAATAGTACTAAATGTCTACTGGCAAATGCAAGAAGTCTTGCAAACAAAATGAATGAATTGGAGACTCTTATGTCAACCATGGATTATGATGTGGTGGGCATTACGGAAACCTGGCTGGATGAAAGCCATGACTGGGTGACAAACATACAGGGTTATAGTACATTTAGGAAGGACAGGAAAGGCCAAAAAGGTGGTGGGGTGTGTATATTTATTAAATCTAACCTAAAACCTGTGTTGTATGATGACATTGAGGGGAACAGCAACAATGTAGAGTCAGTATGGGTAAATGTACATGGGGAGGGGAATAATGGAAAAATGCTAATTGGAGTTTGCTATAAGCCTCCTAACATACCTGAACAAATAGAGGGTGAAATGCTGGAATAAATTGAAAAGGCAGCTAATAATAATAATCGGGTTCTTATTATGGGGGATTTCAACTATCCAGACATACAGTGGGACATAGAATCTTCTGGTTGTGCTAAAAGCTGTAAATTCTTATCTACCATTCAAGACCATTTCCTCTCTCAGAAGGTAGATGAACCGACGAGGGGAGATAATCTGCTAGATCTGGTCCTGTCAAATAGACCGGATACAATTTCAGATCTACAGGTCCGGGAGCATTTGGGCACCAGCGATCATAATATGGTAAGCTTCAACATAATATTCAATAGAACATTTCAAAGGGGAAATGCTAAAACCTGGAATTTTAGGAAAGCTGATTTCAACAAATTAAGGGAAGAGCTTAAATGTGTAGATTGGGACAAAGTCATGGTAACTGGGGATACCGAACATAAATGGGGTAAGTTTAAGGATATACTGCTAGAATCCTGTAATAAACTTATACCCTCTGGTAATAAAACGTCCCGGAATAAAAAGAAATCACTATGGATAAATAAGACTGTACAAAGTATAATAAAACAAAAACAAAGGGCATTTAAAATCTTAAAGGCTTAGAATACAGAAATAGCATTGCAGGAGTATAAAGATATCAATAGGAAATGTAAAAAAGAAATCAAACAAGCAAAATTAGCTACTGAAACAAAAATCGCCAATGACATTAAAATAAATCCCAAAATATTTTATAAATACATTAATGCCAAAAGGAAAACAAAGGATAGTATCGGCCCCTTAAAATATAATAACAAGTTAGTTATAGAGGACAAACAAAAGACTGAGATATTAAATAGGCATTTCTCATCTGTATTCACCAAGGAACTGACTGTACCAGGGATCATTCAACAAGTGAAAAATCAAAGTCCACCACCTGATATAATTAATTTAACACAAGATGAAGTACGCCTACGTCTGAGTAAATTAAACATTGACAAATCCCCAGGGCCAGATGGCATTCATCCACGAATATTGAGGGAATTGAACTCTGTAATCGACAGACCGCTGTATCTCATCTTTTTAGACTCACTTGTAACAGGGTTGGTGCCTCAGGATTGGAGGATTGCTGATGTGGTACCGATATTTAAGAAAGGTTAGAGGGTAGATCCAGGCAAGTACCGTCCAGTAAGCCTGACATCAGTAGTATGCAAAGTTTTTGAGGGCATTTTAAGGGATGACATGCAAAAATATATTGCAGAAAATAATATGATAACTGACAAACAGCATGGATTCATGAAAGATAAGTCGTGTCTAACCAACCTGTTGGGGTTCTATGAGGGGGTAAGTTCAAACCTGGATATTGGTAATGCAGCTGATGTGATTTATTTGGACTTTGCAAAGGCATTTGCTCCTGTACCACATAATAGCCTTATACTAAAGCTCCAGAAGCAAGGACTAGGGGACACAATATGCAACTGGGTAAGGAATTGGCTAAAAGATAGAAAACAAAGAGTAGTCATAAATGGTACATTCTCTAAATGGGCTATAGTCAGCAGTGGGGACCGCAAAGATCTGTGCTAGGACCAATTCTTTTTACTCTCTTTATTAATGACCTTGTGGATGGGATTGATAGTAAAGTGTCAGTCTTTGCCGATGACACCAAACTATGTAGGATATTAAAAACTGACCTGGATAGTACAATATTACAAAAAGATCTGGATAAGATGTCAGAATGGGCAGATACTTGGCAAATGAGATTTAATGTTGATAAATGTAAAGTAATGCACCTAGGACGGAGTAATCCTATAGCTGCGTATACATTAAATGGAAGTAAACTCGGGACTACAGAACAGGAGAAGGACTTGGGTATTCTCATTACAAATAAGCTGAGCAGCAGCACTCAATGTCAGGCAGCAGCTGCTAAAGCAAACAAGATATTAGGGTGTATAAAAAGAGAGATTAGATCCCGTGATCCCAACGTATTGTTACCCCTCTATAAATCACTTGTAAGGCCACATCTGGAATACGGGATCCAGTTTTGGGCTCCACATTTTAAAAAGGACATTCAGAAGTTAGAGTCAGTTCAAAGGCGGGCAACTAGACTATTACAAGGAATGGAAGGCCTCCCATATGATGACAGGTTGAAAAAGTTAGATATGTTTAGCTTAGAAAAAAGACGTCTCAGAGGAGATCTCATTTATATGTATAATACATGTGTGGTCAATATAAAGGACTGGCACATGACTTATTTCTTCCAAAGACAGTACTAAGGACCAGGGGGCATATACTGCGAGGGGAAGAAAAGCGATTCCGACACCTAAATAGGAAAGGGTTCTTTACAGTTAGAGCGGTCAGACTGTGGAATGCCCTACCACAAGAGGTAGTAATGGCAGATACTATAACAGCTTTTAAAAAAGGGCTGGATGATTTCCTCAGTACACAACATTGTTGGTTATAAATGACTTAGTGACTAAATGTAGAACTGGTGGAGGAAGGTTGAACTAGATGGACCTAGGTCTTTTTTCAACCTAAGTAAGGCTATGTGCGCACGTTGCGTAAAAACATGCAGTTACGCTGCGCTTTGTAGCGCAGCGTAACTGCATGCGTCCTGCGGCCCCTGCACAGTCTATGGAGATTGTGCAGGGGCCGTGCGCACGTGGCGTCTAAGAGCGCAGCGCTTCGGCTACTGCCGAAGCGCTGCGCAAAAAGAAGTGACATGTCACTTCTTTCCTGCGCTTTGCCGGCAGCTCCTGCTCTGTCTATGGGAGGAGCTGCAGGCAGAGCGCATGGAATCGGCGCTCACTACGGACATTTCTGCAGCGATCTAAAGCGCACATGTGCTCTTCAGATCGCTGCAGAAATTTCTGCAGGGCTTGTACGCAACGTGCGCACATAGCCTAACTATGTAACTATGTAACTATGACGAGGCCTTAGCTCCGGTTTCCGCACATTTCTGGGTATTATTCTCCCATAACGAGGCCTTAGCTCCGGTTTCCGCACATTTCCAGGTATTATTCTCCCATGACGAGGTCTTAGTTCCGGATTTCTACACATTTCCGGGTATTATTCTCCCATGGCGAGGCCTTAGCTCCGGCTTTCCGAACATTTCTGGGTATTATTCTCCCATGACGAGGCCTTAGCTCCGGTTTTCCACACATTTCTGGGTATTATCCTTCCATAATGAGGCCTTAGCTCTGGCTTTCCACACATTTCTGGGTATTATCCTTCCATAATGAGGCCTTAGCTCCGGCTTTCCACACATTTCTGGGTATTTGCTCGTGACGAGGCCTTAGCTCCGGCTTTCTACACATTTCCAGGTATTATTCTCCCATGACGAGGCCTTAGCTCCGGCTTTCCGCACATTTCCAGGTATTATCCTTCCATGAAGAGGCCTGCATATTTCTGGGTATTTGCTCGTGACGAGGCCTTAGCTCCGTCTTTCCGCACATTTCCAGGTATTATTCTTCCATGACGAGGCCTTAGCTCCGGCTTTCCGTACATTTCCAGGTATTAGTCTTCCATGACGAGGCCTTAGCTCCGGCTTTCCGCACATTTCCAGGTATTATTCTTCCATGACGAGGCCTTAGCTCCGGCTTTCCGCACATTTCCAGGTATTATTCTTCCATGACGAGGCCTTAGCTCCAGCTTTCCCACATTTTCAGGTATTATTCTCCCATGACGAGGCCTTAGCTCCGGCTTTCCGCACATTTCCGGGTATTATCCTTCCATGAAGAGGCCTGCATATTTCTGGGTATTTGCTCGTGACGAGGCCTTAGCTCCGGCTTTCTGCACATTTCCGGTTATTAGTTGCCTATGACGAGACCTTAGCTCTGGCTTTCCACACATAAACGGGTATTATTCTTCCATGAAGAGGCCTTAGCTCCGGCTTTCCGCATATTTCTGGGTATTTGCTCGTGACGAGGCCTTAGGCGGGCTTTGCACGTTGCGACATCGGTAACAATGTGTTACCGATGCTGCAGCGATAGTCCCGCCCCCGTCGCACGTGCAATATCTAGTGAAAGCTGCCGTAGCGATTATTATCGCTACGGCAGCTTCACACGCACATACCTGCCGTGCGACGTCCCTCTGGCCGGTGACCCGCCTCCTTCCTTAGGGGGGCGGGTCGTGCGGCGTCACAGCGACGTCATATGGCAGGCGGCCAATTGAAGTGGAGGGGCGGAGATGAGCAGGATGTAAACATCCCGCCCACCTCCGTCCTTCTCATTGCAGCCGGGAGGCAGGTAAGGTGTTGTTCCTCGCTCCTGCGGCTTCACACACAGCGATGTATGCTGCCGCAGGAGCGAGGAACAACATCGTACCTGTCGCACCATCGGCATTATGGAAATGTCGGAGGCTGCAGCGATGAAACGATAACGACGCTTTTGCGCTCGTTCATCGTATCAAAAAGGTTTTACACGTTGCGATATCGACTGCGACGCCGGATGTGCGTCACTTTCGATTTGACCCCGTCGACATCGCACGTGCAAAGCCGCCCTTAGCTCCGGCTTTCTGCAAATTTCCGGGTATTAGTCTCCCATGACGAGGCCTTAGTTCCGGCTTTCTGCATATTTCCGGGTTTTATTCTCCCATGATGAGCCCTTAGTTCCGGCTTTCCGCATATTTCTGGGTTTTATTCTCCCATGATGAGCCCTTAGTTCCGGCCTTCCGCATATTTCCGGGTTTATTCTCCCATGACGAGGCCTTAGCTCCGGCTTTCCGCACATTTCCGGGTATTAGTCTCCCATGACGAGGCCTTAGTTCCGGCTTTCTGCATATTTCCGGGTTTTATTCTCCCATGACGAGGTCTTAGTTCCGGCTTTCCGCACATTTCCGGGTTTTATTCTCCCATGACGAGGTCTTAGTTCCGGCTTTCCGCACATTTCCGGGTTTTATTCTCCCATGACGAGGTCTTAGTTCCGGCTTTCCGCATATTTCCGGGTTTTATTCTCCCATGATGAGCCCTTAGCTCCGGCTTTCCGCACATTTCCGGGTATTAGTCTCCCATGACGAGGCCTTAGTTCCGGCTTTCTGCATATTTTCGGGTTTTATTCTCCCATGATGAGCCCTTAGTTCCGGCTTTCCGCACATTTCCGGGTTTTATTCTCCCATGACGAGGTCTTAGTTCCGGCTTTCCGCACATTTCCGGGTTTTATTCTCCCATGACGAGGTCTTAGTTCCGGCTTTCCGCATATTTCCGGGTTTTATTCTCCCATGATGAGCCCTTAGCTCCGGCTTTCCGCACATTTCCGGGTATTAGTCTCCCATGACGAGGCCTTAGTTCCGGCTTTCTGCATATTTTCGGGTTTTATTCTCCCATGATGAGCCCTTAGTTCCGGCTTTCTGCATATTTCCGGGTTTTATTCTCCCATGACGAGGTCTTAGTTCCGGCTTTCCGCACATTTCCGGGTTTTATTCTCCCATGACGAGGTCTTAGCTCCGGCTTTCCGCATATTTCCGGGTTTTATTCTCCCATGACGAGGCCTTAGCTCCGGCTTTCCGCACATTTCTGTTGTTATTTGCCAGTGACGAGGCCTTAGCTCCATCTTTCCACACATTTCTCGGTATTATTTGCCAGTGACGAGCCCTTAGCTCCGGCTTTCCGCACATTTCTGTTATTTGCCAGTGACGAGGCCTTAGCTCCATCTTTCCACACATTTCTCGGTATTATTTGCCAGTGACGAGGCCTTTAGCTCTGGTTTTCCGCACATTTCCCTTTAATACCAGGGTCAGTCGTGTGGTTTGTCTGTACAGTGATTCAGATACGGCACTGACTGCAGATGTCTCCTGCCGCCGGCAGCACCGACAACCGGCAGCTCGGATAATAATCACAGATTCTTTCTAAAATATTGATAAGATAATTATAAACAAAGGCTAAAATATGCCGAGCAATTAAAAGCGCATTATAGAGTCATTACTTCCACAATATATCATTGCAGTACATTTTATAGGGAGAATTTTCATGTATTTTTTCATATTTTCTAATTATTGCATTGTGCATCATCATTACTCGGATGTTACAATGTCTGCAGGGCGCGCCATTAATTACACAGGGAAGATACTGTAGATTTTATAGGCAAAATGTGTCCAGTTGCAGGAGGAAATTGTTCCGAATATGTGGGAGACGTGAGTGACATTTCTGCACTGTTCAGAGATAAATACTCATTGGCTCTGACTTCAAAGCTCAGATTTGCCAGGTTTATCGAAAGCTGGATCCATGTCATGCTGGTGACTAGAATGTGACTGGATATGGACCCCTGCACTGGACCTCAGGCTAGGTAGCACCCTATGCTGACCCTCAACCCAAAGGTACACTCGATGGTAGTGAGATCTGAGCCACCAGCGTGTCCCTATCTCCTTCCCAAGGCCCTAATTGTAACGCCTGCCTAAAAACCACAGACTCAGACTGGCTGTCATGGACAGACTAGAGGAAAGCCGCTCACAAAGTAGGACCCCGAGAACCCCGAAACCCTTTAACCCCTATACGGGAATTTGGAATTACACAGGGCCACGGAGATCAGTACCTGTGGTAGGCTGCAGTCCGATGAGAGTAGTAGTTAGGCAGGGTCAAACCAGAAAATGCAGAACAGGGACAAAATCGGCAGACAAGGATGTAGTCAGGAAACCAGGCAGAGGTCAAATCCGGATCGGGCAGCAAGGTACAAATACGGCAGGCAGAAAGGTAGTCAGAGAACAGGCAGAGGTCGAAACACAGGGATCACTATTCAGAGCAGAGCGGGAACCAGAAAGCAGGAATACAAAACTACAGTATCTCTGGCAGTGACCAGAAGACAGGAGGGGGAATTAGAAGGGTGTGGTGTCTTCCCATTGGCTGTAGCGGAATGGTGGTAACTTCAGCTGGAAGACATACGCCACCTACAGTCAGCCAGTGGTACTGCAGATCCCAATGAAACCCAGCTTAGTGGATGAGCGGAGTCTGCGCCCACCAGAGCCACTGGCACTGACTCCTTTCCCATCACTAGCACTATCCACGGCAGGAACACGGCGTCGCCTGGTGTTCAAAGCAGAAGTTGCATGAGCAGACCCGGGTGATGACGTGACACTAATGTAACACCCTGCATACCCACCACCCAGGGCACGGAAGTCACAAAACCCCACCAACAAACAACACAGACTTAGGGGACAACAAAACTCATGCACCCAAAAAAACAAACACCAGGGAGACTAAAAAAAGGTGCACAGGGGGTAATACGGTAATGGAAGGTAACTAAACCACAGCAGACA
This sequence comes from Anomaloglossus baeobatrachus, assembly GCF_048569485.1. Classification (NCBI taxonomy): domain Eukaryota; kingdom Metazoa; phylum Chordata; class Amphibia; order Anura; family Aromobatidae; genus Anomaloglossus; species Anomaloglossus baeobatrachus. The sequence continues at coordinate 3,265,469 of NC_134360.1, read as the reverse complement.
GCAGCAGCAGACAGCAGCAGACAGCAACAGCAGACAGCAACAGCAGACAGCAACAGCAGAAAGCAGTAGCAGACAACAGCAGCAGACAGCAGCAGCAAGCAGCAGCAGACAGCTGCAGCACCAGCAGACAACAGCAGTAGACAACAGAAGAAGATAGCAGCAGCAGACAGCAGCAGCAGAGAACAGCAGCAGACAGCAACAGACAATGACAGCAACAGACAACAGCAGCAACAGACAAAAGCAGCAGAGAACAGCAGCAGACAGAAGCAGCAGACAACAGCAGATAACAGCAGCAACAGACAGCAGCAGAGAACAGCAGCAGACAACAGCAGCAGCAGACAGCAACAGCAGACAGCAGCAGCCTCCTTCTCCAAACCAAGCTCCAATTCTGAATAACCGGCGCCCTCTGTTGGTAGCAGCCTGTATTTATCCAGGTTAGGAGTGGTTATCAGCAAAAACATCTGAGCAGTGGTAATGAGCTTACTGCAAACAGAATAAACTGACATTAATGTCGCGCCCCGGGGCAGCTGCTCGGATCCGGGCGGTCCGTGCCTCGAGGGGCCCCAGACCTGGGGGCACCGTCAAAGAGTTTTTAAATAAAAAATATAGTCCACGGTGTGTGGCCAGGGACTGTAGGGCCGCCACTGTGGGTTCCCTCTGGGGATGACGTGGAGCTCCTGGAGGTTCATCTGTGTCTGGGTCCTGCCGTTATTTACGGGAATATGTCCTGGCCCCGTCTTTGCTGCTGATGCCTCGGACGTTAGTGGTGGTAGATGAGTTCTGGAAACCCACCCGCCTGGCAGAGTTAACAGATGGCTTGAAGTCCTGGTCTGTTCTGGGATCTGCACCCCGTGCGTGCAAAGTACTGTGAGCCCTGGATGTCCACCCCACAGGATCCCTCTGTCCTTGGAGCTTGCTCTCTCGCTCTCCAGCTACTTTCTCCTCTGAGTGGCTGATCTTTCTACTCAGGTCTTTGCGGAGTCTTTGCTACCTTCACTGTGTCTCAAGATTCTGTTGTCTGTCTTGACACCTGTTCTTTTACTACCGCTCACTTCTCACTCCTCTCCTCTCAACTCCTTTCTCTCTCTTCCACTGACTAGCCGCACTTCCCAGGTCACTCTCTCCTCTCCCAGGTCTGGTCCCTCTGTGCCGCCCCCGTGCCAGCAGCCTGCTGCTGCTCAGATCCGGACCTTCCGGTGGGTGGCTCAGGGGGCCTCCGGACCTGGGGGTCTCGCGGACACTTTGAATGTAAAGGGTGGGGAATGGTGGATGTAGGACGTATATGTACGGGCTGAGCCGTATTAAGTTCATGACGCCACCCACGGAGTGTGGTGAGGTTGGACACCACTGCTGCAGTTACGGGGCACCCAGGGGAGATGTTGTGCAGCAAGTTGTTAACCCCTCCGTGGGCAGGGATGGTGGCCCCGGGGATCCGTTGGGGGCTTTTGGTGCAGGGAGATGGGCGACCGCAGGGTGCTGGTGTACTCACTATTAAGGAAACACACGAGTCTCTGGTGATGGTGGTCGGTGCCCGCAGCCAGCTGCGTTCTGGTTCCCCCACCCGGCTGGTGATCTCTGTCTTTCTCCTGCACCTTTTTAGAAAAGTGGACTACCTGTGCCTGCAACGTCAGGAGTCCGCTCCCGGCTGGATGTGGCCTAAGGAGCCCTTGCCCACAGAGGCTGGCCCGTGGGATCTCTGGGCCCTGGCGGTGGCCTTTTATCCCCCTCGTTTGGCTGTTGTCTTCTAATAGGGACTTTGAGTGGGACAGGACCTCTAGTCCTGACCTCAATCGGTAAATTAACCGTTTCCAGTAGCTTCTGGTCCCGGCTTCAGGGTCCGACTACCCCCCTGTGTGCTCCGGTTTCCGAGTCGGTTCCCCAGGTCGGTACCGGTGGGCTACAACCCTGTCCCGGTCCACCTCGGTTCCACCGAGCCGTCTTCCCGAGTCCTGCAGACGGAGACCGCCGTCTGCCTCCTAGCCACTAAACATAGAAAAATCCAGTTTTTCATTTTCTTGCAATGTTATGCGAACTCCATTGAAGGCCTTTAGATGAAGAAAATTGGAGTAATTACACATATGTATAATGCAAAAACACTTTATTGATACAAAATAACACACAAAGATCACAAAATGTTGATTAAAAACCACATAAAAGACGGAGTATTACAACGTACAATGCACGCAAAAAGGGAAAAGACACCATGGGTTAAACCTCTGCTATGGCCTGGGTGTTATGCAATAAGATACGGCAATTCTCATGTCATGAATCTTGGTATAAAAGGAAACAATCTATGATCAAATGAACATCCCACACTCGCAATGCCTTCAAATAGGAAAAATGGTTTAGTTAGTAAATGTTGGCATGCGCATGGGCTGTCAGGAAATGCACTGGAAGCGGGCGCATGTCCACTCCATATATTCATATAGGAGACATTCACCTACAGCGCTGATATATGTCTATTATAAATAAGTTCCAACTCTGACAGGACTAATGCATTAAATAGGCTCACTTCATTCTCAGCCAGACTAAATAGCTTTACATTGTGTGCATGTATTAGAAGCCTAAGGAAGCTGAGTTGAAACAACGGTCATCTTCAAAAGCGACAAATACGCAAAATTAAACTAATTTTGACAGACTAAAAACCAGTGGACCGTCTGTGGGAAGTCTGGGGAGTATTTCAAGACTACTCCTGAGGAAATCTGAGGTGGCACAGCGGAGATACTCGAAAAAATGTGTGGTGGGCAGAAGTTCAGTAAGTGAGTACCTCACAACACACGGTCTCCTCATGTCCCCAGTTCAGCTAGTGACAGAAAATGATCCCACTAATGTGCACCATCACCTACTCACATTTATAGTAACCCCAGTCATAAAAGATGACAGAAGGTCCTCATTAGCCTGTGACAGGATCTTCTGGGACTGCTCGTGCAGCAGTTATTTTAGTTGCCGTGGTGATGGAGACACTGGCTCATAGACATCAATGGCGATCTAACTGCTAATCTCAGATACATTACCAGTGGAAGTGCCTTCATTTAATAGTGTCCTGTTAATATACTCGATTAAACCTGCTCATAAACTAGTGAACCATGTGTGGGAAAGTCTAGTGAGCATCTCAAGTCCATTTCCAAAGGAATCTGAGGTGGCACAGCGAAGATATTGATGAAAACATTGGCGGATAAGAGAAGTGTTAGTGCGCTCCTGTCACACATTGTCTCCCCGCATCTCTGCCCCCCACACTGTCAGGATCAACCTTAACTGTGACCACATACCAGCACATCTTGCCAGAACTAAAAGAAAACTCTGTCCCTAATCTCAGTGACCCTCGGAGTCCTTTGTCAGCCACTCAATAAATCACCTCAGAAGGGCTGCCGCCATCTTTGTTTCCGTGGCCACAGAGAAGCTGGCTCTATTAAACTCAGTAGTGATTACACTGGCACCCTCCGATACCTTTCTGGTGAATGAGCCTCTGTTCTTTAATGTTCCCATTGTAATACCTGATCAACCATGAGGAAATAAAGCTGTCACATGCTCCCAGACCTCATTTTATTGTCACTATATAGACAGCTCCGGAGCAAGCATGCACCGCTGCCATTTTGCCATAGAGACGTAGCAACAAGTCTAAACTTGATTATCCCTGATTATAATAAAAAGGAAAATAACATTTTTTACATGGTCCAAACTTTAAAGACATATTACATTGTCTTCTTTAACACTTTTTACTTTGATCTCTTTTAAAGGCGTAGCTCTTAAAGGGATAATATCCTTTTTTCTTAACAAAAAATTTTTAAAGGGGGTTGTTGAATTCACACTGACATATATTGACATTTCTTTTCATTTAAAATGTAGAAGGATACAAAGCCTAAATTTTTTTATAGTAACCCATCAAACAAAACACAAAAACTGAATCCTGGATCAAATTCCGGAAAAAATCACCAACCTACGGTTTCAAAGAAGATTACCACCTCCCCTTTATCTACAAAAAAAGACGCCAAAACAACACAGTCTCAATGTGACACTTATCATAAGGACTTTTTGAATGGAAGTAGTGCCGCCCTGGAATTACCTCAAGATGACAAGATTACACAAGCGGAAAAAAAACACATCAAACCGCCTTTATTTAATTCTTTCAAACAAGACAAGGACGACCCCTTGGGAGTTGATGACATGGACACTTCTAAGGCAGGGACTAACAAACGTAAAGGAACAGATACTTACCGTGACCCTACAAAAAATACATTCTCTGTGTCCCCTTCGGGTTCTAGTGATGAGGCTTTTTCACCTGTTCATAGAAAACAGAGATCTAAACTGGAACTTAACACTACTGACCAAACATGGATGACACTTGATGATCTACAACCTTGGGACACCACAAAAGCGCCAGACAGAGCGGACATGGAATCGTTTATGGTTCATTATCTTCTCTTAAGACTGATATAAATGTTGCTCTAGAGCAACAAACTAAAATATTGAAAGATGATCTGGTGGCTATAAATGCTAGATTAGACAACTATGGCAAAAAAATGACAAAGATAGAAGAAAAAACAGTTACTCTCACCCAGGGTCAGGAAGACTTACAATCCCAAATCCGATCTTTGAAAACTAAGGTTGCAGACCTTGAAGACAGATCAAGATGTAATAACCTGAAGCTCAGGGGCGTTCCTGAAATAATACCAGCTAATGACTTAGAGAACTACACCAAACGCCTATTAAAAACTGCTATTCCGACTCTGTCGGATTCTGACGTTATCATTGATAGGATCCATCGTCTGCCAAAGCCTAAGTTTCTTGCTCCTGAAATTCCCAGAGATGTCATTTTCAAATTTCATTATTTTCGCACCAAAGAAAAACTTTTGTCCTACATGAAAAATAGCACATTATTGCCAGATCCCTTTAGACACGTCAAAGTGTTTATTGACATTTCAAGAGAGACTATGAATTTGCGAAAATCCTTCTCTGATACTACTAGGAAACTTAAAGATTGGGGTAACCAATATCGTTGGGGTTTTCCGACCAAACTCCTCATTTGGCTAAATGGCAAAGTGGTTCCCATTCTTTCCCCAGAGGATGGCCAAAGTTTTCTGCAATCTTTAGACAGGAACAAAGAACCAAAAAAGGATCATCACAATTCTCGTCCTACTTGACCATATGGATTACAAATACTGTTTAGTCCTTTAATGGGTACCAGTTTGCCACTTGGATTCCTACTATTACAACCTTCTTCATTTGTCTTGCTGGATAAATAACTTGGACTTTTCCATGGTCCTTTTAACCACCACAAGAAGATCTACCGGACTTTCTATCCTTTTCTTCTACCTTTTACCATCTATTTGTGAAGAACGTCTTAACATCTTAACCTGCTTTTCTCCTATAAACTTTGCCTCGCTTGAGATTCTCCTACTTTGGAGAATTAAACCTATAAGGAGAACTTTTCATTTATCTGTTATTTCTTTATTTTGTGATTTAATTCAACTGTTGTCTTGAATATTGCTAGTTGTTATATATTGTAAGTTGTTGTTACAGTACTTGATAAGACTATTAAACCTCAGGTTCCGCATCCTGTGTTTTAGGTAAGTATATTTTTACTGGAATTAGAAACTTGTCATTTTACTAACCTTGTTTTTCTTTTAATGTATTTACGGTTATTAATTTCCATATTACATTAAAAATGACCACAAAATTCCTAAGTTACAATGTTAGAGGCCTCAATTGTCCCAGACGTAGATATTTGGCATGGCGAGACATCAAAAACTCTGGAGCAGATATTGTCTGTCTTCAGGAAACGAAAATTTCTAAAAACAATCCTATCAAATTTGAAAATAAAAATTTTGTACATTCCTTTAGTTCATTGAATGAAAAGAAAAATGCTGGGGTTCTTACACTTATTAAGAATACGGTGACTTTTGAATTTATAAACGAAATAAAAGATAATTCTGGTAGATTTCACATTCTAGCGTGCAAAATCAATAACTATGCTTGTACAATTGCGAATGTATGTGCGCCTAATTTCAACCAAATTCGTTTCTTAAACAAATTATTAAAAAATCTAGAAACCATCCACATTGGCGACCTAATACTCCTTGGTGACTTCAACCTAATACCTGACCCCATCCTTGATTCTACTGCAAATTTTAGATACAGGAAACAGAACCTTCAAAATTGGCTTCACAAAAATGAACTTTTGGATAGTTTCAGATGTTTAAACTCTACATCTAGAGAATACTCTTATTTTTCAGAAATATATAAATCTTTCTCAAGAATCGACCTTATTCTCACAAACTCATTGTCCATCTCTAAATTTAAAAAAGTTTCCATATTACAGAAAACCTTCTCCGACCATTGTCCCGTCTCTTGTGAGGTTCTATTAAATTATAACTCTCCCAAAAATTGCCTGTGGAAATGTAGTCCTTTTATAATTAATACTTTCAAATACAAAGCTCAGATTGAAAATGCCATCAAATTATACTTTCAGGATAACGTGAATGATGAAACAAGCCCCACAACAATTTGGTTGGCACATAAAGCTGTCTTGAGAGGGGAATTAATTAAAATATCATCCCACCACAAAAAACTTAGAAGACAGAAAATAGAACTTACTCAAAAATTGATATATGACAAAGAAAAACTTCTACAACAATCTCCTACCTCATCTAGTCATATTTATAAAGAACTTTTAGACCTCAGAATCCAACTTAGAGCACTCCTCTTTGATGAATATGACAAATATTTATATTATTCTAAACAGCTATATTATACAGACTTCAATAAACCCAAACGCTTAATGGCTCAAAGAGTGAAAGCAGCAAGAATCAAAATAGAATAACATCTATGAAGAATACTCAGGGTATATCAATACACCATCCAGAGGAAATAGCTCACTCCTTTGCAGATTACTACTCCAGGCTCTATAACCTTAAAAACGATCCTCACTCTCCCCAACCAACTCCTGAAGTAATCAATAAACTCCTATCTAAAATAAAACTTCCACAAATTACTCCCGATAACTTAACTATTCTTAACTCCCCTTTTACAGAATTAGAAACCCTATGTACAATCAACTCCCTAAAACCAAAAAAATCCCCTGGCCCGGATGGATTTACTAATGACTATTACAAGTCTTTTTCTACTCTTCTCTCCCCCTTCCTTACTAATGCTCTTAATGAATCCTCCCTGTCGGGTTCTTTTCCAGCAACTATGCTGGAAGCTACGATAACTCTGATCCCAAAACCAGGGGGGGACTCTGAACATGTTGGCTGTTACAGACCCATTTCTCTCATAAATACGGATGTAAAAATTTATGCAAAAATGATTGCTGATAGGCTAAAGAAAATTCTTCCCACCATTATAAACAATCATAGTATCATAGTTTTTAAGGTTGAAGGGAGACTCTAAAGCCTGCTTTACACGGTAGGACCGATTGTGCGATTTCACAATCGATCGTACCCACCCCCGTCCTTTTTGCGTCACGGGCAAATCGCTGCCCGTGTCGCACAAAGGTAGTAACCCCCGTCACACATACTTACCTCTCGTGCGACCTCGCTGTGGGCGGCGAACGTCCACTTCCTGGAGTGGGAGGGACGTTCGGCGTCACAGTGACGTCACACGGCCGCCGGCCAATCAGAGCGGAGGGGCGGAGATGAGCAGGATGTAAACATCCCGCCCACCTCCTTCCTTCCACATAGAGCCGGCGGCGGCCGCGGGAGGCAGGTGAGCTGCTCATCGTTCCCGTGGTGTCACACGGAGCGTCGTGTGCTACCACGGAAACGATGGTCAACTAAATTAAACGATTTTATGGAACCTAACGAGCAGTACCCGACTCACGATTTGTGAGCGATACTGCGTCGCTAGGAGGTGTCACACAGGCCGGCATCGCCAGCGATGCCGGATGTGCGTCACAAAAACCGTGACCCCGACGATCTATCGCACGATAGATTGCCTGGTGTAAAGCAGGCTTAAGTCCATCTAATTCAACCCGTAGCCTAACATGTTGATCCAGAGGAAGGCAAAAAAAAAACCAAAACCCCAATGGGACAAACAAGTTCCAATGGGGAAAAAATTTCCTTCCTGACTCCACATCCGGCAATCAGACTATTCCCTGGATCAACACCCTGTCATAAAATCTAATATACATAACTGGTAATATTAAATTTTTCAAGAAAGGCGTCCAGGCTCTGCTTAAATGTTAGTAGTGAATCACTCATTACAACATCATGCGGCAGAGAGTTCCATAGTCTCACTGCTCGTACAGTAAAGAATCCTCGTCTGTGATTTTGATTAAACCTTCTTTCCTCAAGACGTAGCGGATGCCCCCGTGTTCCAGTCGCAGGCCTAGGTGTAAAAAGATCTTTGGAAAGGTCTCTGTACTGTCCCCTCATATATTTATACATTGTGATTAGATCCCCCCTAAGCCTTCGTTTTTCCTGTCTTGGTATTGCAGCCCACCCATTCCTCTAATAATCTTGGTGGTCTTCTCTGCACCCTCTCCAGTTCAGCTATGTCCTTATTATATATCGGTGACCAGAATTGTACACAGTATATACGGTAAGTGCGGTCGCACTAGTGACTTGTACAGAGGTAGAACTATATTTTTTTCATGAACACTTATACCTCTTTTAATACATCCCATTATTTTATTAGCCCTGGCAGCAGCTGCCTGACACTGGCCACTAAAGTGAAGTTTACCATCCCCCATACACCCAAGTCTTTTTCTGTGTCTGTTTTACCCAGTGTTCTACAATTAAGTACATAATCATACATTTTATTTCCTCTACCCAAGTGCATGACCTTACATTTATCTACATTAAACTTCAATTGCCACTTCTCAGCCCAATTCTCCAATTTACATAAATCTCCCTGTAATATAAAATTATCCTCCTCTGTATTGATTACCCTGCAGAGTTTAGTATCATCTGCAAATATTGAAATTCTACTCCGCATGCCCCCAACAAGGTCATTTATAAAAATGATCAGCTTGGTTTTGTGGAGGGTCGACAAACCACTGATGGCACGAGGAGGACCATCAACCTCGTACATCAGATGGGAAAAAACAAACTGCCATCTGTATTGCTAACGCTGGATGCTGAAAAAGCTTTCGACCGCATAAACTGGCAATACCTGAGGATGACTCTATCATCATTTGGCTTTAATGATAGTTTTATTACAACAGTTATGGCATTATACTCTGGTCCTTCAGCTAGAGTATATGCGAATAACCAATTGTCTACGTCCTTTCACATTACCAATGGAACCCGGCAGGGATGTCCCCTTTCCCTCTTCTCTTTATTTTAGCTATTGAACCCTTGGCCGAACTCATTAGATTGAATGACAATATTAAGGGAATCTCGACTAGAACCAAAACCCATAAAATAGGACTTTATGCCGATGATATCATTCTTTCATTATCTGATCCCTCTACATCTATACCTGAATTACTCAACCTTCTAAATGAATATTCAAATGCCTCCTTTTACAAACTAAACGAAGCAAAATCTAAACTCCTTCCTTTCTTTCTTGACTTTCCTACCACTAACCTGCTGAAATCTTTATTTTCATTCTCTTGGGAAGATTCTAAAATTGATTATCTTGGTATTCAAATAATGAAAAACCCTCATACTATGATTTCTACTAACGTCAACAGAGTAATTGAAATAATTAACACTGATATCAACATGGCCCAAAAATATGATCTTTCTTGGTTGGGGAGACTTACCACTTTTAAAATGATTGTCCTTCCTAAGATTTTATATCTGTTCCGATCTATTCCCTTGATATTTCCTATTAAATTTCTAAATTCGTTCCAAAAGATCTTAAATAATTTTATATGGCATAACAAAAAAGCTCGAATATCTAAACTATATCTAGTTAAACACAAAAATAGGGGGGTATAGGGCTCTCAGATATCCATGCATATTATATTACCAACATAATAAAACAGAGTCAACTTTGGGTAAATGAATCTTATTCTCTTCCCTGGGTGGATTTGGAAATGTTCTCTAATAATTATAGTCCTTTAAAAAACCTCATTCTCCTCCACCTTTCTTCCCCATTTTTACCGTTTCCCGATTCGCCAACTATAGCTGCCACCCTTCACGCATGGAAATATATAGCAAAACAATCGAAACATCCCAATAAATATGAAAATGTCAAAAATTTCTCTATACAATTTATAGCACTTTTGTCCAAGATTAAAGTCCCAGTGTCATGGCAAAACTCTAAATTACGAATCTTAAGCGACCTACATGATGGTGCCGATTTTATTTCATTCTTGGATTTGAAAATTAAGCACAAAATTCTTGACTCTGACTTCAAACTATTGCTCTTTCTTAGAGATTCCATTCGGAGATTACTTTATGATAAATATCCCCTCCCATCTTTATTAGATCCTTTATTCTGTAATCCTAGGGACAGCAGGACCTGGAGTAGTAAATTGATTTATCAATATATTATAGGAGATTATTACTTTGAAAAAACAAAATCTTTTCTCACTTGGGAAAGGGACCTCGGTCAAACATTTCCAGACGAAGACTGGCAAGATGCTATAAAAACGACTCACTCTGCAAGCATATGTTCTTCTGCTCTGGAAATACATACCAAACTCATGATGCGATGGTACCTTTCCCCAACTAGGCTACATCAGATTAATAATAATATTTCACCATCTTGTTGGAGAAATTGTGGCGGTAATGGGGACCTTTTACATCTTTTCTGGGGATGCCCAATCTTAAAAACCTTATGGACTGGTATTTCAAACTTGATAAATCAAATTACCAAAACAAATATTGTGATCACCCCACAACTAGCTCTTTTATCTTTAGATGCCAAATTAATTGACCCCATTTTTAGATCCATTGTAATTCATATCCTTCTCACAACAAAGAGTAGTATAGCTGCCAACTGGAGGAATATTTCTCCCCCCACCCTTAATCAAATTATTGAAAAGGTTGCCATACACAGAAACTCTGAAAAGCACTATGCCCCTTTCAATAATCAATATACTCGCTATTTCAAAGTTTGGCATCCCTGGGACACTTATCGATCGGAAGTCACCTGATTTGCAAACTTAAATAACTCGCCTATGTCAAGTGTTACAATTCTCAAACATATGGTTCTGGTATTTAATTTGTCATGGTCATGTTACATAGGTACATTTTCTTGTATATACGTTTTGTATAAGGTTTATAGTTTTGCAAATTAATATCTTGTTCTCCTTTTCCCTCTACCTTTTTTTTCCCATTTCCCTTAATCCTAATTTCCCTATTAAATTGCTACATCTTCCTCCCCTTCATTCCTTCACCAATCCTTTCCCATACCTCCTCACCTGAAAGATATTTTATGCTAAATATTTACTAATGTCACCATTTAATCGCTGTTTCATCTCAACAATCTCTCTAATTTTCCCCCTTCCTTTTATTTTTTGTTAAAAACCTTAATAAATACATTTTAAAACAAAGTGACATAAAGCAGCTACTTAGTTGACAATGTAGCAGGCCAAGTAAAGAAACACAAGATGTATCAGTTTACAAAGAGTTAAATCAGTATATGTGAGTCTACTCCTGGGCATTCAGACTCAATAGAACCTGTGAACATAACCTGTGGATCAATACAGCGGTTCAGCAAATATAATCAGTCAGGCTAGTATACTATACCCATGTTGGTATGTGGCAGGTGTCTCCTCCTAAGCCCCGATGCGCATTTCACATCGAGCTTCCTCAGGGGGCTGCTGGTTAATCGGCACCCCACATCTTATGTAGCTACCGTTGCCTTGTAGAACCAGCTGCAGATCATTAGCGGCGCGTGCATGCTGCCATCCGCCCACCGCCCCAGGACCGCCGCTCGTCAGCGGCAAAGACACGCGCACACTGACTATGGAAGGCCAGCGCACACGTGTCATCCTGTAGACAGTGGCGCAATGCCGGACGGGAGGCGGAGTGCGGCAGGCACGCGCACAGAGCCACAGTGGTACTGTGGCCGGAGTTCTCCAAGCTGTGAGACAAGCACAATCAGACACTGCAAATGATGTCAACCCTGTATACACAGTATGCTACTAAAAACCTATAGTAATATTTAAATACGCTAGGGGCCGCAGATCATGCCAAACACCGCTATATAAACTCTGACAAATGGCAAAAATCAACGAATAGAGATAGAATACAATACCAATCCTACATACAAAGCATATTGCCTAAGCATGTAACAGCAGTAGTAACATACATTGAAATTGTGTGTCCCATCACAGCACAAATATATAGAATTCATCCACAAGTGCACAGTGCACAGGGTCCTTGGACAGCGGCGGCCACAAATTGTTTCATATAATGGTGTCCAGTGGATAATAGGTGGAGGCACGGAGATGGTTAAGGGGTAACGTAAAACTGCAATATAAACAAATTACATTTTTTTTTTAAAAAACGATTAAAAATGTGAAAACGAAGAACAGTAGAGATCATACACCACAGTCAGATATTGGAAATGGGGACATCTAGTTGCAATTAATCAATAAGTAATTGATGATGGAGTCAACGAGAGAAACAAGCAAAAGAATTGTTTTCCTTTACTCCCAGAGGGGACGTGGCCCCAGCATGGTGGCCCATTTACACTCTTGCTGCAGCAATTCCTGCTAATGTTACCCCTCCGGTGCCCACAGGGTCTATTGCTTTTACTAGGAAAGATCGAGGATCACAATTCTGTTTTCATTTCTAGTGCCGAGGAATAGGTTTAATTCTTCAATATTTGTGATACTTTTGGGAGCATTAAGTCCCTTACATGTTCCCTGGTCCTCACTCTCAGTTGCTGGGATGTCAGGGCTATATATATAAGGCCACAGGTGGCGCTATATCACCTGTGTTGTTGAGCAGGTGATATATTGACTGATTTTAAACTCTTTGTCCCCTTCAGATGCCCTAAAGGCTCTGGCTCTAGACGTGTTGGCACAGGCCATGCGGTCCCCACATGGGAAACATCCTTTCGCTGATGGGCCTGTGCCAAATAGTCTTTGGGTATGTGCCACATAGTGGCTCTTAACCAATATGTCTTTGAGGTTTTTTTCCCCTCCTGTAGGTCTTCTGTAGGCCGGGCTGTGTTTGCGGTATGGACCAGTGCCGCTGCAGATCTCCCTCATCTTATTGCATTGTGGGTTGTCTGTGGTAATAAATCTGATGCTATTACCCTCATTTTGTGGCTTGGGGGGAGGCTGCAGCAGTGACTCGCGGGTGGATTTTTTTGCCCTATTATAGCCCTGTTTAATGGACCTTACGCTGTATCCTCGCGACTGATAACGCTCCCTCAGCAGATCCGCTCGGTGTGCACATGTTTCCAGGGTGGAGCAGACGCATCTCGTCCTCAAGTATTGCCCAACTGGGATGGCTGTAATAGTGCCCTGGTGGTGGACCCTGCGTGCAGACGGGAACTGCCTGCGGTGGACGTGGCACTGCTCCAGCTTCCAGATTCCTTTTATACCAAGATTCATGACATGAGAATTGCCGTATCTTATACGCATAACACCCAGGCCATCGTAGAGGTTTAACCCATGGTGTCTTTTCCCTTTTTGAGTGCATCGTACGTTGTAATACTCCGTCTTTTATGTGGTTTTTGATCAACATTTTGTGATCTTTGTGTGTTATTTTGTATCAATAAAGTGTTTTTGCATTACACATATGTGTAATTACTCCAATTTTCTGCCTCCTGCCCTGGTGCCGTTCAATTTGGGGTATTCGCCTCTGCTGGAGATGGACACCGCTCCAGCCCACACTCCTCGCCAACTTGAACTCTAACACTTGTCTGTTTTCCCGCCCCGGGCTGTCTAGACTCCTCCGTGGGCGTCTTCTAACCGCCTGGTTCCGCTCCCTGGTGTGTCCATCTAGCCCTGAGGGGGGCGACTAGGGTTTAAAGATCGGCTGCTGTTACCTGTGAGGGAAGGTGTTGTGCAGGGGCCTATTTGTGGCGTCACACTCCCCCTTCCCAGGTGGCTGCCTGTTAGCTCACAGTGCCCAGCCCTGTCACCGGCTCTAGGGTCTCCCTCCCCGGTTGTGAGTGCATGTGTCCTGGTGGGCTAGTGTGTGTGTAGTGACTGGCACCGTCATGTAGGACCCAAGCTGTCGCTTTGTGGTTACCTTGTTTTTGTGACACCTGGTTACCGCAGGGGCGTCACATTAACACTGTGTATGCCAAAAGTAAAAAACATATTAAATGTGAATAGTCTCAGATGGTACAAAAGAGGCTCCGAACCTGAGCTTGTCACTAACCTCCAAGGGAGGCGCCTGTGACAGTCCAGCTGTTCTTTACAGAGAGTTATCGAACAAAGATGAGGAGGCCACGTGCCATCACTAATCCCACTCACAGTGGTCTGTGCCACACGTCCAAGCCACAAGCTGTGCTGCCGAGGTTCGGATCTACCCGGGACACTCACAGTGGTCTGATCCGCTCAGACAGCAGAAATACTAAAGGGGGCTTTACACGGTAGCGATATCGCTAGCAATTTCTAGCGATAGCGACCGTGTAAGTACCCGCCCCCGTCGCGCATGCGATTGTTTGTGATCGCTGCCGTAGCGAACATTATCGCTACGGCAGCATCACACATACTTACCTGGTCGGCGTCGTCGCTGTGACTGTCGAACAATCCCTCCTTCAAGGGGGAGGGACGTTCGGCATCACAGCGACGTCACCGCAACGTCACTAAGCGGCCGGCCAATCAAAGCGGAGGGACGGAGATGAGCAGGACGTAACATCCCGCCCACCTCCTTCCTTCCTCATTGTGGCCGGCGGCAGGTAAGGAGACGTTCCTCGCTTATGCGGTGTCACACACAGCGATGTGCGCTGCCGCATGAGCGATGAACCACAACGAAAAACAATCCTTACCGATTTTTGTTTTGGGATGACCTCTCCATGGTGAACGATTTTCACCATTTTTGAGGTCGCCTAAGGTCGCTGGTAAGTATTACGCGCTGCGATATCGTTAATGACGCCGGATGTGCGTCACTAACAACTTGACCCCGGCGACCAAACATTAACGATATCGTAGCATGTAAAGCCCCCTTTAGTTTGCACTTGCAGCAATGGGCGCAGAGAAGTCCTAACACAATGGATCTCGTGGCTACACCGGGCACTGGCGTAACAAATCAGCATGCCGGAGCCGGCTGGCCTCACCGGTGCAGGGCACAGTGCACATTAGAGGGGGTGTCTAGTTATTACTTATATTTATAAAACAGCTTAAAATGTTATTAAGTGAAAAGCAGTCCCACTCCCCTCCCTTCCCTCCACTGCTCTGCGGGGGATGCTTCATGGGCCCCTGACAGACCTTGTACTGGCATTCAGATAATCAGATGCCATCTGCTGAAGTGTTTGCTGCATTTAATCACTGGTTGTAGCATAGACCTACTTGATCCAGTGATTGGCTGCAGTGGTCACTTGGGTAGAAGGCATGTGATCAGCTGGAGAGAAGTATGAAGTTCTACAAGAGATGGGAAACCTTGTAACTGGGGCAGAGAGGGTTTGGGAAGAATGACTTATGTAGGAAGAGTCTGCATCACAGCTAGCTAGCAAGTCAGGGAGAGCAGCACTCAATATAAATGGCGAGCGTCCCCGAGGTACTAGAGGAACAAAGCAGAATTCTGCAGCATGGAGTGATTAATCTCACACAGATAAACAGACAGGGGAAAAACCAAAACCCAGGCTCCAAACCATCACTCACAGAGCTATAGACAATGATCAGGAGGAAACTAAAGAAAGGGAGGAAATAATCCGACCAGAGACTTTCCACAACACACCAAACAGCACACAGAAATTTACCAGAAGCTGGACAATAAAGCACAAGGACGGGATCGCACAAAGCTATCATCGGCATGGGAGACCAGACTCCACCATCATAAAAAGGGTTGAGGTGACTGTGATTGGTCTCCTGCAACATGTGACTCCAGCAGCAATCCACAGACTAGCAGAAATTAAATCCTGCAAGTCCAATTACTAAGAAGAGCACAGCTGGTCGACGCCTGAGCCTGTCTCTGCAATTCAAAAGCAGCATCGTGTGGAGCGTCTGACTCACCTGTGTGAACAGCGTCAGATGTAGTCCTGATACTCGGTGAGTTTTGAGCCAAACACCACGTGACAGTGTCCACATCCACAGCCGCTATAAGCAGGACTAGAGTAGGATATTCTCATGCTTAATAAATTTGACTAAAACGACATCTTCTTAGAATCTTCTTAGAAACTTTTCATAGTGACTGAATGACGGGAAAAGTGCAAATTGTAGTAAAAATTTGTCATTAGATTTCTATTTCTAGTTAAACCAAAACAAAGGAAGGGCACCACCCAATGGGATCTCCTGGTATACTGTAAGACTAATTTCAAAAAAGAGGAAAGAAAGTATACCGCAAAGGGATCACCAGACACTAAATATAGCAAAATAGAAAATCTTTATTAAACAAAGCACATAGGCACATGGCCACACAATGGTTCAAAATAGGACACACAGAGTTTAAAAGCATTTAAAAAGCCAAACAGGCATAAGTAACTAGGTCAAAACCCTATAATCATATCATAAATAATGAAATATATGTTTATATATAAATTTTGAGGTTTTAGAAATACATCCCCTGCCGATAACTAAAGATAACGTCAGGGTCTAAAGTAATAATTGCATGAACTCCCCCTACAAAATATGTACTTCCGTCTAGGTTTCCTGTATTTTGCTGTACTCTAGAATGCAAAAGCGCAATAGACAAAATATACAGGCACCATTCAAAGTGTATTCAGATATCAATTCATATGTAAAGATCACAGAATCAAGCAATCAGTTGAACAATAGTACAGAGAATAATGTTCCATACATAACGATGCCTGACATATTTAGGACATGGTAAGATCGTATACAACGACACCCAGGGTATAAGTGATGACAAAAAATAAGCAGACATAAAGAGCTAAACTGAGACTATGTCCAGTATAGCTCTGATCGTATAAGCACTACTCAAAACACATACTGAGTAACAAATGGTATAGAAAAATCATCTGTTTCAGTGTAGAGAATCATAGACTTTTAGGCTATGTGTCCACGGTAGAATGTACCTGCGGACTTTTCTGCCTGAAAATCCGCGACTTCCGCGGCAAATCCGCACCCGCGGATTTGCCGCGGATTTACCGCGGATTTGCCGCGGATTTTGATGCAGATTTTTTTTTTCCCATTCTATACCCAAATCCGCACCAAAATCCGCAAAAAACAATTGACATGCTGCAGATTTTTCCGGATCAAAATCCGCGGCAAATCCGCAGCGGAAAAATCCGCAGCATGGACACAGCATTTCCAAAATGCCATTGAAATGGCTTGGAAGTGCCGCTGCTGCAGATTTTCGGCAAATCCGCGGTAAATCCGCGGCAAAATCCGCGGTAAATCCGCAGCGTGGGCACATAGCCTTACAGAGAGAGCTTACCACGTGTGTCAGTCTAAATAGACAATGTAATAGGAACAACACTGCAGGGTGCAAAAGGTGGTGAAGATATACAAAATCCTAAATGCTTAACTGAGACTAAGGCTGATATGCCTCTCACATATACCGGCACACCTAGACTAATTGTAAGAGGAAGGTGGGGGAGAGCAATTCCCTGAACAAAAAAAGCGGGTAAAATGCCAGTGCATTTAGCCAAGTAGGTACCAGGCGCAGGGGGAAGGGTTCTGGCGTGGTCACCCCAAACCCACGCGTATCGCCGCTTGACAAAGCGGCTTCCTCAGGGCAAAGAAAGGGGGTAGTTGCACTATAGGTAGAGGATAGCACTAAGGAAAGATAATAAATGTATAGAATAAAGAAGATCGAGACTATGTGTGGATTGAAGTGCAATGGTTACCTGTTACAAAAAGACGCATCAATCCCAGACATTGTACTTAATCAGTAATGTGGTGGTGCATGGTCATGCACAAAGGGTCTGGATTACATCGGAGCCAACACCTATAGTAGATGACATATATCCTGGTAAATATGATCAGTAGGAGAGTGAATGTCATAGGGGGTGACAAAAAATCGTAAGTTACCTCAGTGATCTATAGTATGTGGATAAGTCTCTGACGTAATCGGGAGCCTAAGATAGCCTGTGGAATGCGGTGATTCCTGTTCAAGGACAAGAAAGAAAGAGGGAAAATGGAAGAAGAAAGAACAGGGAGAAAAGGGAGAAAGAGGGGAAGGAAGAAATCAAAGAAAAGAGAGAAGAGAAGAGAGGGAAGTGATGAGAAGGAGAAGAGAGGGGAAATGGGGAGAAGGGGAAAGGAAAAGAGGAAGAGAAAAAAAGGGGAAGAAAGAGGAAAAGAGGAGAAAAAAGGAAAAGGGAGGTTGGGAAGAAAGGAAAGAAGGGTGAAAGAAGGGGAAAAAAGAAAAAGGAGAAAATAAAAGGGGGGAAGAAGAAAAGGGAGAAGACAAAAGAAATAGAGAGAGAAGAAAAGAGAAGGAAGAGTGGGGGAAAGGGGGGGAGAGAAAGGGAGGAGAGAAGAGAAGATGAGAGAAGAAGAACTAAAGAGAATGAGAGGGGAGGTGTAGTGCAAGGGAGGAAAGAAGAAAGAAAAGAGGAAATAAAGAGGGGGGAGAGAGAGAGAAAGAGAGAAAGAGAGAGAGAGAGAGAGAGAGAGAGAGGAAGAGGAAGAGAGAGAGAGAAAAAAAGGGGGGGAGACAGGAAGATCAGAGGGAAAAGGGAAAGGAAAGGGAGAAAAGGAAGAGGGGAAAAGAGTGAGGAAAATAGAACGGAGCGAGAGAAAGAAGGAAAGTAAAGGAAAGAGAGAAAGGGAAGAAACGAGGGAAGAAAAAGAGGAAAAAAAGGGGGGAGGGATAGAAGAGAGTAGATATGTACACATGTGAGATGGAGTGGATAACAAGGTATGAAAAAACATAGAGGATAGACAGACAGATAGTTATGGTATACCTGGAGTAATGTACAGGCGCCAAGGGTAAGAGGCCACAATATAGTCACAAAGTGATGCAATTGGAAGAAGATGGGTGCTGGTCCAGGTAACTACCTGACTGTATAAGAGAAAAGGGAGGATTTTGGAAAAAAGAAAAAAGAAAAGGATATTATGAGCCATAAAGGACAGAAGAGCACAGTAGGAAAGGGATCTGTACCTGAGACTCCACTGGTATTTGGTCTGGATAGGGGTCCCTGGGATGTAGTGGTAGGAGTCCGGGTAGCTGGTGGATTGAGAATAAGAGGGAGGAGGGATCACTATGTAAGTATCTATGGCCTAGTGAATATGTCCCAATCATCAAGATGAGCCACTTACCATGTGCCTGCGTGGTAACGGGTGTGAGCCGCACGTCCTATAGGTAGTGAAACCTGTGTGTGAATGATCTATTTAACAAGGACGGTGTCGCGACGTCACAATGGATAGGTTGATTTCTCTCTCTCTCTTTCTCTCTCTCTCTCTCTCTTTCTCTCTTTCTCTCTCTCTCTCCCCCCCTCTTTATTTCCTCTTTTCTTTTCTTTCTTCTTTCCTCCCTTGCACTACACCTCCCCTCTCATTCTCTTTGGTTCTTCTTCTCTCATCTTCTCTTCTCTCCTCCCTTTCTCTCCCCCCCTTTCCCCCACTCTTCCTTCTCTTTTCTTCTCTCTCTCTTTCTTTTGTCTTCTCCCTTTTCTTCTTCCCCCCTTTTATTTTCTCCTTTTTCTTTTTTTCCCCTTCTTTCACCCTTCTTTCCTTTCTTCCCAACCTCCCTTTTCCTTTTTTCTCCTCTTTTCCTCTTTCTTCCCCTTTTTTTCTCTTCCTCTTTTCCTTTCCACTCCTCCCCATTTCCCCTCTCTTCTCCTTCTCATCACTTCCCTCTCTTCTCTTCTCTCTTTTCTTTGATTTCTTCCTTCCCCTCTTTCTCCCTTTTCTGCCTGTTCTTTCTTCTTCCATTTTCCCTCTTTCTTTCTTGTCCTTGAACAGGAATCACCGCATTCCACAGGCTATCTTAGGCTCCCGATTACGTCAGAGACTTATCCACATACTATAGATCACTGAGGTAACTTACGATTTTTTGTCACCCCCTATGACATTCACTCTCCTACTGATCATATTTACCAGGATATATGTCATCTACTATAGGTGTTGGCTCCGATGTAATCCAGACCCTTTGTGCATGACCATGCACCACCACATTACTGATTAAGTACAATGTCTGGGATTGATGCGTCTTTTTGTAACAGGTAACCATTGCACTTCAATCCACACATAGTCTCGATCTTCTTTATTCTATACATTTATTATCTTTCCTTAGTGCCATCCTCTACCTATAGTGCATTCCGAAATTGGCTATTTTGCATATTTTGATCCATACAGCATCCCAGCATTGGTACGTTTACACAACAATCTTTTAAACATGGCATCCTGACGCCATTATTTCATAATATGACCAATTCTATTATACCATAGGTCAAGCAACAGTGTCCTGTGTATATTCATCCACTTAGTGTCCCTCTATTCTTAAGGTGAGCCTCTTTACCATATACGCCACATGGTGTCTATAACATACATATGCACGCATATTACTATGGACGCATGGGAATACTCGTTTTGGTTAGTAACATTTTTCAATGCGTTTTTTCCCTACTTCACTTTAAACCACTTATGCTGACGCGTTTGCTAACTCAGTGCACCCACGATTCTATATCATTGTCTCTCATTTGACTATCTGTTACCCTAATATGTATCTTATCGTATCTTAATATGTTCCAATATTCTATACTGATGGATGTCCTGTATTTTTGTTTTGTTCTCTTGTATATATTGTATTCAGCCTGTCCGACCTGAAGAAGGCCAAATTGGCCGAAACGTTGTGATTGGCGGACTATTGTACAGCACTTTTTGCACATTTTTCACTACAAAATAAAAAGAAAAGGATTTTGACATCAACTTCATGTCTTCCTATTTACTGTGTCTCTAAGGGTGATAGTGAGTGTGCCGGAGTTCTTATACTGTTTGACTTATTTTTCTCCTGAGCACCCACAAGAGGTG
Organism: Anomaloglossus baeobatrachus; assembly: GCF_048569485.1. Classification (NCBI taxonomy): domain Eukaryota; kingdom Metazoa; phylum Chordata; class Amphibia; order Anura; family Aromobatidae; genus Anomaloglossus; species Anomaloglossus baeobatrachus. Next base: position 3,244,510 of record NC_134360.1, on the reverse strand, counting down.
ATGCGAGGTTTTCTCTGTGACATTACAGACCAGACCATCCAGCATGGATCCACCAGATGACGTCCCTCCCATCACCATCACCATGGATCCATCCAATGATGTCATAGACCCGCCTACAATGATGCCTACCAATCAGCTCATGGACTAATACATTGTTCGACCCACTGACCAATGAACACATCCGGACATTCCCCTTTGCAAGGTTATATCAGAGCAAGCTCAGTTGCAACTAGTGATCTCTGGTTAAGAGGTCACCTTAACATTATTGGCGCCCAACGTGGGGCCAATAGACGGAGACACCTGAAATCCTGATGAACCGGCAACTGGAATGGCATGACGTGCTGGACACCCCAGGAAATTGATCACTTCCGAACGAGAGTACGGTAGGTCTGCTGATTTTTCATAATCTGTAGTCTTCCCGTGGTCTCGGTGGGGTGTGTGGCACTGATTGCCTGACTGTGTCCGGTTTGTTGGGGTATCTGTTGACGGGCAGACGGGTCTCACGGCTATTGGCCATATTAATCTCGGAAGAACCGTCACATATTCAGTTGCCTGCTGCCTGTTGTGTATTTGTGAAGAGAGCATGTGGGTTTGTGAGTGGTGTCTGTAAAATGTGTAAAGTATATGGTTTGTGGTTCTAGTGGAAACTTAAGTAGTTAATACGGTTTGGTACAAGACCTAGAGATATAGGGCAGGTTTTAATTGGTCAGGTTAGGCACGTGTTTTTCACGGGCTCTCAAATTTGTTGATATGGTAAAGGATATTGTCTGTGGTATAGTATACGGTTGTCGCCTGTGGTACAGTTTATGGCTCTGTGAGGAAATACGTGGGACTGCTGGTACGTGGTAATCTTGGGGCCTAGCGCAGTGTAGCGTGGAATGGCTGGTACGGATACCATTGGGGCATAGCGTTTAAGTTGCGCATTGTGGCTGGTACGTGGTAGTCTTGGGGCCTAACGCTGGACGTGAAATGGCTGGTACGGATACCATTGGGGCTTAGCGCAAGCAGGGGTGATACTAGGTGGTTTTTTATTAGGCTAGTTGTAAGTCCTCCAAGAGAGGCGAATCGGCCGGTATAGACACCTTGTAGTCAGGGGTGATACTAGGTGGTTTTTTATTAGGCTAGTTGTAAGTCCTCCAAGAGAGGCGAATCGGCCGGTATAGACACCTTGTAGTCAGGGGTGATACTAGGTGGTTTTTTATTAGGCTAGTTGTAAGTCCTCCAAGAGAGGCGAATCGGCCGGTATAGACACCTTGTAGTCAGGGGTGATACTAGGTGGTTTTTTATTAGGCTAGTTGTAAGTCCTCCAAGAGAGGCAAATCGGCCGGTATAGACATCTTGTAGTCAGGGGTGATACTAGGTGGTTTTTTATTAGGCTAGTTGTAAGTCCTCCAAGAGAGGCGAATCGGCCGGTATAGACACCTTGTGTCTATACACCATTGGTGTCTTTATGAATTACGGACCATGTAGAAACTGGGCAGGGACACCGTGACAAGGCGCCTGCTGCAGACTTAACAAAACTTTACTTAGTGTTCAAGTTGTGTGTCAGTTGTGAGTCATCTAGTCCTGTGTTTGTTTGTTGGTTTTGTTGATATTGTTTATCTTGAGAGAAAGATGGAGAAATTGATGAAGTTGTGGTCGGAAAAAATCCGGATGAGTGGACTGTGTTGAGATTTGGGGACTCTAGGCCGCAATCCTGTGATAAACCATGTGCTAGTCATGGAGGCAGACATTTTAGGTAAGATTTTAAAATGGTGGACGAAGCACATGGCTGAGGCATGATTGAGACAAAGAAAACAAAGTGAGTCAGGGAATGTGTGAAGAAGACCATGTGCTCTGTAAATGTTTGAGCAATGGATTGGATGGAGTACTATATACTTAAGCCGGCTTTACACCTTACAATTAGGTGTGCGATCTCGTATGCGATGTGACACGCCCAGGTTGCATACGGGATCTTATGAGATTGCATGTAGGTCGTTCATTTGCTGTCACACGAGCGTTAGTAGTCTATGTTAAATTGATCAATTTTGTGTGCGATCCTTTAGATCATGTGTTCTGTGACGTATGCATTGGGCACCTTTTTTTTTTTTTATTTACTGACTTGCCAAGCGTGTGTAATGTAGAGATGCGTTTTTACTATGTCATCTGCCATTCAGCTCTGCTACATGGCCGCTGACAGCAGACACAGACAGCCATGTAGCAGCGGTGAATGGCAGATGACAGCAGACACAGACAGCCATGTAGCAGAGCTGAATGGCAGATGACAGCAGACACAGACAGAGCCGCACAGTCGGAATGAACTCGGGTGAACCTCACCCGACTTCATTGTCATGCTGCGGCTCTGTCTGTGTAGCGTCCTGATTAGCGGTCACCTGTGAAGGACTCACCAGTGACCGCTAAACTCCTGAGTAAGTGAATTGAGCAGCCCTCTCTCATATACTCACCGATCCCCGATCCCCGGCACTGCACGGCATTCACACTGCTCCGGCGGCTTTTACTATTTTGAAAAAGCCGGCCGCCCATTAAACAGTCTCGTATTCCCTGCTTTCCCCGCCCACCGGCGCCTATGATTGGTTACAGTGAGACACGCCCCCACGCTGAGTGACAGGTGTCACACTGCACCCAATCACAGCAGCCGGTGGGCGTGTCTATACTGTGTAGTGAAATAAATAATTTAAAAAAACGGCGTGCGGTCCCCCCCAATTTTAAAACCAGCCAGATAAAGCCATACGGCTGAAGGCTGGTATTCTCAGGATGGGGAGCTCCACGTTATGGGGAGCCCCCCAGCCTAACAATATCAGCCAACAGCCGCCCAGAATTGCCGCATACATTAGATGCGACAGTTCTGGGACTGTACCCGGCTCTTCCCGATTTGCCCTGGTGCATTGGCAAATCGGGGTAATACGGAGTTAATGGCAGCCCATAGCTGCCAATAAGTCCTAGATTAATCATGTCAGGCGTCTATGAGACACCTTCCATGATTAATCTGTAAGTTACAGTAAATAAACACACACACCCGAAAAATCATTTATTAGAAATAAAAAACACAAACACATTCCCTGGTTCACCACTTTAATCAGCCCCAAAAAGCCCTCCTTGTCCGGCGTCATCCAGGATGGTCCAGCATCGCATCCAGCGCTGCTGCATGGAGGTGACCGGAGCTGCAGCAGACACAGCCGCTCCGGTCACCTCCACACAGCTAATGAAGACAGCCGTGCGATCAGCTGAGCTGTCAATGAGGTTACCCGCTGTCACTGGATCCAGCGGTGGATGCAGCGGTGGCCGCGGGTAACCTCAGTGACAGCTCAGCTGATCGCGCTACTCACCGCTGCTCCTCTCACCTCCACGCAGCAACTGAGGTGAGTAGCGCGATCAGCTGAGCTGTCACTGTGGTTACCCGCGGCCACCGCTGCATCCACCGCTGGATCCAGTGACAGCGGGTAACCTCAGTGACAGCTCAGCTGATCGCACGGCTGTCTTCATTAGCTGTGTGGAGGTGACCGGAGCGGCTGTGTCTTCTGCAGCTCCGGTCACCTCCATGCAGCAGCGCTGGAAGCGACGCTGGACCATCCTGGAGTACGCCGGACATGGAGGGCTTTTTGGGGCTGATTAAAGTGGTGAACCAGGGTATATGTTTGTGTTTTTTATTTCTAATAAATGATTTTTCGCGTGTGTGTGTTTATTTACTGTAACTTACAGATTAATCATGGAAGGTGTCTCATAGACGCCTGACATGATTAATCTAGGACTTATTGGCAGCTATGGGCTGCCAATAACTCCTTATTACCCCGATTTGCCAACGCACCAGGGCAAATCGGGAAGAGTCGGGTACAGTCCCAGAACTGTCGCATCTAATGTATGCGGCAATTCTGGGCAGCTGTTGGCTGATATTGTTAGGCTGGGGGGCTCCCCATAATGTGGAGCTCCCCATCCTGAGAATACCAGCCTTCAGCCGTATGGCTTTATCTGGCTGATATTAAAATTGGGGGGGACCGCACGCCGTTTTTTTTAATTATTTAATTATTTATTTCACTGCACAGTATAGACACGCCCACCGGCTGCTGTGATTGGGTGCAGTGTGACACCTGTCACTCAGCGTGGGGGCGTGTCTCACTGTAACCAATCATAGGCGCCGGTGGGCGGGGAAAGCAGGGAATACGAGATTGTTTAATGGGCGGCCGGCTTTTTCAAAACAGTAAAAGCTGCCGGAGCAGTGTGAATGCCGTGCAGCGCCGGGCCGGAGATCGGAGATTGGTGAGTATGAGAGAGGGGGTAAGAGGGATAGACTGACATGGACAGAGAGAGAGGGACAGAGATAGTGACGGACTGACAGAGATTAGTGCATGACAGACATTGTGAGGCGCTTCAGAATGCAGCTTTTCAGCTGCGCTCTGAAGCAGACCTTTTTTAAGCTGCGGTGCAGAGCGCACACCCGCGCACATAGCCTCAGACACCAAAATCGTATGAGGGATGTCACATGTTTCAATTGACTAGGTTCATACAACAAAACGTCCAATGTATGAGGAATAAACGATGTGTATGCGATCACCGTATTTTCGTTCAATCTTGATCGCATGTAGGTGTCACACGCAAATACGTCACAAACGATGCCGGATGTGCGTCACTTACAACTGGACCCCGACGACGGATTGAAAGATTTATTGAAGTGTGTAAAGCAGGCTTTAGACCGAAAAATAAGTGTTTTTATCTATAATTAGGCTTAGATCTAGGACATATGTGTGTGTGTATAAATATATATATGTATAAGTACAGACTATAGAAAATGGGGAGACAGAGTTTGAGCAGATGTGAGGTCAGTTTTCCCTTTCCTCTGCCACATGTTCCTACAGATTTTAAAATGGTGGATGAAGCACATGGCTGAGGCATGATTGAGACAAAGACAGAGAGTGAGTGGGGGATGTGCAATGGTGTGTATGTATAAAATCCAGACTATAGAATATAGGGGGAAATAGTTGAAAAAAAAAAAAAGTTTACCTTCCCCTCCCCCACATGATGCTACAATCCCAACAAAGAAGGAAGTCACGTGCTGTGGGGCCATTTTCTATAGGCCTCAGTGGAGCTGACAAAACTGCAGCTACTGAATAACATGAAGTGTTAGTAAATGTTTTTAGCACTAAAAGATGGAATATTGAATGATTGGGTGGTTGTGGAAGACACTTAATATAGATCCAGTGTGCAGGTTGGATTGAGTCAGGACAGTCACAAGGAGCAATATCTTATTAATTAGTAAGCAATAAAATTAGAAAAAAACCTTTAAATAACGTACCTTTGCAGTAGAGGTCATGATAAAGAAGTAAATAATAAATATTTCCGTTATGGATCTGATAGATTTATCCTGAGAGTTGCATGTTTTTAAAAAATAAAAATAAACAAATAAATCAACAGAAGAAGGGAAATGTGACCTGTCTCCTGCAGCTGAGGAAGCCTCTTTCCGTCTGGTGTTGGGGGGAGGCGCAATCTTAAAAACTTGTGGAACAGGGTTTTTTTGTCTCCCCTTGGAATCTATTGTGAGAGCAGCCCAAAAGAAAAAAAAAAAAAAAAGGGGGGAATTCATTGCAAATTATATTGGAAAAAGGTCATTGACAATAGTTTTATTTTACTAATTTTATCCCAAAGAAATAAAAGTCAACTGTGGACATGTTTACATTCATTGATAGCTTTTCAAGCATAGAGGTCTGTTAGATGATTTTTCTATGGCAAATCAACATTTTGTTTTCCCACATGGCCAGTTTATTTGTTCTAGATTCTTTTATCCCTTCAGGTTATAGGACAGTATCACAGAGATGCTGATAATATCCTCAATGTTTCAAATATGAACGCCTCTACATCCAATATCCAAAGGTGTGCTACGTTATTATAGTTATTAATAATAATAATCATAATAATCATTTATTAATAATTACAATAATTTGTTTTAAGAAATGTGGATGATTTATGGAATTCTGTGTTTTATATTTAATGTATTGAATAATCTGCTTTCTTTATATAGAAAGAATGATTGCAATGCAGATTTCTGTGGTCCAAGCAAAGGTTATAAAAGCCATTGAAAGGGTTTTCCATTATTAAGTTACAGATAAAAACAATATTTCTGGTGTTCCCGATTAGGTACAATCTATACAATGTGACTTTCATGCCTAAATGTAGAGCTCTGGGGCCACACACTTTTTGAATCTAATTATGTTTTGGATAATAGATTCATAAAGGGGGGGAGATGATGCAGAAAGTCACACATTATTTAAGGTTTTAATTTGTTCATCGATTGGGTTTTTCTATTAAGTGTTCTTTATATTTTTATCTGTAAGGAGGATACAGCAGTCACACATATATCTCATGATTGCTCTGATGTAACAAGAATTGTCAGGTTTTGAGCATGTCTCAGATGAGCCCATTGCTAATGCAGATTTTGAGTTTTGATGGATCCAGATACCAAGATGCTGGTTGATTCTGCACTGGATATGCTGAGGTTACGCAACATGAGGTATTAAAAATCAAACCACTCCTCTCTCATCGGAATAGGAGAACGAGATGAAGATTTGCGATCACTGTGGTTTGTAGAGCGGAAAGGGGTAAGATAGTCAAAATGTGGAAATAGGCAGCAGCCGGAGGAGATGCTCGCACAGGTGCACAACAAAGAGGCAGTGAATGGGCCTAGAGTTGAGAGTCCTTATACAATGCAGACCAGTACCTCGGTGGCTCCTGTCACGTCGTCCGTGACATTGGTCACTCCTTGTGTTCTTAAATCTTTAAAGGAACAAGCGATTCAGCAAGGAACGGAGTGTGAGACGCAGGGAGCCAGTGACTGAGGAAGGTCTGTGGATAAAGGGCGGTAAGCTTTCTCTGCCGTGAGTGCTCTACTCAATAATGGCCCAGGTAACCCATGTGACAAAGGTGTTGGGATGGACAAGATATGGGCGGCACCACTGTTCAGTACCCAGGTGGCCAGACACCTCCAGTCTTGTAAGACGTGTGCCTATTAAGGTAGAAAAACTGTAAAGACCTCGTAGAAACACCCCCTCATCCGCTCTACTGCTCCGGTGATTGCAGATTAGTCATATACATCTACCATGAGTAGGTTTATATGAGTTTTGTGCGTGTTGTGTGAATTTCTTTTCAGGCCTGCTCTGAAACATATCCAGTGTGGAAAACGTTACTGCTGAAAAACTCATGATGCTGGTGGTATGTAAAGATGGAGTTCCTAAAAAGTGGTAAAAGAACATATTCTATAGCAGAGGTCATTATAGAGGTCAGTACCTGGGGATGCCCCTGATGAACCCCTGTCTGCCATTGTGAAGAGGGGAGAAATGCGTTGCGCTTCTTTCATGCTAAGTGTCTGATAAATATGCGTTTATTTTATTAGCCTGAGTGTGAATTGTACAGCGAGGGTCTGTGATTGGACGAGATCTCCTCATGACTTTACCTGGCCTTATTATTGTATTTATGCAGTGGCTACATGTTATACATGTGAGATATTTAATTTATTTTAGGGTTTGTTCTTGAATTTGCTGTATCATATTGATTTAAGCTACAAACAGCTATGTAAAATACAGAGTGTGAATATTTAATCTTTGGGAATGAATTGGATATATATAATTGCATATTGACGCCTCTTTATCCCCGGTATCTCACGGTTTCTATATTCCCTCACTGACATTAGCAGCATGTCTTAGCTTAGCAGTGTAGGGATAGGGAGGGTGAGCCGTCGGTGAGCGGGGGCGCCAATTCGCCTTATAGGGTGCCGACCTCCGCTGTGAGGTAGGGAGAGTTTAGGGCTATTGCCCCAATCCCTGCCCCTCCTTTATTGGAATATTTAATTGTGTCTATACTCACATGGGTGGATGTTTGGAATTTTAATGATTATAACATAAACATGTAACGATCCACAAGATAATGGTGGACGCTGCAAATCATGTAACAAATGTTCGTTTTCCTTTAATAATTAGATCTTTATATAAGGTATTTTTGGTTTAGTACCTAGAACGTGATTATATTTCTCACAGATACTTCAGATACAGTGTGATGTCCTGACCAGTGATGTACGAGCCGTTTACAACTGCCTATATAGTGTGTTAGACATGTGTATCCTCCAATTCCAGATCCTAAATCAGTGTTAGGAGCACGTGGTCTCCAGCCAGGAGACTGGGTGATCCTAAAAAGACAAGTCAGAATGATCCCTGAGTCAGAATCAGGTGGACCGGTCCAGCTTATCCCAACCACAGCAACTTCCATGAAGCTTGAGGGAAAACCCATCTGGAGACAACAACCACTGTAAAGAGTCCATTGTACCAGCAGAATGAGGGTCACAACACACATAGTGCTGGATTATCTCACATAGAACTTTATGGAGAATTTCTAGATTGGGGATGATACATGAGAAATAACCATAAGGGAACAATGGGTACAGGAACATTACACAAATAAGGGCTCATGGTGGGAAAGACATTATCTGACCTGAACCAATCAATTATTTTAAGGGTTTAAGTGACTAAAGGCCACTTCACACATAACGAGATCGTAAACGAGATCGTTACTACGTCACAGTTTCTGTGACGCAAGAACGACTTCAATTGCGATCTCGTCACGTTTGACACGTACCAACGATTCACCCCCTGCTGCGAAATCGCTGATCGATGCCGAACAGCTTGGGCCATTTTTGGCTCGTTGGAGTCCTGCTGGGCTGCATGAATCTGTATGTTTGACACCCTATTAACGATTTCGTTGACGACCTAGATGAGATGCACGAAGGCGTGTTGTTGCGTCCCCGTTTCCGCGCCCCTCTCTGCACCGATTGGTTAGCTCCAGGTGCAGGTGCGGCTTCGATCCGAAAAACACACCAACAAAGCGACCGGGTACAATGGACGAAGGAATCAGGGTGGAGACGCAGGTTCTATCTCAAAGCAAAGCGCAAAAGAAGTGACAAAGGGTGACGCGATCCAAAATTTAACCGCTAGATACGCCCCCTGCATGCCCAATCAGAACGCAGTATTGGCCGCCAATGAAAGCGGAGGGGGGTATGGAAAAGGCGACGCAAATGCACGCCTACGTGACTCACTGCATTTTACTACGCCCCTAATGGGATTGGAATCGTTAACATAGTTGCTGTGTGACAGGGTCCCAGCGATTTGAAAGATCGTTATACGGGACGCATGCTCATTCATAAACTCGTTATGTGTGACACCCAACATGCGATTTCAACAACGACTCATAAACGATCCAGAAAGTGTGACGTAGTAGCGATCTCGTTCACGATCTCGTTATGTGTGACTGGACCTTTAAGGATAACATACACTTATACGTAACTGGTATTGTTTTATTTGTTGGTATTTGAAGCTGTAAAAGTGCTACTCTGTGTTACTGAAGGTAATCAAATCCATGTGTAAGGGAAATCTTGTTAAAGGCCTCCTGGTGGTAGATTATAGACCCGAGACAAGAAGAGATCCAATAGTGTTGTGATACAATTAGGTGTATTAAGGTAGAAAAGTCTCAAAGACACGGACAGCACTTGGATATTGACTGAGAATCAGTCTTTCAGAAACAGTAACGCTAAAAGCTGCAGCATAACAGTAAGAAGCTTATTCTTACAATTGCCTTACTCTTTCTAATCGATTAATCTCGAAATCTGAGTGAGCTCGTCAGTATTAAATAGTCTGTTCTAAGGACTGGTTCGTTACCTGTGCCTCTGTGAACTGTGTGTGCGGGATGTGATCAACTCTCTGATCAGCAGTCTGTACCAGCGGGGGCAAAGGCTTAGCATTGCTTGTATAGTGGATAGAAAAATGAAAAAGTTGCAGTTAAAGCATTAGAGCTGATGTTTTAGAGGACCATGGTAGGGTCAGAAGGTTAATAAAGTATTTAAGGGGGACTGTTGAGGAGAGCCATAAGATGAAATACTTAATTAACCTCTGGACATAGAGCATTGTGGGAAATATGTCGATTTGCCTTGCATAATTCAGGTTTCAGATCATATACATGACACAGATATAAAGGTGGCTGTCATTATCTGTTTCTCCACACCTTGCCTTGAATGCAAGGAATGTCCAGGTGTAAGAAGATACCATATAAGAGAATACCAACCCAAAGATCAGATGACATTACAGACCAAACCATCCAGCATGGATCTACCAGATGACGTCCCTCCCATCACCATCACCATGGATCCATCCAATGATGTCATAGACCCGCCTACAATGACGCCTACCAATCAGCTCATGGACTGATACATTGTTCGACCCACTGACCAATGAACACATCCGGACATGCCCCTTTGCAAGGTTATATCAGAGCAAGCTCAGTTGTAATAAAGCAGAGCATGGGCTGACTTCTGTCGAGGAAGGATGAATATCCGACTGTGTCTGATCTCATTTTTCAAGCATGCACTCGACCCACACCAATTAGACCAGGCAGTAGGCAACTAGTGATCTCTGGTTAAGAGTTCACCCTAACACTATGATGGGGACTTCCGGGGCCGCACTGCAGCACTTGTGTCTATGACTTGTAAGCATGGACGCCGCGCAGCTGCTCATTAATCAGACACAGGACTGTTTTGTTCATAATTGCTTTTCCTTTGATGTCTCCGCTCTCGTATCCTCGGGCCGCGCGCAGCTTCTTCATCTGGGGACAATCAGGAGCTGCGCATTCTGAGCCGGCATCTTATACATAGATTTATTGATCAACCTATTTCATTAGTTTAGCTCTTAAATTGGAAAATTGAATTTCTTTTAATAGAAAGTTATGTTAATAAAGGTTTCTGAGATCCGTATCACAGCGCAGAACGGCTCCAGGGGTTACCGATTAGTCTGTGGTGCTATCAAAGCGCAGAACCACTGCAGGGGGTAACGAATAGTCTGTGGTGCTATCACAGCGCAGAACAGCTGCAGGGGGTAATGAATAGTCTGTGGTGCTATCACAGCGCAGAACGGCTGCCGGGGGTAATGAATAGTCTGTGGTGCTATCACAGCGCAGAACAGCTGCATGGGGTAATGAATAGTCTGTGGTGCTATCAAAGCGCAGAACCACTGCAGGGGGTAACAAACAGTCTGTGGTGCTATCACAGCGCAGAACAGCTGCAGGGGGTAATGAATAGTCTGTGGTGCTATCACAGCGCAGAACAGCTGCAGGGGGTAATGAATAGTCTGTGGTGCTATCACAGCGCAGAACAGCTACAGGGGGTAACAAATAGTCTGTGGTGCTATCACAGCGCAGAACAGCTACAGGGGGTAATGAATAGTCTGCGGTGCTATCACAGCGCAGAGCAGCTGCAGGGGGTAACAAATAGTCTGTGGTGCTATCACAGCGCAGAACAGCTGCAGGGGGTAATGAATAGTCTGTGGTGCTATCACAGCGCAGAACGGCTGCAGGGGGTAATGAATAGTCTGTGGTGCTATCACAGTGCAGAACGGCTGCAGGGGGTAATGAATAGTCTGTGGTGTTATCACAGCGCAGAACAGCTGCAGGGGGTAATGAATAGTCTGTGGTGCTATCACAGTGCAGAACAGCTACAGGGGGTAACAAATAGTCTGTAGTGCTATCACAGCGCAGAACAGCTGCATGGGGTAATGAATAGTCTGTGGTGCTATCACAGCGCAGAACAGCTGCATGGGGTAATGAATAGTCTGTGGTGCTATCACAGCGCAGAACAGCTGCATGGGGTAATGAATAGTCTGTGGTGCTATCACAGCGCAGAACAGCTGCAGGGGGTAATGAATAGTCTGTGGTGCTATCACAGTGCAGAACAGCTGCAGGGGGTAATGAATAGTCTGTGGTGCTATCACAGCGCAGAACAGCTGCAGGGGGTAATGAATAGTCTGTGGTGCTATCACAGCGCAGAACAGCTGCAGGGGGTAATGAATAGTCTGTGGTGCTATCACAGGGCAGAACAGCTGCAGAGGGTAATGAATAGTCTGTGGTGCTATCACAGTGCAGAACAGCTGCAGGGGGTAACGAATAGTCTGTGGTGCTATCACAGCGCAGAACAGCTGCAGGGGGTAATGAATAGTCTGTGGTGCTATCACAGCGCAGAACAGCTGCAGGGGGTAATGAATAGTCTGTGGTGCTATCACAGCGCAGAACAGCTGCAGGGGGTAACGAATAGTCTGTGGTGCTATCACAGCGCAGAACAGCTGCAGGGGGTAATGAATAGTCTGTGGTGCTATCACAGGGCAGAACAGCTACAGGGGGTAACGAATAGTCTGTGGTGCTATCACAGCGCAGAACAGCTGCATGGGGTAATGAATAGTCTGTGGTGCTATCACAGCGCAGAACAGCTGCAGGGGGTAATGAATAGTCTGTGGTGCTATCACAGCGCAGAACAGCTGCAGGGGGTAATGAATAGTCTGTGGTGCTATCACAGCGCAGAACAGCTGCAGGGGGTAACGAATAGTCTGTGGTGCTATCACAGCGCAGAACAGCTGCATGGGGTAATGAATAGTCTGTGGTGCTATCACAGCGCAGAACAGCTGCAGGGGGTAATGAATAGTCTGTGGTGCTATCACAGTGCAGAACAGCTGCAGGGGGTAACGAATAGTCTGTGGTGCTATCACAGTGCAGAACAGCTGCAGGGGGTAATGAATAGTCTGTGGTGCTATCACAGTGCAGAACAGCTGCAGGGGGTAATGAATAGTCTGTGGTGCTGTAATAACCTGCAGGTAACGGGATACGCAAGGACTGCACGGAACCACGGGGGTTAATCAATGCAAATTTAATAATGTATTGCACAACACAGGTGGAGGAAAAGTGTGGGAAGGGGAGAAACGCCGGGAAGGTGCACAGCAGTAGAGATAATGCAATATACGTACAACTACTTTGAATCACTTGTCAAGGGTGGGAAGCCTCAGATTGTACTCCCAAAAGCAAAAGACAGAAATCCTTATTAAACAAAAAAAACGCAGAGTCCTTGTTACCTTACTCGTATAACACAGTGCAGAGTCCTTGTTACCTTAAGGTCCAGTCACACTAAGAAACTTACCAGCGATCCCAACAACGATAGGGATCGCTGGTAAGTTGCTAGGAGGTTGCTGGTGAGATATCACACTGCGACGCTCCAGCGATCCCACCAGCAACCTGACCTGGCAGGGATCGCTGGAGCGTCGCTACACGAGTTGCTGGTGAGCTCACCAGCAACCAGTGACCAGCCCCCAGCGCCGCGTGGAAGATGCTGCGCTTGGTAACTAAGGTAAATATCGGGTAACCAACCCGATATTTACCTTGGTTACCAGCGCACGGAGCTACACGTGCAGAGAGCAGGGAGTAGCGCACACTAAGCGCTGGCTCCCTGCTCTCCTAGCTACAGCACACATGGGGTTAATTACCCGATGTGTCCTGCAGCTACATGTGCACAGAGCAGGAGCCGGCACTGACAGTGAGAGCGGCGGAGGCTGGTAACAAAGGTAAATATCGGGTAACCAAGGACAGGGCTTCTTGGTTTCCCGATGTTTACATTGGTTACCAGCCTCCGCAGAAGCCGGCTCCTGCTGCCTGCACATTTAGTTGTTGCTGTCTCGCTGTCACACACAGCGATCTGTGCTTCACAGCGGGACAGCAACAACTAAAAAATGGCCCAGGACATTCAGCAACAACCAACGACCTCACAGCAGGGGCCAGGTTGTTGCTGGATGTCACACACAGCAACATCGCTAGCAACGTCACAAAAGTTGTTCGTTAGCAGCGATGTTGCTAGCGATGTTGCTTAGTGTGACGGGGCCTTTACTCGTATAACACAGTGCAGAGTCTTTTCCTATCTGTCCCTAACTAAAAGTAGTGTGTACACTTAACTGCAGGTTTCAGCGTGGGGTACCTCGTCACCATTGGGGCCCGTATTCCGCCGGCAGACACCTCTAAAGTTCAGTCTTTGTCCCGGGTCTGTAATTTGCACGTGCTGCCTGGCCCCTCGCTCCACATCCAGCCTCTTTGGATCTGTAATTTTGTAACTTGCACGTGCTGTCTGGCCCCTCGCTCCACATCCAGCCTCTTTGGATCTGTAATTTTGTAATTTGCACGTGCTGTCTGGCCCCTCGCTCCACATCCAGCCTCTTTGGATCTGTAATTTTGTAATTTGCACGTGCTGTCTGGCCCCTCGCTCCACATCCAGCCTCTTTGGATCTGTAATTTTGTAATTTGCACGTGCTGTCTGGCCCCTCGCTCCACATCCAGCCTCTTTGGATCTGTAATTTTGTAATTTGCACGTGCTGTCTGGCCCCTCGCTCCACATCCAGCCTCTTTGGATCTGTAATTTTGTAATTTGCACGTGCTGTCTGGCCCCTCGCTCCACATCCAGCCTCTTTGGATCTGTAATTTTGTAATTTGCACGTGCTGTCTGGCCCCTCGCTCCACATCCAGCCTCTTTGGATCTGTAATTTTGTAACTTGCACGTGCTGTCTGGCCCCTCGCTCCACATCCAGCCTCTTTGGATCTGTAATCTGTAATTTTGTAACTTGCACGTGCTGTCTGGCCCCTCGCTCCACATCCAGCCTCTTTGGATCTGTAATCTGTAATTTTGTAACTTGCATGTGCTGTCTGGCCCCTCGCTCCACATCCAGCCTCTTTGGATCTGTAATTTTGTAATTTGCACGTGCTGTCTGGCCCCTCGCTCCACATCCAGCCTCTTTGGATCTGTAATTTTGTAATTTGCACGTGCTGTCTGGCCCCTCGCTCCACATCCAGCCTCTTTGGATCTGTAATTTTGTAACTTGCACGTGCTGTCTGGCCCCTCGCTCCACATCCAGCCTCTTTGGATCTGTAATTTTGTAATTTGCACGTGCTGTCTGGCCCCTCGCTCCACATCCAGCCTCTTTGGATCTGTGTCTTGGGGGGGACACCACACAACACTCTAAGGTACTTGGACCTCGGAAAAACAGGGCAGACTGAGGCCTTCTATCTTACAGCCCACTCCAGCACACTCCTCTCTGCAAAACAGCCACATGTAGACTCCTCCTCCTCCTGTTCCAGACTCAATCAAGTCACTTGAGCAGCAGGACTTTTGCCCGCTGTTCTCTGTTTTGACAGCAGGTGGCAGCATAACACAAGGAAGTCCACCAAACAGTCTTTTAACCTATATATATATATATATAGATATATATATATATAAATCATACTATGAAGAAAAAGACATGGATCGCACATCCCAAAAATACAATGATCTAAAGCCGCTAGGCAAAAAATTAAATAGAACATGAGGTTCTTTTGTTACCATTCTGATCAGATTGTATTAAGCCCACTGCCACGTCACGGCAAACCTCTTGAGTGGGTCCCTAACCTGACCTTTTTGTGCGGCACTGTGCACTGACCACCGCCGCAGCGACAAAGCGCCAGCAGGGTGGACGACCTGGTGCTTCACAGCACCCATGCTGCAAGGCAAAGCCCCCAAGGCTCCAGGCCGCGCCGCCCCACTGACACCACACCACCACAACAGCAGCCACCACACAGCACCAGCACACAGTGAGAGGAGCTGTGCACTCACCTCCCACTGGCTCCCACATGTGAACTGGGAGCAAAAAGAAGGCTGACCCCTCTTGCAGTCTCCTGCTGATTAAAATCACCTGTGCCAAAGGGGGAGAGTGCAGATCCAAGTAAAGAGGGGGATAGAATGATATATATCATACTATGAAGAAAAGTTTGTTATACAACAGTCTATCCCCCTTTTTTGCTTGGATCTGCACTCTCCCCATTTGGCACAGGTGATTTTAATCAGCAGGAGACTGCAAGAGGGGTCAGCCTTCTTTTTGCTCCCAGTTCACATATGGGAGCCAGTGGGAGGTGAGTGCACAGCTCCTCTCACTGTGTGCTGCTGCTGTTGTGGTGGTGTGGTGTCGGTGGGGCGGCGCGGCCTGGAGCCTTGGGGGCTTCGCCTTGCAGCATGGGTGCTGTGAGGCACCAGGTCGCCCGCCCTGCTGGCGCTTTGTCGCTGCGGCGGTGGTCAGTGCACAGTGCCGCACTAAAAGGTCAGGTTAGGGACCCACTCAAGAGGTTTGCCGTGACGTGGCAGTGGGCTTAATACAATCTGATCAGAATGGTAACAAAAGAACCTCATGTTCTATTTAATTTTTTGCCTAGCGGCTTTAGATCATTGTATTTTTGGGATGTGCGATCCATGTCTTTTTCTTCATAGTTTGTTATATATATATAAATGTTAACAGGTCTTACAGTGCTATCACAGCGCAGAACAGCTGCAGGGGGTAATGAATAGTCTGTGGTGTTATCACAGCGCAGAACAGCTGCAGGGGGTAACGAATAGTCTGTGGTGCTATCACAGCGCAGAACAGCTGCAGGGGGTAACGAATAGTCTGTGGTGCTATCACAGCGCAGAACCACTGCAGGGGGTAACGAATAGTCTGTGGTGCTATCACAGCGCAGAACAGCTGCAGGGGGTAACGAATAGTCTGTGGTGCTATCACAGCGCAGAACCACTGCAGGGGGTAACGAATAGTCTGTGGTGCTATCACAGCGCAGAACAGCTGCAGGGGGTAACGAATAGTCTGTGGTGCTATCACAGTGCAGAACAGCTGCAGGGGGTAACAAATAGTCTGTGGTGCTATCACAGCGCAGAACAGCTGCAGGGGGTAACGAATAGTCTGTGGTGCTATCACAGCGCAGAACAGCTGCAGGGGGTAATGAATAGTCTGTGGTGCTATCACAGCGCAGAACAGCTGCCGGGGGTAATGAATAGTTTGTGGTGCTATCACAGCGCAGAACGGCTGCAGGGGGTAACAAATAGTCTGTGGTATTATCACAGCGCAGAACAGCTGCAGGGGGTAACGAATAGTCTGTGGTGTTATCACAGCGCAGAACGGCTGCCGGGGGTAATGAATAGTCTGTGGTGCTATCACAGCACAGAACAGCTGCAGGGGGTTATGAATAGTCTGTGGTGCTATCACAGCGCAGAACGGCTGCAGGGGGTAATGAATAGTCTGTGGTGCTATCACAGCGCAGAACAGCTGCAGGGGGTAACGAATAGTCTGTGGTGTTATCACAGCGCAGAACAGCTGCAGGGGGTAACGAATAGTCTGTGGTGTTATCACAGCGCAGAACAGCTGCAGGGGGTAATGAATAGTCTGTGGTGCTATCACAGCGCAGAACAGCTGCAGGGGGTAACGAATAGTCTGTGGTGCTATCACAGCGCAGAACGGCTGCAGGGGGTAATGAATAGTCTGTGGTGCTATCACAGCGCAGAACAGCTGCAGGGGGTAACGAATAGTCTGTGGTGCTATCACAGCGCAGAACGGCTGCAGGGGGTAATGAATAGTCTGTGGTGCTATCACAGCGCAGAACGGCTGCAGGGGGTAATGAATAGTCTGTGGTGTTATCACAGCGCAGAACAGCTGCAGGGGGTAACGAATAGTCTGTGGTGTTATCACAGTGCAGAACGGCTGCAGGGGGTAATGAATAGTCTGTGGTGCTATCACAGCGCAGAACAGCTGCAGGGGGTAATGAATAGTCTGTGGTGCTATCACAGCGCAGAACGGCTGCAGGGGGTAACGAATAGTCTGTGGTGCTATCACAGCGCAGAACGGCTGCAGGATGTAACGAATAGTCTGTGGTGCTATCACAGCGCAGAACAGCTGCAGGGGGTAACGAATAGTCTGTGGTGCTATCACAGCGCAGAACGGCTGCAGGGGGTAATGAATAGTCTGTGGTGCTATCAAAGCGCAGAACAGCTGCAGGGGGTAACGAATAGTCTGTGGTGCTATCACAGCGCAGAACGGCTGCAGGATGTAACGAATAGTCTGTGGTGTTATCACAGCGCAGAACGGCTGCAGGGGGTAATGAATAGTCTGTGGTGCTATCACAGCGCAGAACAGCTGCAGGGGGTAATGAATAGTCTGTGGTGCTATCACAGCGCAGAACGGCTGCAGGGGGTAATGAATAGTCTGTGGAGCTATCACAGCGCAGAACAGCTGCAGGGGGTAACGACATATCCATGGCCGAAAGTGATGGCACCCTCAACGTACCAGTCACAGTGTCTGCACAGTCCTGGCTGAAAGTGTTGACACCCTTGAGATTGTTCTGGAAAATGATTGTAATTACACACATTTTGTTATACACAGATTTATTTACTCTGTGGAACAACCCAAAAAAAAGGAGAAATAAATAACAAATTGGACATAATTTCACACAAACCCCCCAAAATGGGCCGGACACAAATGTTGGCACCTTTCCAAAATTTTATTTTAAGCATGTGATGCCCGATCAGACTCTGCTGTGGCAAATAACAGGTGTGGGCAATAAGAAATCCCACCTGAAACCAGGTAAAAAGGGGAGAAGTTCCCTCAGTCTCTGCGTTGTGTCTGTGTGCGGCACCAGACTGCACTCCCTCTGGAATAAGTCCCTCCATCAGTCGCCTCCTGTCCCCGTCCACAGCTTCTTCCTCCTCTCACCTGGAATCTCGGACTCTTCTTTATAAACGTCTCCAGGTCTCTCACATTTGAAGACGTCTTTTCCCAACAGCAATTTTGAGACCTCAAATCCCACCAAGGACGACATCTGCCAGGAGTCTGTATGTTCTCCCCATGTTTGTGCGTTAACTCCAGGTTCACTGGTTTCCTCCCACACTCCATAGTCTGATAGGGAATGTAGATTGTGAGCCCCGATGGGGACAGTGATGATCACGCCTGTGAATCCTCCCCGCTGCCACTTTTCCCTGTGCAGTGCCTTTGTTTTCCAGCAGATGAATATGGGGGGGCACATTTCTACCCCCCACCTGTACCCCCCCTTACTCTTTCCCCCTCCTCTGTTGTAATTGGTGTCTTCTTCTGGCCGTCCCAGCCATGTAGCTATGTAACGCTCTGGTGCCCGGGGCTCTTGGGCGCTCCCACCTCTTGGGGGCCACGAGGCAGTGGAGCTTCGGGTGCGGGTCACATTATACAGAGCCCCTTGCACATGTTATGAGGAGGCTGCGGCACTGATGGGGGCGCTGTGACCAGTTTTATTACGGCACTTATACAGTTATTTAGGTGCACAGGACAGGGGGGACTTTACGCCATTTTTTCTTTTTTTAAAACACAGAATAGAAAATGCTGTAACAAACTGTGATGAAAGCGTCATTGTCCCCTGTGATGACACCGTGCGGCCATGACCGCAAACACACATGGAGGCGCCAATTCCTCTGTCCAAAATACTGAGGGCATAAGTTATAGCATCTTCACCGAATGTCGCAGCCATTTTATCCATAGAATTTAGGGCGACGTTCACATCTCATTTTATGCTTCCACCCAAGGTATATCTAATATATAAAGCTGAGTGTATGTATGTGTGTGTATGTACCGTATATGTGTGTGTGTGTATGTATGTATGTGTGTGTGTGTACCGTATGTGTGTGTGTGTATGTACCGTATGTGTGTGTATGTATGTATGTGTGTGTGTGTGTATGTACCGTATATGTGTGTGTGTGTATGTATGTATGTGTGTGTGTGTACCGTATGTGTGTGTGTGTGTATGTACCGTATGTGTGTGTATGTATGTATGTGTGTGTGTGTGTATGTACCGTATATGTGTGTGTGTGTGTGTATGTATGTATGTGTGTGTGTGTGTGTGTACCGTATGTGTGTGTGTGTGTATGTACCGTATGTGTGTGTATGTATGTATGTGTGTGTGTGTGTATGTACCGTATATGTGTGTGTGTGTATGTATGTATGTGTGTGTGTGTATGTATGTATGTGTGTGTGTATGTATGTATGTGTGTGTGTATTTATGTATGTATGTGTGTCTGTGTGTATGTATGTATGTGTGTGTATGTACCGTATGTGTGTGTGTGTGTATGTGTGTGTATGTATGTATGTATGTATGTATGTGTGTGTGTGTATGTATGTATGTATGTATTTATGTATGTGTGTATTTATTTATGTATGTGTGTATGTGTGTGTGCTTGTGTGTGTGTGTACGTATGTATGTGTGTGTATGTGTGTGTATGTACCGTAAGTGTGTGTGTGTGAGTGTACGTATGTATGTGTGTATGTATGTGTGTGTATGTACCGTATGTGTGTGTGTGTATTTATGTATGTATGTATGTATGTATGTATGTGTGTATGTATGTATGTGTGTATGTATGTGTGTATGTATTGTGAGGTAGCACGGTCGGCTGCGCAGCAGAAGACACGGGATCCAGGCATTAAGGTTCACAGCACACGGTTTTAATGTCCAAACAAAAGTCCATAACAAAATACATGTGCCTCCCCAGCAGAGACTCAGGGAGTTCTGTTCACTCCCTCACACCCGGCACACCTGCCCTCGTTCCTGTTTCCATTTAACCCTTCCTTCAGCCTGTAGGGAAACAGCATTAACCCTAGAGTGGATTTACTTTCTATCATGGAGTGAGCACAACCGGGGCGAGACATACCGGCCGTCATAGATAACCCCGGTCACAGTCTCACATACCCCCCCCTCAGTTCAAGCGTGCGGGGTTGAACTCCAGCCATCAAACACGGGCCGCGGGACAAGGCATCGGCGTTGCCCTGCAACCCACCGGCCCGGTGTTCAACCGTAAACCGGAAGTTCTGCAGAGAAAGGAACCACAGGGTAACCCGGGCATTCCGTTCCTTGGCGGACCTCATCCAGACCAGTGGAGAGTGATCCGTCACCAAGCGAAACTGCCGTCCCAGCAGGTAATAGCGTAGGGACTCCAAGGCCCACTTGATCGCCAGGCACTCCTTCTCCACTACGCTATAATTCCGCTCGGGAGGGGTGAGCTTCCTACTTAAGAAGGTGACGGGGTGTTCCTCCCCCTGAACCACCTGAGACAGCACTGCCCCCAGGCCGACCTCTGAGGCGTCAGTCTGTACTATGAACTCCTTCCGGAAATCAGGGTGTACTAGAACGGGCTGTCCGCACAGGACCTCCTTCAGGGCCCGGAAGGAGTCCTCGGCCTGCGGAGTCCAGCGCACCATGACGGACTTCTTGCCTTTGAGAAGGTCCGTCAAGGGGGCTGATAGTCCCGCAAAATCCTTTACAAACCTCCTGTAGTACCCCACGATACCCAGGAAGGCCCTAACCTGCTTCGTGGTCAGGGGTCTAGGCCACTTCTGGATCGCCTCAACCTTGTTAATTTGGGGCTTAATCACTCCTTGGCCTATCACGTAGCCCAAGTAGCGGGCTTCCGTGAGTCCCAATGCACATTTCTTGGGATTGGCTGTCAATCCGGCTGTTCGAAGCACGTCCACCACCGTTTGTACCTGTTCCAAGTGGGTCTGCCAATCGGAGCTGTAAATAATGATGTCATCCAGGTACGCTGATGCATACACCTGGTGGGGTTCCAGCACTAAGTCCATCAACCTCTGGAACGTGGCCGGAGCGCCATGTAACCCAAAAGGCAAGACAACATAGTGGAAGAGACCCTCCGGCGTAACAAAAGCGGTTTTCTCCTTGGCGGACTCCGTTAGTGGCACCTGCCAGTACCCCTTGGTCAGGTCGAGCGTGGTAAAATATCGCGCCTGTCCCAGCCTATCAATCAGCTCATCCACCCGGGGCATGGGGTAGAGATCGAACTTGGATATTTCGTTCAATCTCCTAAAGTCATTGCAGAACCTTAAGGAGCCATCGGGTTTTGGTATTAGGACAATCGGACTAGCCCATTCACTCCGGGATTTTTCGATGACCCCCAGGCGTAGCATTGTCTTTACTTCCTCCGATATGGTTTGTCTTCGAGCCTCCGGCACCCGGTATGACTTCAGGCGTACCTTCAGGTGGGGCTCGGTGACAATATCATGTCGTATCAGACTGGTCCTACCGGGCAGCTCGGAGAAGACATCGGGGTTCTGCTGAACCAAACGTCTGGCCTCTCGCCTCTGTTGCTTGGTGAGGGCTTCTCCAATCCTTACTTCCGGTTCGTCCTCTCCGGAGGTCGCTGGAGCCGAATGTGAACGACCCGAAGAGGAGGGAGGTGGGGAAAAAACAGCCATCAGGCTTTCCCGTTCCTGCCAAGGTTTTAATAGGTTGACATGGTATATTTGTTCAGGTTTCCGCCTACCGGGCTGCAATACTTTATAGTTAACCACCCCGATTCTTTCCTTTATCTCGTAGGGGCCTTGCCACTGAGCCAGGAATTTACTCTCCGCCGTGGGGATTAATACCAACACCCGATCCCCGGGTTTAAAGGTCCGCACGGTGGCTTGTCTATTGTAGCGGCCGCTTTGCGCGGCCTGAGCCTCCTGTAAATGCTCCTTTACAATTGGCATGACCGCGCTTATGCGGTTCTGCATACCCAAAATGTGTTCGATCACACTTTTATGGGGGGTGGGCTCTTGTTCCCATGTTTCCTTTGCCAGGTCCAACAATCCCCGGGGATGTCGCCCGTATAACAATTCAAAAGGCGAAAACCCCGTGGATGCCTGTGGCACCTCTCGTATGGCAAACATCAAATAGGGAAGCATCATATCCCAGTCTTTCCCGTCTTTTGAAATCACCCTTCTTAGCATGGTTTTCAGGGTTTTATTGAAACGCTCGACTAAACCGTCCGTTTGAGGATGATATACAGACGTACGCAACTGCTTGATCTGGAGTAGCCGGCATAGCTCTTTGGTCACTTTAGACATGAATGGGGTCCCCTGATCCGTAAGGATCTCCTTGGGCAATCCCACCCGGCAGAACACAGCAAACAACTCCCGAGCTATAAGCTTTGCTGCAGTATGTCTGAGAGGTATCGCCTCGGGATACCGGGTGGCATAGTCAACGATCACTAGGATGTGTTGGTGCCCTCGAGCGGACTTTACGAGGGGCCCCACCAGATCCATCCCTATCCGTTCAAAAGGGACTTCTATAATGGGTAACGGTACCAACGGACTGCGAAAAGGGGTCAGGGGTGCGGTAAGCTGACACTCCGGGCAGGTTTCGCAGAACCGTTTTACCTCCCCAAAGACCCCGGGCCAATAGAACCTTTGCAATATTCGCTCCTGCGTTTTCTTGACCCCTACGTGGCCACTCATCAGGTGTTTATGAGCCAAGTCGAGGACCCGCCGGCGATGCGGCTGGGGCACCACCAACTGTTCTACCCCCACGCCCCGTATTTCATCTACCCGGTAGAGTAAATCCTGCTTAAGAGCGAAATGGGGGTACCTTACCTGGGCACCGGGCAGCTGTGCCACCCCGTCAACTACTGTCACCCGACTCCGGGCATGTATTAACGTAGGGTCCTGGAGTTGGGCTGTCCCAAACGTATCCGGGGACGCCTCCAACTCCGGGATGGGCTCGACCGTCTCAGCCTCTCCTGCCAATACCTCTAGGGGCGACCTATCGGGTTCACACTCTGTCCCTATCATGGTGACCCCTACGGCAGGTGTCCCGGATTCAGGATTGTAGGGCTCAGGTCCCGGACCGACCAATATCTGAGGGGACTTAGGGGGTCCCCTCCATAAAGTCCAAAAATAGGGCAGATCCCTTCCTAGGATCACGTCATAAGGAAGAGTGTTAAGAAGTCCCACTTCATGTTGCACCTGACCGCAAGGTGCTGTGATGGTGACAATCCCCGTGGGATAGTCGCGGCAGTCCCCATGTATGCAAACCACCCCCACGGTGCGTCCTGTGGCCTTTACTTTAGCCCTCAAGGTGGATCGCACAAGGGTCACTAAGCTTCCGGAATCCAACAATCCTGTAACCGGACATCCATTCACCTGTATTTGGCACAAGTGGGGCTCCGTCTCTGGGGAGACCAGGTCAGCGGTACACACCACCTGAGCATACATTGAACCCCGCCGGGTAACCCCACAATCCATGGGCTCCGTGGTGAGTGGACACTGGGCTTCCATATGTCCCACCCGCTGGCACCGCCAACATCTAATGGGTACGGAAACCCCCTTGACGGGTTGTCGTTTAGGGTACAGAACCTTCCGGACCTCAGGAATGGCGGCCGTGGCCTCAGACGGGACGGTAGGGGACTCCTGCACCGTTGTCAGCGGTGGGTCCTTGGCCCTAGGCTTGGAGGGGCCAGACCGACGGGCGGTACGCAAAGTCTCAGTGTCCCGTATCAAGTCCTGCGTAGCCACATGCCGCTCTACCAGGGACACTAATTGGTCCAGGGTACTCGGGTCACCCTGTCCGACCCACCGTTGAACGGTGACGGGTAAAGTGCGCACAAAACGATCCACTACTACCCTTTCCACCATTTGCGCCGGGCTCAGATTGTCAGGCTGCAACCACTTTTTTACAAGATGCAACAAGTCATAGGCCTGGGAGCGTACGGGTTTGGCTTCCTCATAGAACCACTGATTTACCCGCTGAGCCCGTACATAGGTATTCACCCCCAACCGAGCCAGTATTTCGGCTTTCAGGGTCACATAGTCAATGGCGTCCTCGGTACAGAGGTCCAGGTACGCTTTTTGGGGTTCCCCCGTCAGATAGGGCGACAATACCTCAGCCCACTGCGGGGTCGGCAGCTTTTCCCGCTCGGCCACCCGCTCAAACACCGCCAGGAACGCTTCCACATCATCACCCGGGGTCATCTTTTGCAACGCTTGTCTCACCGCTTTCCGGACGCTGCCGTCGTCACCCGGTCCCGGGGTTGTTGCTGCCGGTCCGGCACGGATCGACTTGGCCAGGAGAACCATCTGTTCTTGGTGCCTTTTTTCCTGCAATTGCAAGGCTTGCTGCTGACGTGCATTGGCCTGATCCATCTGTTCTTGGAGTTTTTTTTCCTGCACTTGCAAGGATTGCTGCTGACGTTCCAACGCCCGGAGCAGGTGTGCATTGGTCTGTTGCTGCTGTGCATTAGCCTGTTGTTGCTGTGCATTAGCCTCTTGTAGCTGTGCATTAGTCTGTTGCTGCAGCCTTAGTATGTCTTCCATGGCGTCGCTGGGTTTGGGCTGTAGTATAGCCGCTCGAATCCAGGACATGTGCTACCGGGTCACCCGGGATGGATGCTACACCTCACCGGCTGTCATGCCCGCATTCTCCACCATATGTGAGGTAGCACGGTCGGCTGCGCAGCAGAAGACACGGGATCCAGGCATTAAGGTTCACAGCACACGGTTTTAATGTCCAAACAAAAGTCCATAACAAAATACATGTGCCTCTCCAGCAGAGACTCAGGGAGTTCTGTTCACTCCCTCACACCCGGCACACCTGCCCTTGTTCCTGATTCTATTTAACCCTTCCTTCAGCCTGTAGGGAAACAGCATTAACCCTAGAGTGGATTTACTTTCTATCATGGAGTGAGCACAACCGGGGCGAGACATACCGGCCGTCATAGATAACCCCGGTCACAGTCTCACAGTATGTATGTATGTATGTACGTGTGTGTGTGTGTGTGTGTGTGTCCACTAAAGGAATCCGCACCGTCGCATTTACAATCACAAAATTTTGCACAGACACTCCATGTCTCTCAGGGAACGTCATAGACTATGTTTTAACAAGAAAATTTAACCCCACGCTTTACAGTTACTCTCCAAAAAACATGCCTCCATTAAAGTGAATGGAGCTGTGAGATACAGGCTATTAATAGGAGCTATGATTGGTTGCTATAGGAACAAAGGACATTCATAGTATAAGAAGCTTCTGTGTCAGGTAATATGATGTCGGTGGAGAGACAGACACAGATAGACACAGACTGAGAGACAAATAAGGAATAACGTTTGGAACACCATTCTAAGTCTGAACTGGGTGCAAAAACCTAAAAAAACATCACTATGGGGAGATAAGGTATGCACACCAGTGACTATGTAAGGGGAATACATGAAATAGCAGAAACTGCTGTGTGAATACTGACTTGAAAAATCCAATACCTATATGCAAGAATGAAAATGTGAAAAATGGAATCTGCATTACTGCCATGAACATATGAATCAAGAGAAATTTAGCTACTGAACTGATCAATGCAATAGACCCCAACACTACGCCAAAGTATTTCTCTACATTGGGGTCCCTAGCTTGTGTGTGTCCTCTCATGCAGTTACAAAACACATGAGAGGACACACACAAGCTAGGGACCCCAACGTAGAGAAATACTTTGGCGTAGTGTTGGGGTCTATTGCATTGATCAATTCAGTAGCTAAATTTCTCTTGATTCATATGTTCATGGCAGTAATGCAGATTCCATTTTTCACATTTTCACTCTTGCATATAGCTATTGGATTTTTCATGTCAGTATTCACACAGCAGTTTCTGCTATTCCATGTATTCCCCTTACATAGTCACTGGTGTGCATACCTTATCTCCCCATACAGACTGAGAGACAGAAAGACAGAGACAGACAGACAGGCACAGACAGAGAAAGAGGCACACAGGGAAAGAGATAGAGACAAACAGAGACACATAGAGACACCCAGAGACAGATAAGGAAAAAAAGCAGGACAGACAGAAAGACACATGGGGAAAGAGACAGACAGAGGCAGACAGGGAAAGAGACAGACAAGGAAAGAGACAGAGAGACAGACAAAGACAGACGGGGAAAGAGACATATGGGGAAAGAGACAAGCGGGGAAAGAGACAGACGGGGAAAGAGACAGACGGGGAAAGAGACAGACGGGAAAGAGACAGATGGGGAAAGAGGCAGACGGGGAAAGAGACAGTCAGAGAGACAGACAAAGACAAACAGGGAAAGAGATAGGGAAAGAGACAAACAGGGAAAGAGACAGAGAGACAGACAAGGAAAGAGACAGACAAAGACAGACGAGGAAAGAAACAGACGGGGAAAGAGACAGACAGGGAAAGAGGCAGATGTGGAAACAGACAAATGGAGAAAGAGACACACCTGGAAAGAGACACATCTGGAAAGAGACAGATAGGGAAAGAGACAGACCTGGAAAAAGACAGACCTGGAAAGAGACAGACAGGGAAAGAGACAGACAGAGAGACAGACAAAGACAGACAGGGAAAGATGGGAAAGAGACAGACCTGGGAAAGAGACAGATGGGGAAAGAGACAGACGGGGAAAAAGACAGACGGGGAAAGAGACAGACGGGGAAAGAGACAGATGGGGAAAGAGACAGATGGGGAAAGAGACAGACGAGGAAAGAGAACCTGACCCCACCAATACCTTGCCGGTCCACATTACACATATATAGCCTGGGTCTCAGCTTCCCATACTTGGTAAGTTTTTTTAACTGCATGGGAGGACACACATTAGCTAGGGACCCCAAAAATAAGAGAATACCGTGAAGAGGTTTTGGGGCTCTGTTGCAGTGATCAATTCAATAGCTACATTTCTCTTTATTCATATCTTCATGGCAGTAATGCAGATTCCACTCTCATTTTTTCATTTTGCATGTAGCTATTGTATTTTTCAGGCCAGTATTCACACAGCAGTTTCTGCTATTACATGTATTCCCCTTGCATAGTCACTGGTGTGCATACCTTCTCTCCATATAAGGAGACTTATAGGCCAAACAATACTCCTCTGGGAAAGAAATTAAATATGCAAAGTACCTCTTCAGAGAGGAAAAGGATGTGAACTGTAACGCCACCTAATGTAAGTAACAATTCAATTATCAATCCCTGCCACATGATTTATAAAAAGAAAACAAACAAGAGAGTCGACTTGTAGATACGTGGTTCAGGGTGTTTACCCCTCATCAGTGGAAAGGAGGAGATTTGATTTGGTTAGATGAGAGGCCTATGACAGGGGCTGAGAGGTAACATCTTTTTTGTATAGAGCGTCAATCTGGTGTAAGGAGACTTGTAGGCCAATCTAGTGTAAGGAGACTTATAGGCCATGCAATGATCTTGTGGGAAATGAAAGATGCAATTGTCACATGGGAGTGATCACGAGGACGTGACTTATAAAGGGCGACACTGACTGTCAGGATCGCTGATTCCAGTACATGAGTCCAGCTCCTCTTCTCTGAAGAGACAGTTTGCAGACGTCTGTAAGTGACTGGCAGAGACCACACAGGAACGCGTCAGAATCTGGACGGTTTTGAAGCCATTTTCGTTTGGGACAGTATTCCTGATGTATATAAAGCGCTGCGGAATATGTTAGCGCTATATAAAAAATAAAGATTTATTTATTTATTTTTATGAATATTTTTATGTTTTCTCTTATACGCACAGATCACTCGCTGTCCAGGTCGGATGTTTTTTCTTTTTCGCTTTTTTTTATTACTTAATTTTAGGGTTTTTTTTATCTTTTGTTGTGTTTGCGTTTTCATTGCACAGATAAATAAATCTCAGAGCAATTATCTTGTTATTTTGGCAGCGATTCCAACAAAGCAGCAGAATTATTGTATATTGCAGAAATGTATGCAAAAAAGGCTAAATATAGCCAGCGCTGCGAAAAAGGATGAATCAGCGCTTCACATGCACTTACTGGTCTCCGCAGCAAACACCAATCACTGGGGAGATTTAAGGTCTATTAAAAAAGGCAAAACGAAAAATATCCCCCTCCCCTCCCCCAACACAAACACAAAGGTCCTAACATAACTGGAGAAGTCCAATTACTCCGGCCGACGCTCACATCTGAATCATCCTATCTCTGCACCAACAATATTTTATTGTTCATTTTATGAATGCAAAATAAGGCCATTTTCTATAGTGTTAAGTGTTTTTCAACTAGCGTGAGGATCTTTCTTTTATCCTAACTCTTCCTATCTAACACTTTCCTAATATTCTTCTCCTATCTACGCTACTCCTGGAAGTTCATCTCTAAGAGGCTCGTAAATACCTTCATTGTTGTTGTAGGTTTGATCCTTCCGGCTGCAGACCAGAATTGGACGCACTGAGCCGGGCGCGTCACTGGTGGGGGCTGAGAGAAGAGTGACCAGGCTGCTGTCAGTCACAGAGAGGCCGCCCCTTCCCTACCAGTGACGTGCCCAGCTTAGTGCGTCCAACTCCAGTCTGCAGAAAAATTCAGCATTTCTGCCAGAGAATTTGAAATGTTGTGGATTCGAAACATGAACAGCAAATTAGATTACACCAAGTAACACAAGCTCAGCGGGCTAGAACTGGGTGTTGGTGCTGCACTACGGAGCTGGGTGTGTGGTGCTGTGCTCTGGAGCTGGGTGTGTGGTGCTGCACTCTGGAGCTGGGTGTGTGGTGCTGTGCTCCGGAGCTGAGTGTGTGGTACTGCACTCCGGAGCTGGGTGTGTAGTGCTGCACTCCAGAGCTGGGTGTGTGGTGCTGCACTCCGAAGCTGGGTGTGTGGTGCTGCACTCCGGAGCTGGGTGTGTGGTGCTGCACTCCGGAGCTGGGTGTTGGTGCTGCACTATGGAGCTGGGTGTGTGGTGCTGCACTCCGGAGCTGGGTGTGTGGTGCCGCACTCCAGAGCTGGGTGTGTGGTGCCGCACTCCGGAGCTGGGTGTGTGGTGCTGCACTCTGGAGCTGGGTGTGTGGTGCTGTGCTCCAGAGCTGGGTGTGTGGTGCTGTGCCCTGGAGCTGAGTGTGTGGTGCTGCAGTCCAGAGTTGGGTGTGTAGTGCTGCCCTCCAGAGCTGGGTGTGTGGTGCTGCACTCCGGAGCTGGGTGTGCGGTGCTGCACTCCAGAGCTGGGTGTGTGGTGCTGCATTCCGGCGCTGGATGTGTGGTGCTGCACTCTGGAGCTGGATGTGTGGTGCTGCACTCCGGAGCTGGGTGTTGGTGCTGCACTATGGAGCTGGGTGTGTGGTGCTGCACTCCGGAGCTGGGTGTGTGGTGCCGCACTCCAGAGCTGGGTGTGTGGTGCCGCACTCCGGAGCTGGGTGTGTGGTGCTGCACTCTGGAGCTGGGTGTGTGGTGCTGTGCTCCAGAGCTGGGTGTGTGGTGCTGTGCCCTGGAGCTGAGTGTGTGGTGCTGCAGTCCAGAGTTGGGTGTGTAGTGCTGCCCTCCAGAGCTGGGTGTGTGGTGCTGCACTCCGGAGCTGGGTGTGCGGTGCTGCACTCCAGAGCTGGGTGTGTGGTGCTGCACTCCGGCGCTGGATGTGTGGTGCTGCACTCTGGAGCTGGATGTGTGGTGCTGCACTCCGGAGCTGGGTGTTGGTGCTGCACTATGGAGCTGGGTGTGTGGTGCTGTGCTCCGGAGCTGGGTGTGTGGTGCTGTGCTCCGGAGCTGAGTGTGTGGTGCTGCACTCCAGAGTTGGGTGTGTAGTGCTGCCCTCCAGAGCTGGGTGTGTGGTGCTGCACTCCGGAGCTGGGTGTGCGGTGCTGCACTCCAGAGCTGGGTGTGTGGTGCTGCACTCCGGCGCTGGATGTGCGGTGCTGCACTCCGGAGCTGGATGTGTGGTGCTGCACTCCGGAGCTGGGTGTGTGGTGCTGCACTCCGGAGCTGGGTGTGCGGTGTTGTACTCCGGAGCTGGGTGTGTGGTGCTGCACTCCAGGGAGCTGGGTGTGTGGTGCTGCACTCCAGGGAGCTGGGTGTGTGGTGCTGCACTCCGGAGCTGGGTGTGCGTTGCTGCACTCCGTAGCTGGATGTGCGGTGCTGCACTCCGGAGCTGGGTGTGTGGTGTTGCACTCCGGAGCTGGGTGTGTGGTGGTGCACTCCGGAGCTGTGTGTGTGGTGCTGTGCTCCAGAGCTGGTTGTGTGGTGCTACGCTCCGGACCTGGGGTGTGTAGTGCTGCGCTCCGGAGCTGGGGTGTGTGGTGCTGCGCTCCGGAGCTGGGTGTGTGGTGGTGCACTCCGGATATGAGTGTGTGGTGCTGCGCTCCGTAGCTGGGGCGTGTGGTGCTGCGCTCCGAAGCTGGGTGTGTGGTGCTACACTACGGATATGAGTGTGTGGTGCTGCGCTCCAGAGCTGGGGTGTGTAGTGCTGCGCTCCAGAGCTGGGTGTGTGGTGGTGCGCTCCAGAGCTGGGTGTGTGGTGGTGCACTCCGGAGCTGTGTGTGGTGCTGTGCTCTGGAGCTGGGGCGTGTGGTGCTGCGCTCCGAAGCTGGGTGTGTGGTGCTACACTACGGATATGAGTGTGTGGTGCTGCGCTCCAGAGCTGGGTGTGTGGTGGTGCGCTCCAGAGCTGGGTGTGTGGTACTGCACTCCGGAGCTGAGTGTGTGGTGCTGCGCTCCAGAGCTGGGTGTGTGGTGGTGCGCTCCAGAGCTGGGTGTGTGGTGGTGCGCTCCAGAGCTGGGTGTGTGGTGGTGCGCTCCAGAGCTGGGTGTGTAGTGCTGCGCTCCAGAGCTGGGTGTGTGGTGCTGCGCTCTGGAGCTGGGGTGTGTAGTGCTGTGCTCCAGAGCTGGGTGTGTGGTACTGCACTCCGGAGCTGAGCGTGTGGTGCTGCGCTCTGGAGCTGGGGTGTGTACTGCTGTGCTCCGGAGCTGGGTGTGTGGTGCTGTGCTCCAGAGCTGGGGTGTGTAGTGCTGCGCTCCAGAGCTGGGTGTGTGGTGGTGCGCTCCAGAGCTGGGTGTGTGGTCGTGCGCTCCAGAGCTGGGTGTGTGGTGGTGCACTCCGGAGCTGAGCGTGTGGTGCTGCGCTCTGGAGCTGGGGTGTGTAGTGCTGTGCTCCAGAGCTGGGTGTGTGGTACTGCACTCCGGAGCTGAGCGTGTGGTGCTGTGCTCCGGAGCTGGGTGTGTGGTGCTGTGCTCCAGAGCTGGGTGTGTGGTGCTGTGCTCCAGAGCTGGGGTGTGTAGTGCTGCGCTCCAGAGCTGGGTGTGTGGTGGTGCGCTCCAGAGCTGGGTGTGTGGTGGTGCGCTCCAGAGCTGGGTGTGTGGTGGTGCACTCCGGAGCTGAGCGTGTGGTGCTGCGCTCTGGAGCTGGGGTGTGTAGTGCTGTGCTCCAGAGCTGGGTGTGTGGTACTGCACTCCGGAGCTGAGCGTGTGGTGCTGTGCTCCGGAGCTGGGTGTGTGGTGCTGTGCTCCAGAGCTGGGTGTGTGGTGCTGTGCTCCAGAGCTGGGGTGTGTAGTGCTGTGCTCCAGAGCTGGGTGTGTGGTACTGCACTCCGGAGCTGAGCGTGTGGTGCTGCGCTCTGGAGCTGGGGTGTGTACTGCTGTGCTCCGGAGCTGGGTGTGTGGTGGTGCGCTCCAGAGCTGGGGTGTGTAGTGCTGCGCTCCAGAGCTGGGTGTGTGGTGGTGCGCTCCAGAGCTGGGTGTGTGGTGGTGCGCTCCAGAGCTGAGTGTGTGGTGCTGCGCTCTGGAGCTGGGGTGTGTAGTGCTGCGCTCCAGAGCTGGGTGTGTGGTGGTGCGCTCCAGAGCTGGGTGTGTGGTGGTGCGCTCCAGAGCTGAGTGTGTGGTGCTGCGCTCTGGAGCTGGGGTGTGTAGTGCTGTGCTCCGGAGCTGGGTGTGGGCGGTGGTGGTTATAGAAGCGGAGTCAGTACCAGTAGCGCTGGTGGGCGTAGTCTCTGCTCATCCACAATGTTTAGCAGGCCTGGGACTTGCAGTACCCCTGGCTGACTGTGGTGGTGTGTGCCTTCTAGGTGAAGTTATCAGCTTGCAGCTCCAGCCCATTGGAAGGCACCACACCCTTCTTATACCCTCAGTGGTCTGCTGCTCCCTGCCAGACACATTCTAGTTATTACTGCTTGTCTCTGGTTCACACACTGCTCTGTGTATTTGATCCCTGTGTTTTAACCCCTGCCTGCTCTCTCACTACGCTCCTGCTGCTGTTTCTGTACTTTGCTGCCATCTCCGGTTTGACCTTAGCCTGATTTCCTGACTACGCTCTTGCCTGCTGATTTTGTCCTTTTTCTGCACCTCCTGGTTTGACCCTGCCTGATGACTATTCTTTCCTGGATTGCAGCCTTCCATAGGCAGCGACCTCTTCGGCCCTGTAGTAATTCCAGATCCCTGTATAGTTTTGGGGTTCTCGGGATCCTGCTTAGTGGGCGGCTTTCCTCTAGTCTGTCCGTGACCGCCATCTTGAGACTGTTGTCCCGGGCAGATGTTACAGTGTCACAGCGCTGAAATCAGGATCTCTGCCCCTACATTATACTGCGCTCAGATTAGAGGGCAAAAATCTGGTGACAGATTCTCTTTAATGAAGACAATCTGCGTGGTGACATGACTATTTATACAAATCTATTCAGCCAATAAACTGGATTGAAAGACTTAAGGCCCTATCACACACAGAGATAAATCTTTGGCAGATCTGTGGTTGCAATGAAATCATGGACATATTGTTTCATTTGTACACAGCCACAAACCTGGCACTGATTGTCCACAATTTCACTGCAACCACAGATCTGCCGCAGATTTATCTCTGTGTGTAAAGTGGCCTTTAGGCGGGCTTTACACGTTGCGACATAGCTTCCAAAATATCGTCGGGGTCACGTCGTTAGTGACGCACATCCGGCGCCAGTAACGACATCGCAACGTGTAAATCCTAGATGCGCCGATAAACGATCGCAAAAGCATCGAAAATTGGTGATCTGTTTAGTTACATAGTTACATAGTTACTAAGGTTGAAAAAAGACCTAGGTCCATCTAGTTCAACCTTCTTCCAGCCGCAGGAGCGAGGAACATCTCCTACCTGCGTCCTGCGGCTCACGCCAGCTATGCGGAAGGAAGGAGGTGGGCGGGATGTTTACATCCCGCTCATCTCCGCCCCTCCGCTTCTATTGGCCGCCTGCCGTGTGACGTCTCTATGACGCTGCACGACCCGCCCCCTTAATAAGGAGGCGGGTCGCTGGCCAGAGCAACGTTGCAGGGCACGTGAGTGCATGTGAAGCTGCCGTGGCGATAATGTTCGCTACACCAGCTATCACCATGATATCGCAGCTGCGGCGGGGGCAGGGACTATCGCGCTCGGCATCGCAAGCATCGGCTTGCAATGTCGTAGTGTGCAAAATGCCCCTAAGCCAAACTCACAGACATGGGATTCAGGAATCGAGATAAAAGAAACAGACCAAGATTAAATTATATATTCAATCACCTTAAGGGCACACTAGATGTTACACTATATAGAAGATGGGATTTACAGAATATATGTCAGAAGTACAGGTACAGATAAGACATGGTTACAAACAGATACACAGATGGATCAGCTACCTTACTCCTTATGAATACACCTGGTGCAGGCTAATACAGGGGGGCGCTGTGAAGCCATGAGTTTCTGGGACCTCTCACACGTGTATTGCACGTGACCTCTCAGAGAAGAACACTCACAAAATGTCCTCTCTGATGTTATGAATCCCCACATATTCCATGTCCCCTTCCACCTGTGACCTAAGACTGGGCTGGAAATGGGTTGTGCCTCTTACCTTCCAGAAAGATATGGAGTTTCAGTTTTCCCCATATCACTGCCCCTGAGCGTCTCACACTGAAGATATGACCATTATATTTCCCCTCAGGATTTTATCTATCCATAGATAGGAAACTCGGGGTGTCTATGGTAATCCTACGGCCAGTTATTAATTATCGACTGCTACGCACGTCTCACAATTTAGGAAGCTGGAAATATGTCTGCTGAATTTGTGGGACTGACGTGCTCCACAATATTGTAACTCTTACATAGGAGCCATCCCGGCTGCCCAAAATTCTCTGAAGCTTGGTTGGAAACTTGTAAATTCCCACCTATATCCTGAGCTGACACTCAGCTCAGCAGGGGAACTTGCTGGCTTCCTTGGACTTAATGGAATTTTGTCACCTTGGCCAGTTGGGGAGTCATCTGGGGGATTCTTTGCTGCAGGGCAGGGGGATGGGTGAATGAACAGTGACAGCTGACTGACCTTTGACTGTCATTATCCTCATAATATTTCTCAGCATAATCCTCACAGATAGACAGAGAGATATGAAGGATGGAACAGACACCAGGCTGTGGGGTCTGCACTCCTTTAGAGAGTCGGTGTGTATATGACTTCGGGCGGGGTATTCAACACTTACTATTTTATTCAGGTTGGTGTCCCACAGCTGGTCCCCATCGTAAACGCAGTAGAAAAAACACGTGACACTGGAGTTCTCTTGGTAACCAGAACTTGAACAGTTTATTCTTTCACACTATGACAGACATGGCCTCACTCCTGATGGATCTGCGTTACTGTATTTTTGGGGTACTCTCACTCCACCTATCCCCACTATCTTGGATCTCATCCACAAGCTGTGTCTCCATTCCGCCACGCTTCTCCTCAACACTGTCCAATTCTGCACCCTGACAGTTGTCTAGTCTCAATACTTCCCTGAGCCCGCTAGCATGAGCCGTAGGCTCCAGCCCATTAAGAGGTTATCTCAGGGTTCCCTGACTAGCTCCAGACACCGTGCCAAGTCTTACGCTTTGAAACCTTAAGCGGGCTTTACACGCTGCGACATCGCTAGCGATTGGTGGCTATGTCGAGCGCGATAGCACCCGCCCCTATCGTATGGCCGATGTGTGGTGATCGCTGCCGTAGCGAACATTATCGCTACGGCAGCGTCACACGCACAAACCTAGTCTGCGACGTCGCTCTGGCCGGCGAACCGCCTCCTTTCTAAGGGGGAGGTTCGTGCGGCGTCACAGCGACATCACACAGCAGGCGTCCAATAGGAGCGGAGGGGTGGAGATGAGCAGGACGTAACATCCCGCCTACCTTCTTCCTTCCGCATTTCCGGTGGAGGCAGGTAGGAGATGTTCCTCGCTCCTGCGGTGTCATACATAGCGATGTGTGCTGCTGCAGGAACGAGGAACAACATTGCTAATACGCAGAAAACGTTTTTTTGTTTCAGGACGACCTCTCCGCGGCAAATGATTTTGACCTCGTATAAGTTCGTTTAAGGTCGCTGGTAAGTATCACACACTGCGATATCGTTAATGAGGCCGGATGTGCGTCACAAACACCGTGACCACGACGATAATTCACTAACGATATCGCAGCGTGTAAAGCCGCTTTACTCCTTCTCACCTGGCCCGTCTCTCTAACCAAACCACCGGCCATCTGTCCCTCTTCCCTATCTTATCTGTTATTTGATCCATCGCTGCTTTTGAAGGAACGCTAGGTGGTGTCAGCCGCTACACGGTCCCAGCTCTGCTACATCGGGGATCCGCACTTCACTAGCAGCAGTGCTCATTTATCAAATACATTAATAGTGTACATGGTACCCGAAACACATTATCTTCACAACACAGACGAATAGCATAAAAAACTGCGTGTGATGGGGGGGGGGGTGTAGACCACCTCCTGCAGACAGATACAGACTACATGGATAGATAGATAATAGAGGGATATTAATGTCTAATATACTGTATGTTCCACCTATGATGACCGGGGATGTACCTCCATTATACATTTATGCGGTATCCAGTGAATATGAGATGGGAGTACCCCTGGTGGGTTATATTTGGCGGTTTTGGCCCCCTGGCCGCACTCAGGGTCCTGTACAGAGGGTCCGGCTCAGCACATAGCAGCGCTCGGCCCGCAGCCGCGTCTTTGTAGTTACAATATTAGTAAGTATCAGGATGGCGGACGCTCCAGCAGTTAATACGTCTTTACGTAGCTCACCGTCCTCCTCTTCGGGACGCGGATTTTGGGAGTCGGACGTGTCCGCAGCTCGATGTCTTTATCAGTTACTTTGATTTTAAAGTTTATCATTTGAGATGTTTTCCAGCATAAGATCATTAGACAGAAGAGGAGGGAGAGGAGAGCGAACAGAAACGCATCATGAAGTAGGAAGTCTGAACAGCGGCGTGTGCGCCTGGAGCAGGCGGTGATGTGTGTGAGCTGGCGGACCGCCTTCCCGCACAGCGGAGCGGGGTGCACACACTTCTTCTCGCTCACGTCCTCCATGTCTCCATCAGAGAGCCACATGACTAGATACCAGATCCTGCAGTCACAGTGTAACGGGTTGGAAGATAAATTCAACTTTTTCAGGCTTATTAAATTATCGAAGGCTCCGGCAGGGACCTGTGTGAGCAGATTGCCCTGAAGGTACAGCTCCGCGGTGTCCTCCGGCAGGGACGGAAAGTCCTTCAGGTCCCGGGAGCTGCAGTCCACCCGCAATGTGCCATCAGTCAGACGTAGACATTTACATTGTACGGGGCAATCACTGCCATCAGCAACGGTCAGGAACCAGATCCCAAGAAGCACTAGGCGTGGACCAATCAGCATCCTGAAAAAGAGGATTTAAGGGTTATTCCCACAATCACATTACATTTTGTAAAGCACAGTCTATGTATACTTACAGTTAAGAAACCAACTAAGCCCAGCAGAAAGTGGCCTTCTTGTACCATTGTGCCCTCTCACCTCAATCCTTCTGTGCCTCAAGCTTCACATAGCTGAATGGTCGGTCCTAGACTTAGGGGGGCTTTACACGTTGCGACATCGCTCCCGAAATATCGTCGGGGTCACGTCGTTAGTGACGCACATCCGGCACCGGTAGCGACATCACAATGTGTAAATCTTAGGTGTGACGATAAACGATCGCAAAAGCGACGAAAATCGTTGATCTGTGTAGCGTCGTTCATTTTCATAATGCCGGGTCGACCGCAGGAACGATGTTGTTCCTCGTTCCTGCAGCTCCACACATCGCTGTGTGTGAACCCGCAGGAGCGACAAACATCTCCTTACCTGCGTCCAGACGGCAATGCAGAAGGAAGGAGGTGGGCGGGATGTTACGTCCCACTCATCTCCGCCCCTCCGCTTCTATTGGCCGGCCGATTAGTGACGTCGCAGTGACGCCGAACGCATCTCCCCCTTGAAGGAAGGATAGTTTGGAAGTCACAAGGACGTCGCCAAGCAGGTTTGTGCGTGTGAAGCTGCCGTAGCGATACGGCAGCAATCACCACATATCGCATGTGCGACAGGGGCGGGTACTATCGTGCTCGGCATCGCTAGCCAATGCTAGCGATGTCGCAACATGTAAAGCCCGCCTTACACTGCTAAAACTACATTCTCAGGAGCACCCTGCTTCTCCTCAGTGCTGCAGGCCTCCACCCCTCTTCTGTGTGCTCCTGACAAGCCCCACTTCTCACAGTTATCACCAAGCTAATTCACTGTATTGTTCTGCGCAGTGTATGCTCCTGTATACGACCCCACCCCATCGATGTTAACTTCTGCCATCTCTATCAGTATACAGTTACCTGTATGATTTTACAGAATTTTTAGCTGATTTCTAGCAGAGCTCAACTCTTCTGCACTCCTCCACAACAGTGCTTGTCATAACTAGGTAATGCAGAGCTGAGATGTGATTGGTGCTGCTACCGATAGATCAATGATGTGAATCTGCAAATCAGGCATCA
The DNA here is from genome assembly GCF_048569485.1 of Anomaloglossus baeobatrachus. NCBI lineage: Eukaryota > Metazoa > Chordata > Amphibia > Anura > Aromobatidae > Anomaloglossus > Anomaloglossus baeobatrachus. Next base: position 3,206,543 of record NC_134360.1, on the reverse strand, counting down.
AGTACAGCTCAGCTCTGCACTGCCCCGTTATTACAAGCTCAGCTCTGCACTGCCCCGTTATTACAAGCTCTGCACTGCCCCGTTATTACAAGCTCAGCTCTGCACTGCCCTGTTATTACAAGCTCATCTCTGCCCCGTTATTACAAGCTCAGCTCTGCACTGCCTTGTTATTACAAGCTCTGCACTGCCCCGTTATTACAAGCTCTGCACTGCCCCGTTATTACAAGCTCTGCACTGCCCCGTTATTACAAGCTCTGCACTGCCCCGTTATTACAAGCTCTGCACTGCCCCGTTATTACAAGCTCTGCACTGCCCCGTTATTACAAGCTCTGCACTGCCCCGTTATTACAAGCTCTGCACTGCCCCGTTATTACAAGCTGAGCTCTGCCCCGTTATTACAAGCTCTGCACTGCCCCGTTATTACAAGCTGAGATCTGCCCCATTATTACAAGCTCAGCTCTGCCCCGTTATTACAAGCTGAGATCTGCCCCATTATTACAAGCTCTGCACTGCCCCGTTATTACAAGCTGAGCTCTGCCCCGTTATTACAAGCTCTGCACTGCCCCGTTATTACAAGCTGAGATCTGCCCCGTTATTACAAGCTGAGATCTGCCCCGTTATTACAAGCTCAGCTCTGCCCCATTATTACAAGCTCTGCACTGCCCCGTTATTACAAGCTGAGCTCTGCCCCGTTATTACAAGCTCTGCACTGCCCCGTTATTACAAGCTCAGCTCTGCCCCGTTATTACAAGCTCAGCTCTGCCCCGTTATTAAAAGCTCTGCACTGCCCCGTTACTACAAGCTGAGATCTGCCCCATTATTACAAGCTCTGCACTGCCCCGTTATTACAAGCTCAGCTCTGCACTGCCCCGTTATTACAAGCTCTGCACTGCCCCGTTATTACAAGCTCAGCTCTGCCCCGTTATTACAAGCTCTGCACTGCCCCGTTACTACAAGCTCAGCTCTGCCCCATTATTACAAGCTCTGCACTGCCCCGTTATTACAAGCTCTGCACTGCCCCGTTATTACAAGCTCAGCTCTGCACTGCCCCGTTATTACAAGCTCAGCTCTGCACTGCCCCGTTATTACAAGCTCAGCTCTGCCCCGGTATTACCAGCTCGGTTGTGGAGAAGTGCAGGAGAGTTGAGTCTTGCTAGAAAGCAGCTAAGACGTCAATGATGTAAAACCACACAGCAGCAATACCAGACGCCAGATGATGGCAGCAGTGAGGCCGGGTCCTGCACACGATCAACCAGGAGCAGAGGAACTTACCACAGCAGGAAGGATGCAATGGTAACTGAGGGTAAATACAGCCTGGAGGAGCGTCCATGGGGGATATGTGCCTAACAAGGGAGATTTAGGGATGGGTTATATGAGGGTATTGATATGAAGTACAATATTATAACACCACATTATGATCTCTGAATTGTAAAGCGTTGCAGAATATTTTGCCGCTATCTATGCCTCTATGGCAGGGACCTCAAGCAAATGGCCCACAAGCTGCATGTGTCGCGGGTGGGGAGGGACGCCACTGCGCTGCGCTCGCTAACGCTCGGGTCCGGCGCTGCTGCGATGGCTGGTCGGTGGCTCGAGCGGTGGGCTGGATCCGGGGACTCGAGTGGCACTCCTCGCCCGTGAGTGAAAGGGGTAGTTTGGTTTGGGGATTTGGTCCGTGACGCCACCCACGGGTTATGGTGAGGTTGGGCACCACCGCTGCTGGTGACGGGGATCCCGGGAGCGATGGTAGGGAGCAGCTGGGATGTTGTTTTTCCCCTCCGTGGGTAGGGGTTGGTGGTCCCGGGGCCCGGGGAGGTGACGGGGAGGCAGGGTTGGGAAGGTGCAGGGTCGCCTGGACTGCGCAGCGCGGTGCCGGATGGCACGGTGGTACTCACTCAGCCTCAAATGTACGCAAAGTCTCTGGTAAACCAAACGGCTGGATGGACGGGTCCCGCAGCCGGCTGCTGTAGTTTCTCCCGGATGGTTGGTGGTGGCTGCCTTTCCCTGCACCTTTGTGTATGTTCGGTCCCGATGGCTTCCCACCGGTAACCCACTCCCCAGAGTGTATATGTGCCGGAGGAGCCCTTTTGCCCGCAGGCTCTGGCCCTTGGAACTCTAGCTGCGGCGGTAGCTGTATTTCCTTCTGCTGGTTGGACGGTTGCCTTCAATCGGGTCTTGGCTGTTAAGAAACCCCTGGGGTTCCGGTCACTGACGGATTTGACCTTAATGGCGACTCCAAGCCTGATCGGGGTCCGTAGGCCCTGCCTGTGTGTGCTGGCTTCACATCACTCCCCGGTTCGGTACCGGCGGGCCACCGCCGTCCCCGGTCCTACGGTTCCGCGTCGATCTGCCTATCCTGCAGACGGCCACCACCGTCTGCCAACCTTGCTCTTGGTGCCCGGGCCACACACCCGGACACGGTCAGTTTGCTCCTCACTCTTACTTCTCACTCCCTAACTCTACACTGACTTCCTCACTGACTTCCTCACTGACTGACTCCTTTCCCGCCTCCAGGACTGTGAACTCCTCAGTGGGTAGGACCAACCGCCTGGCTCCACCCCACCTGGTGTGGACATCAACCCCTGGAGGGAGGCAACAAGGATATTGTGTGTGGCTGATGTGCCTGTCTCGGGGTGGGGGGTGTGTTGCAGTACCTGTGACGACCTGGCTAGTCCAGGGTGCCACACATGCGGTCACTGAGAATGCATTCTGCGGCTGGAGGGCACCGAAGCTCCCAAGACAAACATGATGCGGTGCAGGGAAGGGAACCTGCCGATGGCTCCCTGCACCACACCACGATACCGATACCAGTCTATGGCCTATCAGACGCGGCCATGCACCACCCTGGCTGTGGAAGAGGACGCGGGAGCAAAGACAGGGGAGAAGAAGATGTATGGGAAGAGCCACAGGAAGGGGACATTACTACAGGAAGGGGGGCATTACTACAGGAAGGGGACATTACTACAGGAAGGGGGCATTACTACAGGAAGGGGGCATTATTGCAAGATGGTGGGCATTACTACAGGAAGGGGACATTACTACAGGAAGGGAACATTACTACAGGAAGGGGGGCATTACTACAGGAAGGGGGCATTACTACAGGAAAGGGGCATTACTACAGGAAGGGGGCATTACTACAGGAAGGGGGCATTACTGCAAGATGGGGGGCATTACTACAGGAAGGGGGCATTATTACAGGAATGGGGGGGATTACTACAGGAAGGGGGCATTACTACAGGAAGGGGGCATTACTACAGGAAGGGGGGACATTATTACAGGAAGAGGGGCATTACTACAGGAAGGGGGGCATTACTACAGGAAGGGGGCATTACTACAGGAAGGGGGCATTACTACAGGAAGGGGGGACATTACTACAGGAAGGGGGCATTACTACAGGAAGGGGATATTACTACAGGAAGGGGGCATTACTACAGGAAGGGGGGCATTACTACAGGAAGGGGGCATTATTACAGGAAGAGGGGCATTACTACAGGAAGGGGACATTACTACAGGAAGGGGACATTACTACAGGAAGGGGGCATTACTACAGGAAGGGGGGCATTACTACAGGAAGGGGGGCATTACTACAGGAAGGGGGACATTACTACAGGAAGGGGGGCATTACTACAGGAAGGGGGCATTACTACAGGAAGGGGACATTACTACAGGAAGGGGACATTACTACAGGAAGGGGGCATTACTACAGGAAGGGGGGCATTACTACAGGAAGGGGGGCATTACTACAGGAAGGGGGACATTACTACAGGAAGGGGGCATTACTACAGGAAGGGGACATTACTACAGGAAGGGGGCATTACAACAGGAAGGGGGGCATTACTACAGGAAGGGGGCATTACTACAGAATGGGGGCATTACTACAGGAAGGGGGACATTACTACAGGAAGGGGACATTACTACAGGAAGGGGGCATTACAACAGGAAGGGGAGCATTACTACAGGAAGGGGGCATTACTACTGGAAGGGGGCATTACTACTGGAAGGGGACATTACTACAGGAAGGGGACATTACTACAGGAAGGGGGCATTATTACAGGATGGGACCAGGAAGGGGGCATTATTACAGGAAGGGGGGGCATTACTACAGGAAGGGGGCATTACAACAGGAAGGGGGGCATTACTACAGGAAGGGGACATTACTACAGGAAGGGGGGCATTACTACAGGAAGGGGGCATTACTACAGGAAGGGGGGCATTTCTACAGGAAGGTGGCATTACTACAAGAAGGGGGCATTACTACAGGAAGGGGGCATTACTACCGAATGAGGGCATTACTACAAAATGGGGGCATTACTACAGGAAGGGGGGTATTACTACAGGAAGGGGGGTATTACTACAGGAAGGGGGGTATTACTACAGGAAGGGGACATTACTACAGGAAGGGGGGTATTACTACAGGAAGGGGGGTATTACTACAGGAAGGGGGGTATTACTACAGGAAGGGGACATTACTACAGGAAGGGGACATTACTACAGGAAGGGGGACATTACTACAGGAAGGGGGGCATTACTACAGGAAGGGGGACATTACTACAGGAAGGGGGACATTACTACAGGAAGGGGCATTACTACAGGAAGGGGGGCATTACTACAGGAAGGGGGCATTACTACAGGAAGGGGGGTATTACTACAGGAAGGGGACATTACTACAAGAAGGGGGCATTACTACAGGAAGGGGACATTACTACAGGAAGGGGACATTACTACAGGAAGGGGGCATTACTACAGGAAGGGGGACATTACTACAGGAAGGGGGACATTACTACAGGAAGGGGGGCATTACTACAGGATGGGGGGAATTACTACAGGATGGGGGTATTACTGCAGGAAGGGGGCATTACTACTGGAAGGGGGAATTACTACAGGATGGGGGGCATTACTACAGGAAGGGGGGCATTACTACAGGAAGGGGCATTACTACAGGAAGGGGGGCATTACTACAGGAAGGGGGCATTACTACAGGAAGGGGGCATTACTACAGGAAGGGGGGCATTACTACAGGAAGGGGGCATTACTACAGGAAGGGTGACATTACTACAGGAAGGGGGGAATTACTACAGGAAGGGGACATTACTACAGGAAGGGGGCATTACAACAGGAAGGGGGGCATTACTACAGGAAGGGGGCATTACTACAGAATGGGGGCATTACTACAGGAAGGGGGACATTACTACAGGAAGGGGACATTACTACAGGAAGGGGGCATTACAACAGGAAGGGGAGCATTACTACAGGAAGGGGGCATTACTACTGGAAGGGGGCATTACTACTGGAAGGGGACATTACTACAGGAAGGGGACATTACTACAGGAAGGGGGCATTATTACAGGATGGGACCAGGAAGGGGGCATTATTACAGGAAGGGGGGGCATTACTACAGGAAGGGGGCATTACAACAGGAAGGGGGGCATTACTACAGGAAGGGGACATTACTACAGGAAGGGGGGCATTACTACAGGTAGGGGGCATTACTACAGGAAGGGGGGCATTTCTACAGGAAGGTGGCATTACTACAAGAAGGGGGCATTACTACAGGAAGGGGGCATTACTACAGAATGAGGGCATTACTACAGAATGGGGGCATTACTACAGGAAGGGGGACATTACTACAGGAAGGGGACATTACTACAGGAAGGGGGACATTACTACAGGAAGGGGGACATTACTACAGGAACGGGGGCATTACTACAGGAAGGGGGACATTACTACAGGAAGGGGGCATTACTACAGGAAGGGGGGCATTACTACAGGAAGGGGGGCATTACTACAGGAAGGGGGTATTACTACAGGAAGGGGACATTACTACAAGAAGGGGGCATTACTACAGGAAGGGGACATTACTACAGGAAGGGGACATTACTACAGGAAGGGGGAATTACTACAGGAAGGGGGACATTACTACAGGAAGGGGGACATTACTACAGGAAGGGGGGCATTACTACAGGATGGGGGGAATTACTACAGGATGGGGGTATTACTGCAGGAAGGGGGCATTACTACTGGAAGGGGGCATTACTACAGGATGGGGGGCATTACTACAGGAAGGGGGGCATTACTACAGGAAGGGGCATTACTACAGGAAGGGGGGCATTACTACAGGAAGGGGGGCATTACTACAGGAAGGGGGCATTACTACAGGAAGGGGGCATTACTACAGGAAGGAGGCATTACTACAGGAAGGGGGCATTACTACAGGAAGGGGGCATTACTACAGGATGGGACCAGGAAGGGGGCATTACTACAGGATGGGACCAGGAAGGGGAGCATTATTACAGGAAGGGGGCATTACCACAGGATGGGGGGCATTACTACAGGAAGGGGGCATTACTACAGGATGGGACCAGGAAGGGGGCATTACTACAGGATGGGACCAGAAAGGGGAGCATTATTACAGGAAGGGGGCATTACTACAGGAAGGGGGGCATTACTACAGGAATGGTGAATTACTACAGGAAGGGGGGCATTACTACAGGAAGGGGGCATTACTACAGGAAGGGGGGCATTACTACAGGATGGGGGGCATTACTACAGGATGGGGGGCATTATGAAAGGATGGGGGCATTACTACAGGAAGGGGGGTATTACTACAGGAAGGGGGCCTTACTACAGGAAGGGGGGCATTACTACAGGAATGGGGGCATTACTACAGGAAGGGGGAATTACTACAGGAAGTAAACATCCCGCCCACCTTCTCCCTTCCACATATCCTACGGGAGCCGCGGTGACGCCGGTAGGAGATGTTCCTCGCACCTGCGGCTTCACACACAGCGATGTGTGCTGCCGCAGGAGCGAGGAACAACATCGTACCATCGCGTCAGCGTAATTATGGATTACGCCGACGCTACACCGATGATACGATAACGACGCTTTTGCGCTCGTTAATCGTATGTAAGAGGCTTTACACACTACGATGTCGACAGTGACGCCGGATGTGCGTCACTTTCAATTTGACCCCACCGACATCGCACCTGCGATATCGTAGTGTGCAAAGTGCCCCTTAGTGGCTCACGGGATCCATTTTCTGGAGGGAACAAGTTCCCCCGATATTTACTCCCCATAAACCCTTCCCACCGGAGCAGCGTTATCCTCCGCAGTAATGAAGTCACAGAACGTGGAGGAGTTTCGTCCTCCTTTCCACCTTCTTTGACTTCCACGTTTCGCTGTGGATTCTTTCCCGTCCTCTTACTGAATCTTTCAGAGAAATCCAATGACGCTGCGTTTTAATTCTCCCATTTTTGCTTGTACGTGGGTTTTATTCCAAAAGCCTGGTAAATCATAGGAAGTGAAGATGGAAGCAAAATTCATAAGGCGTGAAATTAAAAGCCAAGACTGTGATAAGGCAAATATCACATAATATATGAAGATTACTTCTCAGGTTTCTTGCATTTTTTTCCTCATTGATATGAATATCTTGCAGCGTAATGTAATTAAGCAATGAATAAGCAGAACCACCCGGAAAGTGTAAAAATGATTGAAAAGGGGTCCACGTCACCAAGAACCCTGTCCAATCACCCCCGAGAACCCTGCCCAATCACCACCGAGAACCCTGCACAATCACCACCGAGAACCCTGCATAATCACCCTAGGAACCCTGTCCAATCACCCCAGGAACCCTGTCCAATCACCCCAGGAACTCTGCCCAATCATAACCAGGAACCCTGCCCAATCACCACCGAGAACCCTGCACAATCACCACCGAGAACCCGGCCCAATCACCACCAAGAACCGTGCACAATTACCCCAGGAACCCTGCCCAATCACCATCGGAAATCCTGCCCAATCACCACTGAGAACCCTGCCCAATCATCACCGAGAACCCTGCACAATCACCCCAGGAACCCTGCCCAATCACCACCGAGAACCCTGCCCAATCATCACCGAGAACCCTGCACAATCACCCCAGGAACCCTGCCCAATCACCACCGGAAACCCTGCCCAATCACCACCGAGAACCCTGCACAATTACCCCAGGAACCCTGCCCAATCATCTTAGGAACTCTGCCCAATCATCACCAGGAACCCTGCCCAATCACCACTGAGAACCCTGCCCAATCGTCACCAGGACCCCTGCCTAATCACCCTAGGAACCCTGCCTAATCACCCCAGGAACCCTGCCCAATCACCCCAGGAACCCTGCCCAATCAGCACCGGAAATCCTGCCAAATCACCACCTATAACCCTGCACAATCACCCCAGGAAACCTGCCCAATCATCACCGGAAACCCTGCCCAATCACCACTGAGAACCCTGCACAATCATGACCAGAAACCCTGCCCAATCATCACCAGAAACCCTGCCAAATCACCACCGAGAACCCTGCACAATCACCACCGGAAACCCTGCCCAATCACCACCGAGAACCCTGCACAATCACCACCGAGAACCCTGCTCAATCACCCCAGGAACCCTGCCCAATCATCACCGGAAACCCTGCCCAATCACCACTGAGAACCCTGCACAATAACCCCAGGAACCCTGCCCAATCACCACCAGAAACCCTGCCCAATCACCACCGAGAACCCTGCACAATCACCACCGAGAACCCTGCACAATCACCACCGAGAACCCTGCCCAATCAACCCAGGAAACCCTGCCCAATCACCACCGAGAATCCTGCACAATCACCACCGAGAACCCTGCCCAATCACCACCGAGAACCGTGCACAATTACCCCAGGAACCCTGCCCAATCACCACTGGAAACCCTGCCCAATCACCACCGAGAACCCTGCCCAATCATCACCAAGAACCCTGCACAATCACCACAGAGAACCCTGCACAATTACCCCAGGAACTCTGCCCAATCATCACCAGGAACCCTGCCCAATCACCACTGAGAACCCTGTCCAATCATCACCAGGACCCCTGCCTAATCACCCCAGGAACCCTGCCTAATCACCCCAGGAACCCTGCCCAATCACCCCAGGAACACTGCCCAATCAGCACCGGAAATCCTGCCAAATCACCACCTATAACCCTGCACAATCACCCCAGGAAACCTGCCCAATCATCACCGGAAACCCTGCCCAATCACCACCGAGAACCCTGCACAATCATGACCAGAAACCCTGCCCAATCATCACCAGAAACCCTGCCCAATCACCACCGAGAACCCTGCACAATCACCACCGGAAACCCTGCCCAATCACCACCGAGAACCCTGCACAATCACCACCGAGAACCCTGCTCAATCACCCCAGGAACCCTGCCCAATCATCACCGGAAACCCTGCCCAATCACCACTGAGAACCCTGCACAATAACCCCAGGAACCCTGCCCAATCACCACCGGAAACCCTGCCCACTCACCACCGGAAATCCTGCCCAATCACCACCTATAACCCTGCACAATCACCCCAGGAAACCTGCCCAATCATCACCGGAAACCCTGCCCAATCACCACGAGAACCCTGCACAATCAGGACCAGAAACCCTGCCCAATCATCACCAGAAACCCTGCCCAATCACCACCGAGAACCCTGCACAATCACCACCGGAAACCCTGCACAATCACCACCGAGAACCCTGCACAATTACCACCAAGAACACTGCTCAATCACCCCAGGAACCCTGCCCAATTATCACCGGAAACCCTGCCCAATCATCACTGAGAACCCTGCACAATAACCCCAGGAACCCTGCCTAATCACCACCGGAAACCCTGCCCAATCACCACCGAGAACCCTCACAATCATGACCAGAAACCCTGCCCAATCACCACCGAGAACCCTGCACAATCACCACAGGAACCTTGCCCAATCACCACTGAGAACCCTGCACAATCACCCCAGGAACCCTGCCCAATCACCACCGGAAACCCTGCACAATCACCACCAAGAACCCTGCACAATCATGACCAGAAACCCTGCCCAATCACCACCTGAAACCCTGTCAATCACCACCGGAAACCCTGCCCAATCACCACCTAGAACCCTGCACAATCACCACCGGAAACCCTGCCCAATCACCACCGAGAACCCTGCACAATCACCCCAGGAACCCTGCCCATTCATCACCAGGAACTCTGCCCAATCATCACCAGGAACCCTGCCCAATCATCACCAAGAACGCTGCCGATCATCACCAATAACCCTGCCCAATCACCACCGAGAACCCTGCACAATCACCCCAGGAACCCTGCCCAGTCATCACCAGGAACTCTGCCCAATCATCACCAGGAACCCTGTCCAATCATCACCAGGAACTCTGCCCAATTATCACCAGGAAAACTGCCCAATCATCACCAGGAACGCTGCCCAATCACCACTGAGAACCCTGCACAATCACCCCAGGAACCCTGCCCAATCATCACCAGGATCTCTGCCCAATCATCACCAATAACCCTGCCCAATCATTACTGGGAACGCTCTACAATCATCACCAATAACCCTGCCCAATCATCACTGGGAACTCTGCCAAATCATCACCAATAACCCTGCCCAATCATCACCAGGAACTCTGCCCAATCATCACCAGAAATTCTGCCCAATCATCTACAGGAACCCTGCCCAATTATCACCGAGAACCTTGCCCTATCATCACTGGGAACCCTGCCCTACCATCACCGGGAACCCTGCCCAATCATCACCAAAAAAAACTGCCCCAATCATCACCGGGAACCCTGCCCAATCATCACCGGGAACCCTGCCCAATCATCACCAGGAACCCTGCCCAATTATCACCAGGAAAACTGCCCGATCATCAATGGGAACCCTGCCCAATATCACTGGGAACCCTGCCCAATCATCACCGGGAACCCTGCCCAATCATCTCCGGGAACCCTGCCCAATCATCACTGGGAAACCCTTCCCAATCATCATCGAGAACCCTGCCCAATCATCATTGGTATCCCTGCCCAATCATCACCAGGAAGCCTGCCCAATCATCACCAGGAAGCCTGCCCAATCATCAATGGGAACCTTGCCCAATCATCACCTGTAATATATGGGGGAGCCTGTTCATTCTTTAAAGGGCTATCCTCAACTTCTTTAAAAAAAAACACAAAAAAGCAATTTTGCATTTTACTTATTAAAAATCCTCTTCATTCTCATTGCCTAGGTTACCGTCCACCTCTGCAGCGGTGACTGGTCTCCCAGGCAAAGAGCGTAATGCTTACCTGCTTTCAATTACAGAACTGTTATGTGCTGGGATGACAGAACCGCGCTGGTCGCTCCCACATCGATCATTTTCCATGAACCCGTGGTCATCTATTGCTGAAGAGGTAACGCTGCTTCTATTCGCAGCATCATAGAGGCCACAGTTCGGGGGACTGGTGGGACATTGCCCCTGGATCAAGCTGTCAATCATTAAGGAGAACACCCCCCTCCCCACTGGGTGACACAGACAGAAGAGGCCCCTGTGTATGAACAGTACATGGACCTTTTGCAGTTCAGGGCCACTCTGCAGCTGTAGAGGTTACACCAACAATATGTCCGCCCTCCCCAGAAGCAGAAAGCTGAGAGACTGGGGAGTGGTGGGCTCCTGACAAGCAAGATGAGACAATCCCTTTAAGGGCTCTTTTCCACTTGCGAGAGCATTGGAAGCGATATGCTAATGACCCTGTGCTGCGGTGTCAGCCGAGGGTCATGCGATTGATGTGATCTTGCGATCGCATCACAGAAACGGAGAAGATGGAGGTAGCACTTTCTCCCATCTCCTCCGCTGTCTGTCTCTGCGTGCACCGCACTGCAGTCACATAACATGCGAGTGCAGTGCAATTTTACACACACGTGAGCCGAGACTCGGTGCAAATCACAGCACGCTGCAATTATACCGAGAGCGCGATTCGTGTGGAGAAAAAACGGGACAGAGGAAACTGTCTCATTGATTAACACTGGTGTGAGTGCAATCCGATTTTTTATCGTATTGCACTCGCACCAGGAAATCGCAGATGGAAAAGCGCCCTCCCCTACAATCTACAGCAGACCTGGGCAAGCGGCGGCCCGCGGGCCACATCCGGCCCGCCTACTCTCTGTGACCGGCCCGCCTGGCTCAGGGCGTCCTTGCTGGCCGGTCACTGATGAGGGTAATCTGACCTGTTGTCCTGAGCTCCAGGCTCCAGGAGGCCCGTGGTCAGATTGCCCTCATCACACGCTGCGTGCCAGACAGGGAACAGAGGACAGACCCTGCAGCTCTGCGGCAGCTTTCTCTATGACACACGCGCACCCTGATATCGTCAGTATGGCGCGCGTGTGTCATTTGAAAAGTTCCCACCCGGCAGAGGAAGCAGCTGCAGCGGCAGGGCCGTATGGAGAGAAGCAGCGGCTCCTAGGAATACAGCGTCGGCGCAGCCTGGGCATGTGAAAGAGAAGCCGCTCAGCGGGGGGCTCGTACGGAGGAGCCTGAGGAGGGGACAATAAGAAGAGAGGTGAGAGGTTACTAGTAACCTGCGGAGACAATGGAGTGGGGGGGGGTGGGGGGGATGATGGTTAACTGTTGACAAATATTTGGGGTGTAGTGGTTTAGTATATGGGAATGTAGTTTTACAGGTGTGGTATATGGGGGGGTGTAGTGGTGTAGTTTTCTACGGGTGTAGTGGTGTAGTATAATACAGGTGTATATAGTGGTGTACTATATAGTGGTGTAGTATAATACAGGTGTATATAGTGGTGTACTATATAGTGGTGTAGTGGTGTAGTATAATACAGGTGTATATAGTGGTGTAGTGGTGTAGTATAATACAGGTGTATATAGGGGTGTAGTGCTGTAGTATAATACAGGTGTAGTATATAGGGGTGTAGTATAATACAGGTGTATATAGGGGTGTAGTATAATACAGGTGTATATAGGGGTGTAGTGGTGTAGTATAATACAAGTGTAGTGATGTAGGTTATCACAGGTGTAGTATATAGTGATGTAGTGGTGCAGTTTATTACAGGTGTATATAGGGGTGTAGTGATGTAGTATATAGTGGTATAGTATATAGAGGTGTAGTTTATTACAGGTGTAGTGTATAGGGATGTATATTACAGGTGTAATATGTGGCGGGTGTAGTAATGTGTCACGCTTCCCGGTCCCCTGGTCCCGTTCTCCGGTCCCCGTGGCCCGCTCCCCGCTCCCCGGCGGCGTCACCTGCTCACCACTCCGGTCCCGGCCTCCTCTTCCCCGCCTGCGGCCTCCATGCGTCCAGCTCCCCACTCCCGGCGCTCCTCTGCGACGTGGGACTCCCAGCCGGGCGCTCCTGCTTCCTCCTCACCGCTTCCTGGACTGGCTTCTGGCACACGGGCCTCGCGCATGCGCATTAGGGCGCGCGCGCGGTCATTGACCCTTTCTTAAAGGGCCAGCACCCAGAAACAGGATATTGCATAGACAGGTACAGGGTATATTAGGTTTCTCTTTCCTGGTGGGCGGGGCCTGTTCTACGTGTTTAGCAAGCTAGTGTTCAGGTCCCCATATTGCTTTGCCCTGTGCTTTGCCTTGTATTAACCCTGTCCTGTCTCGTAGAGCCTGTCCTGCCATGCCAGTCGCTCCGAACCAAGTCCATCCCTGGACCCTGACGGTGACTTCGGCGGGTGTCCCACCACCTCTGCAGCTCCGCCTGTCTCCAGTCCCTGGCTCCGTTCGGTGACCCGTTCCATCGCTCAGCAGGTTCCGGATCCCGCCTGACCCTACAACCCGGCCTCGGACCCTGAGCCTCGTCACCCGGACTACCGTCCAGAACTCCGTGGGTTCAGCATCATCCACCTTTCCTGCTCCTCTACGGACTGTCCAGCTACCTATAGTGCTCCGGCTGCCGTGCATCAGGACCCTCTGGCGGGGTGACCGGCCTGGCCGCCTCCTCAGGGGAAATCGGTGTACGGTCCAATGCTTCCACCACCCGGACGTAACATGATGTAGTATATGGGGATTGTGTGTGTGTGTGTGTGTGTGTATGTATGTATACATTGTGTGTGTGTGTATATATATTATATACACACACAGTATATATGCGTGTGTATGTGTATATATATATATATATATATATATATATATATATAGTAGAACCGAGTCAATTATATTAGTCCGGCCCTCTAAAACCATCCCAACTTCTCATGCGGCCCCATGGGAAAATTAATTGCCCACCCCTGATCTACAGAATAGCCACAAAAATATTAAAAAGGACCGAGCACAAGGATCCCAATGTTTCTTATATCTGCAGTCCACCGGCCCTGGGGAAAATACGTCAAGCATCAAATAAGAAAATTACAATAAAAAAGAGAGGTTGCAGACGCAAGCAAATTATAGAAATGACGCGGCCGTCCACAGGAGGAACATCATAGGTGGGATGATCTACGAAAACCTGCACTCATCGGGGGTTGGACCTGATGACCCTGGAGGTCCCTTCCAACTCCACCATTCTATGATTCTATGAGAAAGGTTCAAACTAACCGACAAAGAGCAACTGGTGACGTGTCCCATAACTGGTGTGTCCCATAACTGGTGTGTCCCATAACTGGTGTGTCCCATAACCCCATAACTGGTGTTTCCCATAATAATATTTATTAGTTCAGTCGCCAATCCTCTACAAACACTCAGCTGTTTTCAATGGGGAGAGAGGAGAAATCCCATGTGCTCCTGGCAGTGGTTTTCCTTCTGGAGGACGAAAGAGTTAGATGATTCCCAGGGCCCAACCCATATAGGCAGGAATTGGGGGGGGTCACATACCGATAAGATGGCCGGCTGATTTGGCTAATAATGGGAGGTTCAGACCAGTCTGATCTAAAGTGGTCTTATAGCAGGGCTGCTTACAGGCTGCACATACAGGACGTCCCCCCACAACGTCGCTGGGTTACACTGCCATTGCCTTAACGTTCCATGAAACATTTGCCGTGTCAGAGGGCTGGATCCAATGCTGATGTGACGCCCCTCGACTGTTCAGGTTGTCACAGGGTACTGCACACTCTTTTTCTTCAGTGCAGGGCTCAACCCCCATCCTAAATACACCTCGCACCACACCTGTCAGGCACACCAGTGGGCTGCTAAAGCAGGAATAGGGCCGCCCACTTAGGGGTCAGGCAGAGAGGTGGGAGGTGTTACGTTAGTTGAGTGGTAGACCTCGAGCTGTGAGGAGCTCTGAGGAAGCTGGGAGTTGTAGCACCCAGGGGAGAAGCGGACTAGGTCGCAGATGGTGGTCTGGACCTAGAGGAGTCGGACCCCCGGTCGCAGGTGATTGAGGCTAGGTGCCTGGGACCTGTCTTGGAGGACGGTCAGCAGGCTGGGCCTAATCACCGGTCCGGGATCGAAGGCACAGGTCAGGGAGAAGCTTCAGGCGACCCGGCAATTAACCTGCGGAGGACAGGGCCTATATGGACTGTTGCCACCCAGCTCAGAGATCGGGGGCACTAGCTCAACGAGGGGGATAGGGCTTTCCAAACAAGCGGCCCACTGAAATTCCAAGTGTGAGCCCCTGAGAGCAGGCTCCTTCACTTAGCCACAGTGGGGAGCGGGGCCCGGAAAGCTCCAAGTTGACGGGCCACAAAGGACACTCTAAATTTTGTGTCAGGAGGCAGGTCACATACCACCAAGCAGTGCTGCAGGGCACGGGAACCGGACGAGCTCCCCAAGAGGGCAGCGGCATTCAGAGATTTGGTTTACCCTGTTGTCAGTGTCTGCTTTATTGCTGAGTGAGTACCAGATTAACCCCTGCTACCAGCGAGTCTGCGTTCCCCCTGCATCCCACTCCACCATCCAGAGTCCCGGGGCCTTCCCCTACCCGTAGAGGGTAATGTCATCTAGCTGCCCCACTCCAACACTCCGGGTACTCCCAACGGCAGCGGCGGTACTCCCAATTACTGTACACCATGGGTGGCGTCACAAACTATATCTCCCCTGTAAATACCCCCTTTACATTTGAGTGTGGCCCCTAGCCCCCGGGTCCAGAGACCCTTGAGCCACGAGTAATCATCACCCCCGGATCCGAGCAGTTTGACCACTGCAGGGACGGCACACTGACCTCCCTCAATCTCTCCTGTGTGGTCAGTCCTCACTCAGACGTGTATCCCGGACCCTCATTATCTCAGGTCCTTCCTCCTTCCCCTCAGACTGTGCCCCTGGTTGACTCCTGCGCATCCTCCATCTCTCCTGTGGGGTCAGTCCTCACTCAGATGTGTATCCCGGCCCCTCAATATCTCAGGTCCTTCCTCCTTCCCCTCAGACTGTGCCCCTGGTTGACTCCTGCGCGTCCTCCATCTCTCCTGTGGGGTCAGTCCTCACTCAGATGTGTATCCCGGCCCCTCATTATCTCAGGTCCTTCCTCCTTCCCCTCAGACTGCGCCCCCAGTGGATGCCCTGCGCGTCCTCCATCTCTCCTGTGGGGTCAGTCCTCACTCAGACATGTATCCCGGCCCCTCAGTATCTCAGGTCCTTCCTCCTTCCCCTCAGACTGTGCCCCTGGTGGACTCCCTGCGCGTCCTCCATCTCTCCTGTGGGGTCAGTCCTCACTCAGACATGTATCCCGGCCCCTCAGTAGCTCAGGTCCTTCCTCCTTCCCCTCAGACTGCGCCCCTGGTGGTCTCCCTGCGCGTCCTCCATCTCTCCTGTGTGGTCAGTCCTCACTCAGAGGTGTATCCCGGACCCTCATTATCTCAGGTCCTTCCTCCTTCCCCTCAGACTGTGCCCCTGGTTGACTCCTGCGCGTCCGCCATCTCTCCTGTGGGGTCAGTCCTCACTCAGATGTGTATCCCGGCCCCTCATTATGTAATAACCTGCAGGTAACGGGATACGCAAGGACTGCACGGAACCACGGGGGTTAATCAATGCAAATTTAATAATGTATTGCACAACACAGGTAGAGGAAAAGTGTGGGAAGGGGAGAAAAGCGGGAATGTGCACAGCAGTAGAGATAATACAATATACATACAATTACTTTGAATAACTTGTCAAGGGTAGGAAGCCTCAGATTGTACTCCCAAAAGCAAAACACAGAAATCCTTATTAAACAAAAAACCGCAGAGTCCTTGTTACCTTACTCATATAACACAGTGCAGAGTCTTTTCCTATCTGTCCCTAACTAAAGTAGTGTGCACACTTAACTGCAGGTTTCAGCGTGGGGTACCTCGTCACCGTTGGGGCCCGTATTCCGCTGGCAGACACCTCTAAAGTTCAGTCTTTGTCCCAGATCTGTAACTTGCACGTGCAGCCTGGCTCCTCGCTCCACATCCAGCCTCTTTGGATGTGTGTCTTGGGGGGGACACCACGCAACACTCTGAGGTACTTGGACCTCGGAAAAACAGGGCAGACTGAGGCCTTCTATCTTACAGCTCACTCCAGCACACTTCTCTCTGCAAAACAGCCACATGTAGACTCCTCCTCCTCCTGTTGCAGACTCAATCAAGTCACTTCAGCAGCAGGACTTTTTCCCGCTGTTCTCTGTTTTGACAGCAGGTGGCAGCATAACACAAGGAAGTCCACCAAACAGTCTTTTAACCTATATATATATATATATTTATATATATATATATATATATATATAGATGTTAACAGGTCTTACATTTCCCCCCCTCTTTAACCTCGGCCGTCCCGGCCGATACACTCCTGAGGCACTCTGCAAAGGGGCACACGGTGGCAACTCCTGCCCTGCTTCACCACCTGTTGCTTGGGAGCCAATGTCGTAAAACAGGATTCAGTGACAGAACACACAAATTCATCTGCCAAGTACCGATCAGGGGGAATACCAGCATTAGCCCGCTCAGTCTGGCGTGGCACCACAGCTAACTCGCCAGACGTCGGCGCCGTATCAGGGAGTACAGTATTCCCGTCCCCATCTCTGGAGATTAGTGACTCCTGCTCTGCAGGGGTGGCACCTGTGTCTTGAACGGATGGGGGTGTGGATCTCTCCCAGTCTGCTGGGTTGGTCGGGGCCCGCCACCATTCTTCATCGTCAGAGCCCTCTTCGAAGGTAACAGGAACATGCACGGGCACCGTCTCCGAGGTACTTTGTCTGGTCCTGTCTTCTGAATAGCAGGGCCTCAGCATATTACGATGCAGGATGAGGGTGCCGCCTCTTTGCTCGCCTCTCACTTCGTATACTGATCCATGGGGCGAGATTCTTCTGATCACAATGTACGGCTCTGTTTTCCAGCGCTCGCTCAACTTGTGTCTCGGGTGTTTCTCTGCAACTAGTACTCTGTCTCCTGGTAAGAACGGGGTTTCACACACAGGTTTCCGCTGCGGGTGTGTCTTTTCTTGCAACCGCTTGGTGACAATTCGATGGATAGTCTCCAGCCGTCGACGGTGACAATCAACCCAGGAACCTACGCTCTGACCTTCACTGATCTCGGGGGGAGCTAGGTTCAGCTCTTCAATGCCTCTTCCGGCTCTTCCAAACAGTAGCACGTATGGGGAGTACCCAGTGGTGGAGTGGACACGATTATTGTACGCCCACACGAGTTCTGCGAGATAGCCGGGCCAGTGATTCTTACGATCATCCTCCAACGTGCGTAGCATTTGTAGGAGGGTCCGGTTAAATCTCTCGCAGGCTCCGTTGCCCTGTGGATGATAAGGCGTAGTCCTTGACTTCTGCATTCCGTAAATCCTTTGCAGCTCTCTCATGACACTGCCCTGAAAGCAAGCTCCTTGGTCAGAATGTATTCTTTTGGGGCAGCCGTACACCCGGATAAAGTCATCACTGATGGCTCGAGCAGCTGATTCAGCCGTCTGATCTCTGGTGGGCGTCACCACCGCAAATTTGGAGAAGTGATCTGTCATCACAAGGCAGAACTGATAGCCCCGGTGGGTGTGGCCAATCTTGAGATAATCGATCATGAGTACTTCCAACGGCTCTTTGGTTACAATAGTCTGTACTGGTGCTTGCTGTGGAGGAGCCTTACTTAACTCGCAGGAACGGCACAGTTTACAGGCCTTCTCTACTGCCCGAAGCATCTGAGGACAGTATACTATTCTTTGCAACCACTGGTAAGTCTTGTCCGGTCCGAAATGGGCTCCCTTCTCATGCGCCTCTCGGGCCAATGGTACTGCCATCTTCTGGGGTATCACTACTTGCCACCGTACTTCCAACTCTGTAGCTAGGTGCACCTTCCGATACAGCATCCCTTCTTGCACCGACAGCTTATCCCACTGGCTGAGAATCTGGAGGGCCACGTGCGACAGCGTGGCCCGTATTTCCTTTCTAGGCTTGCGCTGCTGGATCACCCACTCTTTCACTTGAAGCAGTTCTGGGTCAGATGACTGGATTTTCACCCATTCCTCTCTGGTTTGGCCAAGCAGGCGTGATGTCGTGCCCGACGTAATTTCCAGCATACGAGCCTCTACCACTTGAGCGGTGAATTTACTAAAGTCCGGAATTTCGTCTTCCTCCAACTGTTCATCTCTCTCCCCCACTGGGGCTTCGGTGGTAACACGAGAAAGGGCATCTGCATTCTGATTTTCATGCTTAGAGCGGTACTGCACATGATAATTGTATCTGGAGAGTCGTGCCAGCCACCTCTGTTCCATTGCTCCCAGTTTGGCGGTGGAGATGTGAGCCAGGGGGTTATTATCCGTATAGACTTCAATTTGAGCTCCCGTGAGATATTCCGAGAACCTTTCGGTTATTGCCCATACTAGTGCCAGTAACTCCAACCGAAAGGAACTGTAATTCTCGGGGTTGCGCTCGGCTTCTCGCAACGTCCGACTTCCATATGCAATCACCCGTTCAGTACCATTCTGTACCTGGGCCAGTACTGCACCCAGGCCGTAGAGGCTCGCGTCTGTATACAACCGAAAGGGGAGGTTATAGTCTGCATAGGCAAGCACAGGGGCGCTAACCAAGGCCTCTTTCAATCGGTGTAAGGCTTCTGCTTGTCTTGGTCCCCAGCAAATTTTCTGTGCTTTTGGTCCTTTCGCAGTGCCTCAGAGCAATTCGTGCAAAGGTTCTGCCTCCTTCGCGAAATCTTTGATAAAGCGACGGTAATAACCGGCTAGCCCCAGGAAAGCTCGAACCTCCCGCACTGTGCTGGGTGTGGGCCATTGTAGCACTGCTCTCACTTTCCCATCGGAGGGCTGTACGCCGGCTTCCGACACCTTGTGTCCGAGATATTCAATCTCTTCCTGAAAGATCCGACATTTTTTTGGTTTTAGTTTAAGCCCATGGGCCCGTAACCGCTGAAACACTTGACCCAGGTTTTCTAGATGTTTCTCAAAGGTTGCAGAATACACTACTATGTCGTCCAGGTAAATCAATGTGGCCTCGAAGTTCATGTCTCCAAGGCAACTTTCCATGAGGCGCTGAAAAGTTCCTGGGGCATTATTTAGTCCAAACGGCATGCGATTGAACTCGAAGAGTCCCATGGGTACAATAAATGCGGTCTTGGCCTTGTCTTTCTCTGCCACAGGGACCTGCCAATATCCGCTGGCCAGATCGAGGGAGGAGAAGTAACGTGCCTTTCCCAACGCCGACAGGGACTCCTCTATCCGGGGCAGAGGGTAGGAATCACGAACCGTGCATCCATTAAGCTTGCGGTAGTCAACACAGAAGCGGGTAGACCCATCCTTTTTCTTGACCAGCACGATTGGGGCAGCCCATGGACTCTGACTTTCTCTTACCACCCCGCTCTTCAGCATCTGCGCCAAAAGCTCTTTTACCTCTTGGTAGTACTTTGGGGGTATTTGCTTGTACCTTTCCCTGATCGGTGGGGCATCTCCTGTGGGTTTTTCGTGCTGAATCTTGTCAATACAGCCGAAATCTTCTGCGTGACGGGAGAACGTGGCTTGATTCTCCCAAATAAAGTCCTCTATGGCTTGGGCTTGCTCTGAATCGAAGGGGCTCAGGTCCACTCCCATCTGCCCTAAGATGACGCGACTGTTCCATTGATCAGTGGGTTTCTCTTTTCTTTCCATAGAAAGAGCCCAAGTCCAGGCTTCCCCTGCCATGGGCTGCAATTCAATCGATTCTGCAGCCGCCACCTCTTCAGGCGCCAGGTAGACATGGGCCAGAACAACTCCCGAGGTCAAGGTGTAGGCCTGTTCACCGGTGTTCACGCAACGGAAAGGGACCCTTCCATTTCTTACTGTTGCTAAAGTACGAGCCACCAACGGTTCGTCTCCGTTCTCTTCACCACGGTAAGGCTCCACCAACACCTCCATCCCCTCGAGTGTACGGTGGGCCCCGACTGGCAAGGTGAGGACTGTCTCACGATTTGGAGGTAGAGTAATTGTTGTCTGTCTTGGGACTCGAACCCTCCCCACCGGGTAGCGGCTCCCACCATTCTTCCACAGTCCTCGGGCACGGATAAGGTGTTGGAAGACCTTTTGGGCAGGCCTGTTAGCAACTGTCGTCTTCCAGTAATCACAGCCCCCCTTGTTGAAGAGCAACTGGTCTAATTCTTTCAGGACGTTCATGCCCACGATAGCTGGCACCTCTCTGTCGTACCGGCCCTCCGTTAACACAATCCCTTTTTTGCCTAAGTTCTGGCCACAGGCACGTATGTTCATCCACACGACCCCTACAACCGGAATGGGAAGATTGTTTGCAGCCCTCAGTTTGATATGTGCCCCTTTGTCAATGGATACAGTTTGTCCAAAATGTTGGTAGAAGAACTGTTCTGGCATGGTGGTCACTTGGGACCCAGTATCCATCAGGCATTTTACTTCTTTCCCTTCAAATTCGGCCGTGATCGTCGGCGTGCAGGCTGCTATATCTTCAGGGCGTTGGTTTTCTCTAAGCTCAGTTGGTCTCCCCACCATGTGCCCATCCATGGAGGGAGGCACTTGTGTAACGGCGGTCTTTCTTGCGACGTCTTCCTCTCCGGACAGTGTCGGAATAAATGGTTCCGATTTCCACAGTTCCAACACTGGTACTCTCCAGCGGGTCTCGATCGTCTCTGCTCGATCTGTCCCCTCTCTTCTTGATAGGTATGCGTGCGGGTATTTGATCGCGGGGCTGTTGTTCTTACTTCTGACGCCGGGGCTTGCATATTCTTCAGCAACTCTTGTAGAGCAGTAACAGTCTCTTGTAACTGATCCACTTTAGCCTCAAGTTGGCTCGGTTCTCGGTTTTTCTCACCCGGGACTACCTTATGCATACAAACTTCACCCAAGGTGTTCTGCGGGTCGCAATTTTCAGTTTGTGTGCGGGAGACTGCTTCTTCCAATATTTCCTGGAAAGTTAGTTTTTTGTCTACCCTGAGCCGTTCACGGAGGGCACCTTTGATCTTGGGGTTATGTAATCCGCGGAGGAATTGATCTCGCAGGGTACGGTCAGCATAACCGGGGGTTTGTGCTAGCTCTGGCTCTGCTGTAAGCATTTGTCTCATCATTCTCTGGAGTGCATTTGCATACTGTGGCAGACCTTCTTCTTCACCCTGCAGCCTGTAGAACAGTTGCGCCTGTAAATCTCCTGCTTCTGGTTTCCCGCCATACACTCTCTCAAGAATCTTCACCACCTGCTCTAACGTCTTTCGTTCACTCTCAGGGCGCAATAAAATAGTCTCTTGAGCATGGCCTTCAAGGGAAATCAACAGTATCTCCCCTTGATTTTCTGCAGTCACTCCTGCTACTCTCAACATGCCCCTCACTCTCTGCGCCCAGTCATGGAGAGGTACATTGTTGCCAGTAAATTTTGGTATATGGGTCAGCATATCCCCCAGGGACAGCTGCCTTGCTGGTATTCCCCCATCAGGTTGTATTAGTACACCTCCATCAGCGACACCCCCATCAGCGACACCCCCCTGTCCGTCCATTGTTCCGTACCAGCCTGCGTATCCTGCCGACTACGCCAAATGTAATAACCTGCAGGTAACGGGATACGCAAGGACTGCACGGAACCATGGGGGTTAATCAATGCAAATTTAATAATGTATTGCACAACACAGGTAGAGGAAAAGTGTGGGAAGGGGAGAAAAGCGGGAATGTGCACAGCAGTAGAGATAATACAATATACATACAATTACTTTGAATAACTTGTCAAGGGTAGGAAGCCTCAGATTGTACTCCCAAAAGCAAAACACAGAAATCCTTATTAAACAAAAAACCGCAGAGTCCTTGTTACCTTACTCGCATAACACTGTGCAGAGTCTTTTCCTATCTGTCCCTAACTAAAGTAGTGTGCACACTTAACTGCAGGTTTCAGCGTGGGGTACCTCGTCACCGTTGGGGCCCGTATTCCTCTGGCAGACACCTCTAAAGTTCAGTCTTTGTCCCGGGTCTGTAACTTGCACGTGCTGCCTGGATCGCTCTCCACATCCAGCCTCTTTGGATGTGTGTCTTGGGGGGGACACCACGCAACACTCTGAGGTACTTGGACCTCGGAAAAACAGGGCAGACTGAGGCCTTCTATCTTACAGCCCACTCCAGCACACTTCTCTCTGCAAAACAGCCACATGTAGACTCCTCCTCCTCCTGTTGCAGACTCAATCAAGTCACTTCAGCAGCAGGACTTTTTCCCGCTGTTCTCTGTTTTGACAGCAGGTGGCAGCATAACACAAGGAAGTCCACCAAACAGTCTTTTAACCTATATATATTTATATATATATATATATATAAATGTTAACAGGTCTTACAATTATCTCAGGTCCTTCCTCCTTCCCCTCAGACTGTGCCCCTGGTTGACTCCTGCGCGTCCTCCATCTCTCCTGTGGGGTCAGTCCTCACTCAGATGTGTATCCCGGCCCCTCATTATCTCAGGTCCTTCCTCCTTCCCCTCAGACTGCGCCCCCAGTGGATGCCCTGCGCGTCCTCCATCTCTCCTGTGGGGTCAGTCCTCACTCAGACATGTATCCCGGCCCCTCAGTATCTCAGGTCCTTCCTCCTTCCCCTCAGACTGCGCCCCCAGTGGATGCCCTGCGCGTCCTCCATCTCTCCTGTGGGGTCAGTCCTCACTCAGACATGTATCCCGGCCCCTCAGTAGCTCAGGTCCTTCCTCCTTCCCCTCAGACTGCGCCCCTGGTGGTCTCCCTGCGCGTCCTCCATCTCTCCTGTGGGGTCAGTCCTCACTCAGATGTGTATCCCAGCCCCTCAGTATCTCACCATTCAGGCCTTAGGTCCTCGCTCCTTCCCCTCAGACTGTGCCCCTGGTGGTCTCCCTGCGCGTCCTCCATCTCTTCTGTGGGGGTCAGTCTTCACTCAGATGTGTTTCCCGGCCCCTCAATATCTCACCATTCAGGCCTTAGGTCCTCGCTCCTTCCCCTCAGACTGTGCCCCTGGTGGTCTCCCTGCGCGTCCTCCATCTCTCCTGTGGGGTCAGTCCTCACTCAGATGTGTATCCCAGCCCCTCAGTATCTCACCATTCAGGCCTTAGGTCCTCGCTCCTTCCCCTCAGACTGTGCCCCTGGTGGACTCCCTGCGCGTTCTCGATCTCTCCTGTGTGGTCAGTCCTCACTCAGACGTGTATCCCGGCCCCTCATTATCTCAGGTCCTTCCTCCTTCCCCTCAGACTGCGCCCCCAGTGGATGCCCTGCGCGTCCTCCATCTCTCCTGTGGGGTCAGTCCTCACTCAGACATGTATCCCGGCCCCTCAATAGCTCAGGTCCTTCCTCCTTCCCCTCAGACTGCGCCCCCAGTGGATGCCCTGCGCGTCCTCCATCTCTCCTGTGGGGTCAGTCCTCACTCAGACGTGTATCCCAGCTCCTCAGTAGCTCAGGTCCTTCCTCCTTCCCCTCAGACTGTGCCCCTGGTGTACTCCCTGCGCGTCCTCCATCTCTCCTGTGGGGTCAGTCCTCACTCAGACATGTTTCCCGACCCTCAGTATATCAGGCCCTTCCTCCTTCCCCTCAGACTGTGCCCCTGGTGGATGCCCTGCGCGTCCTCCATCTCTCCTGTGGGGTCAGTCCTCACTCAGACATGTATCCCGGCCCCTCAGTATCTCAGGTCCTTCCTCCTTCCCCTCAGACTGCGCCCCTGGTGGACTCCCTGCGCGTCCTCCATCTCTCCTGTGGGGTCAGTCCTCACTCAGACGTGTTTCCCGGCCCCTCAGTATCTCAGGCCCTTCCTCCTTCCCCTCAGACTGTGCCCCTGGTGGATGCCCTGCGCGTCCTCCATCTCTCCTGTGGGGTCAGTCCTCACTCAGACATGTATCCCGGCCCCTCAATAGCTCAGGTCCTTCCTCCTTCCCCTCAGACTGCGCCCCCAGTGGATGCCCTGCGCGTCCTCCATCTCTCCTGTGGGGTCAGTCCTCACTCAGACGTGTATCCCAGCTCCTCAGTAGCTCAGGTCCTTCCTCCTTCCCCTCAGACTGTGCCCCTGGTGTACTCCCTGCGCGTCCTCCATCTCTCCTGTGGGGTCAGTCCTCACTCAGACATGTTTCCCGACCCTCAGTATATCAGGCCCTTCCTCCTTCCCCTCAGACTGTGCCCCTGGTGGATGCCCTGCGCGTCCTCCATCTCTCCTGTGGGGTCAGTCCTCACTCAGACATGTATCCCGGCCCCTCAGTATCTCAGGTCCTTCCTAATTCCCCTCAGACTGCGCCCCCAGTGGATGCCCTGCGCGTCCTCCATCTCTCCTGTGGGGTCAGTCCTCACTCAGACATGTATCCCGGCCCCTCAGTATCTCAGGTCCTTCCTCCTTCCCCTCAGACTGCGCCCCCAGTGGATGCCCTGCGCGTCCTCCATCTCTCCTGTGGGGTCAGTCCTCACTCAGACATGTATCCCGGCCCCTCAGTATCTCAGGTCCTTCCTCCTTCCCCTCAGACTGCGCCCCTGGTGGTCTCCCTGCGCGTCCTCCATCTCTCCTGTGGGGTCAGTCCTCACTCAGATGTGTATCCCAGCCCCTCAGTATCTCACCATTCAGGCCTTAGGTCCTCGCTCCTTCCCCTCAGACTGTGCCCCTGGTGGTCTCCCTGCGCGTCCTCCATCTCTTCTGTGGGGGTCAGTCTTCACTCAGACGTGTATCCCGGCCCCTCAGTATCTCAGGTCCTTCCTCCTTCCCCTCAGACTGTGCCCCTGGTGGATGCCCTGCGCGTCCTCCATCTCTCCTGTGGGGTCAGTCCTCACTCAGACGTGTATCCCGGCCCCTCAGTATCTCAGGTCCTTCCTCCTTCCCCTCAGACTGCGCCCCTGGTGGACTCCCTGCGCGTCCTCCATCTCTCCTGTGGGGTCAGTCCTCACTCAGACGTGTATCCCGGCCCCTCAGTATCTCAGGTCCTTCCTCCTTCCACTCAGACTGCGCCCCTGGTGGACTCCCTGCGCGTCCTCCATCTCTCCTGTGGGGTCAGTCCTCACTCAGACGTGTTTCCCGGCCCCTCAGTATATCAGGCCCTTCCTCCTTCCCCTCAGACTGTGCCCCTGGTGGACTCCCTGCGCGTCCTCCATCTCTCCTGTGGGGTCAGTCCTCACTCAGACATGTATCCCGGCCCCTCATTATCTCAGGTCCTTCCTCCTTCCCCTCAGACTGCGCCCCCAGTGGATGCCCTGCGCGTCCTCCATCTCTCCTGTGGGGTCAGTCCTCACTCAGACATGTATCCCGGCCCCTCAGTATCTCAGGCCCTTCCTCCTTCCCCTCAGACTGTGCCCCTGGTGGACTCCCTGCGCGTCCTCCATCTCTCCTGTGGGGTCAGTCCTCACTCAGACATGTTTCCCGACCCTCAGTATATCAGGCCCTTCCTCCTTCCCCTCAGACTGTGCCCCTGGTGGATGCCCTGCGCGTCCTCCATCTCTCCTGTGGGGTCAGTCCTCACTCAGACATGTATCCCGGCCCCTCAGTATCTCAGGTCCTTCCTCCTTCCCCTCAGACTGTGCCCCTGGTGGATGCCCTGCACGTCCTCCATCTCTCCTGTGGGGTCAGTCCTCACTCAGACATGTATCCCGGCCCCTCAGTATCTCAGGTCCTTCCTCCTTCCCCTCAGACTGTGCCCCTGGTGGACTCCCTGCGCGTCCTCCATCTCTCCTGTGGGGTCAGTCCTCACTCAGACGTGTTTCCCGGCCCCTCAGTATCTCAGGCCCTTCCTCCTTCCCCTCAGACTGCGCCCCTGGTGGACTCCCTGCGCGTCCTCCATCTCTCCTGTGGGGTCAGTCCTCACTCAGACATGTATCCCGGCCCCTCAGTATCTCAGGTCCTTCCTCCTTCCCCTCAGACTGCGCCCCTGGTGGACTCCCTGCGCGTCCTCCATCTCTCCTGTGGGGTCAGTCCTCACTCAGACGTGTTTCCCGGCCCCTCAATATATCAGGTCCTTCCTCCTTCCCCTCAGACTGCGCCCCTGGTGGACTCCCTGCGCGTCCTCCATCTCTCCTGTGGGGTCAGTCCTCACTCAGACATGTATCCCGGCCCCTCAGTATCTCAGGTCCTTCCTCCTTCCCCTCAGACTGTGCCCCTGGTGGATACCCTGCACGTCCTCCATCTCTCCTGTGGGGTCAGTCCTCACTCAGACATGTATCCCGGCCCCTCAGTATCTCAGGTCCTTCCTCCTTCCCCTCAGACTGCGCCCCTGGTGGACTCCCTGCGCGTCCTCCATCTCTCCTGTGGGGTCAGTCCTCACTCAGACGTGTTTCCCGGCCCCTCAGTATCTCAGGCCCTTCCTCCTTCCCCTCAGACTGCGCCCCTGGTGGACTCCCTGCGCGTCCTCCATCTCTCCTGTGGGGTCAGTCCTCACTCAGACGTGTTTCCCGGCCCCTCAGTATCTCAGGCCCTTCCTCCTTCCCCTCAGACTGCGCCCCTGGTGGACTCCCTGCGCGTCCTCCATCTCTCCTGTGGGGTCAGTCCTCACTCAGACATGTATCCCGGCCCCTCAGTATCTCAGGTCCTTCCTCCTTCCCCTCAGACTGCGCCCCTGGTGGACTCCCTGCGCGTCCTCCATCTCTCCTGTGGGGTCAGTCCTCACTCAGACATGTATCCCGGCCCCTCATTATCTCAGGTCCTTCCTCCTTCCCCTCAGACTGCGCCCCTGGTGGACTCCCTGCGCGTCCTCCATCTCTCCTGTGGGGTCAGTCCTCACTCAGACGTGTTTCCCGGCCCCTCAGTATCTCAGGCCCTTCCTCCTTCCCCTCAGACTGCGCCCCTGCGCTCCATTAATTGCTCCCTCCTTATAGTAAGGTGTATATAATAATTGGGGCTCGTCTGGTGTTTGATTATTTCGTTATCATGGAGGTTAGTGAAATCCTTACGTCACCTTTAGTCGCTCCGATCCATGCCGGTCCACGTCTGTCCATGGTTCCCCGACCCCTGAGGCGATGAGTGTGCGTATGTACGAGGGCAGATATCGCTGGATCCCGGCATCGGGGCCTTCATGATGCGTGTGACATGGCGGACGTGACTGTCCTGTTGTTGTGGAGAGATAAGAGCCGTGGTCAGGACAGAGAAAATCATCAGCAGACCAGTGTTCAGGAGCGATAAGGAGCGAGCAAGAAAGTGTAAGATGAAATGTCATCACCGATACGCAGGCTGTAATGGAAAGTGCTGCTGCAGCGCCTCTTTACCACTAACATTAAAAAGCCAAATATTTCACTCCTCATGTGCGGTGAACTATATTACAATGTGAGTAATGGAGATGTCATTCTGTCCGTGCTTCGCCAGCATCCAGCCTGGTCCTCCGAGGCAGCGTCCTCCGCGGGCATCCTGGCACCTCTGGTGCCTCACTATGTTGTGATGATTCATGGCAGGACGTCTCACGCGGAGGCACAAACAGAAGTGGCTACCTCTAATGTCGCACATATAACGACACCGCTATTATCCTCTGCCCCATGGCTGCTGTGCACTATGGCGGCTGTGCCCCTCATCCATGGTACACTGGTGCCTGACAGATCACACGAGGGTCCCTCATCGGCGTGCGCTGTAGGAACATGGTGCACTGCATTGGTAGAAGCTACCTTCACATATCAGCGTTTCATGGACCGAGCTCGGCTTTCCTGACCCTAATTAGCAGCCTGATAGTATAATGTATGGGCTTTGGGTCTGGAGATTCACGGCCGGTCTGAGGACGGCGGTCCAAACACGGATTGTGAATCGCGGAGACGTGAACGCAGCGGACGGAGGTTTCTATAAAGTGATTAAAGCGAGAGGCTCCATAGTAGAGATCTCCAGTAATGATGGGAGTAGTAGTTATGGGTAGTAGTATGCCCGCCGTGGATGGATGATCTGCTATACCATCACTATCCACAGTGTAGAGATCTCCAGTAATGATGGGAGTAGTAGTTGTGGGTAGTAGTATGCCCGCCGTGGATGGATGATCTGCTATACCATCACTATCCACAGTGTAGAGATCTCCAGTAATGATGGGAGTAGTAGTTGTGGGTAGTAGTATGCCTGCCGTGGATGGATGATCTGCTATACCATCACTATCCACAGTGTAGAGATCTCCAGTAATGATGGGAGTAGTAGTTGTGGGTAGTAGTATGCCCGCCGTGGATGTATGATCTGCTATACCATCACTATCCACAGTGTAGAGATCTCCAGTAATGATGGGAGTAGTAGTTGTGGGTAGTAGTATGCCCGCCGTGGATGTATGATCTGCTATACCATCACTATCCATAGTGTAGAGATCTCCAGTAATGATGGGAGTAGTAGTTGTGGGTAGTAGTATGCCCGCCGTGGATGTATGATCTGCTATACCATCACTATCCACAGTGTAGAGATCTCCAGTAATGATGGGAGTAGTAGTTGTGGGTAGTAGTATGCCCGCCGTGGATGTATGATCTGCTATACCATCACTATCCACAGTGTAGAGATCTCCAGTAATGATGGGAGTAGTAGTTGTGGGTAGTAGTATGCCCGCCGTGGATGTATGATCTGCTATACCATCACTATCCATAGTGTAGAGATCTCCAGTAATGATGGGAGTAGTAGTTGTGGGTAGTAGTATGCCCGCCGTGGATGTATGATCTGCTATACCATCACTATCCACAGTGTAGAGATCTCCAGTAATGATGGGAGTAGTAGTTGTGGGTAGTAGTATGCCCGCCGTGGATGGATGATCTGCTATACCTTCACTATCCACAGTGTAGAGATCTCCAGTAATGATGGGAGTAGTAGTTGTGGGTAGTAGTATGCCCGCCGTGGATGGATGATCTGCTATACCATCACTATCCACAGTGTAGAGATCTGCAGTAATGATGGGAGTAGTAGTTGTGGGTAGTAGTATGCCCGCCGTGGATGGATGATCTGCTATACCATCACTATCCACAGTGTAGAGATCTCCAGTAATGATGGGAGTAGTAGTTGTGGGTAGTAGTATGCCCGCCGTGGATGGATGATCTGCTATACCACCACTATCCACAGTGTAGAGATCTCCAGTAATGATGGGAGTAGTAGTTGTGGGTAGTAGTATGCCCGCCGTGGATGGATGATCTGCTATACCATCACTATCCATAGTGTAGAGATCTCCAGTAATGATGGGAGTAGTAGTTGTGGGTAGTAGTATGCCTGCCGTGGATGGATGATCTGCTATACCACCACTATCCACAGTGTAGAGATCTCCAGTAATGATGGGAGTAGTAGTTGTGGGTAGTAGTATGCCCGCCGTGGATGTATGATCTGCTATACCATCACTATCCATAGTGTAGAGATCTCCAGTAATGATGGGAGTAGTAGTTGTGGGTAGTAGTATGCCCGCCGTGGATGGATGATCTGCTATACCATCACTATCCACAGTGTAGAGATCTCCAGTAATGATGGGAGTAGTAGTTGTGGGTAGTAGTATGCCCGCTGTGGATGGATGATCTGCTATACCATCACTATCCACAGTGTAGAGATCTCCAGTAATGATGGGAGTAGTAGTTATGGGTAGTAGTATGCCCGCCGTGGATGTATGATCTGCTATACCATCACTATCCATAGTGTAGAGATCTCCAGTAATGATGGGAGTAGTAGTTGTGGGTAGTAGTATGCCCGCCGTGGATGGATGATCTGCTATACCACCACTATCCACAGTGTAGAGATCTCCAGTAATGATGGGAGTAGTAGTTGTGGGTAGTAGTATGCCCGCCGTGGATGGATGATCTGCTATACCATCACTATCCACAGTGTAGAGATCTCCAGTAATGATGGGAGTAGTAGTTGTGGGTAGTAGTATGCCCGCCGTGGATGGATGATCTGCTATACCATCACTATCCACAGTGTAGAGATCTCCAGTAATGATGGGAGTAGTAGTTGTGGGTAGTAGTATGCCCGCCGTGGATGGATGATCTGCTATACCATCACTATCCACAGTGTAGAGATCTCCAGTAATGATGGGAGTAGTAGTTGTGGGTAGTAGTATGCCCGCCGTGGATGGATGATCTGCTATACCATCACTATCCACAGTGTAGAGATCTCCAGTAATGATGGGAGTAGTAGTTGTGGGTAGTAGTATGCCCGCCGTGGATGGATGATCTGCTATACCATCACTATCCACAGTGTAGA
Source organism: Anomaloglossus baeobatrachus (assembly GCF_048569485.1). NCBI lineage: Eukaryota > Metazoa > Chordata > Amphibia > Anura > Aromobatidae > Anomaloglossus > Anomaloglossus baeobatrachus. The sequence continues at coordinate 3,175,291 of NC_134360.1, read as the reverse complement.
GATCTTGTCGCGGGCGGAGGAGGGGACGCTGCGCTCTCCCACTGCTCGGGTCCGGCCGCTGGTGCTGCTGCTCGGTGGTGGCTCGAGCGGTGGGCCGGATCCCGGGGACTCGAGCGGCGCTCCTCGCCCGTGATGAGTGAAAAGGGGGGGGGATTGGATTGATTGTGGGGAGTTATTGTCCGTGACGCCACCCACGGTTGTGGTGATATTGGTGACACCACCGCTGCTCTGGACGGGAATCCCGGGAGCGGTGACAGGGAGCAGCTTGGTTGTTAGTTCTCCCCTCCGTGGGTCTGGGGGTTGGTTGTCCCGGGGCCCGGTGATGGGGTAGGGATGGATGGCAGGCGGGTTACGGGGCCTGGCGAGGTGCAGGGTCGCAGGGGCAGCGCTGTAACGCACGGCACGGTGGTACTCACTCAGCCCAAGGATGAGGACACAGTTCTCAGTAAAACACTCGGCTGGATGGACGGGTCCCACAGACGGCTGCGGTGTTGTTTCTTCAGGCAGGTTGATGGTGACTGCCTTTCCCTGCACCTAAGTACGGTTGATGGTTCCGATGGGTTCCCACCGGTAACCCGCTCCCCAGCTTGGATATGGGCTGGAGGAGCCCCTCTTTGCCCGCAGGCGCTGGCCCTGAGAAACGGTTGCCTTGGCGGTGGCGGTGTCTCCCTCTGTTGGTTGGACTGTTGCCTTCTGTTGGGACTTGACTGTTTGGAAACCCAGGAGGTCCCCTTCACTAACGGATTCGGCAAATTCACGGCGACTCCTAGCCTTGCCGGGGTCCGAAAAGCCCCTGCCAGATGGTGCTGGCTTCTCTTTGTGTACCGGTCCAGTCCCGCCGGGCCACCGCCCGTCCACGGTCCTTACGGTAACTTGGATAGGCCACTCCTGCAGACGGTCACCACCGTCTGCCAACCTTGCTGATCTGTCCGGGTCAGACACCCGGACCAACTTCAGGCTGCTCTCTTACTACTTTCCTCCTTCCACTTCAAACTCCACAACTCATCTGCCTGGTTTTCCCGCCTCCAGGACTGTGAACTCCTCGGTGGGCGGGACCAACTGCCTGGCCCACCCCCCTGGTGTGATCATCAGCCCCTGGAGGAAGGCAACAAGGGTTTTGTGTCTGACTTCGGTGTGCCTGCTGGGAGTGTGGGGTGTGTTGGTGTTGTGCTCTGTGGCCCCTGGCTTGTCCAGGGCGCCACATTCCCCCTTAGTTAAATGCAGACCGTCCGCGGGCTGCCCGTCCATCACCGGTTTTATTTTCACCAACTGAAAAAGATAGAAAAACGGTAACACACATACAATTATAATAACTTCTTCCCAGATCGGGAGGTACTCTTACTTAAAACGTTACGGTTGCAAACGGTCACGGCTTCCGCTCTCTCCTACCCAAGCAACCTGGCCCTGATGCTGCCCCTAAGCAAACAGGCAGCACCCCTTGACCCCAGTCCAGCACAAGTTGCCCGAGCGGGTTCTGTCCTTTTCAGGGGGCCCACGTCCATGGGGAACCCCTGAAACCCCCAGAGGATCGCCACCGGTTCCGGTGGTGGCTGGGCCCCAGCCTGCTCCGCTGCGGGCCCTTCCTTCAATCTGCCTCTCCGGAGGCGGCTACGGTGAAAGCCACAACAACATTATTTCCATGCCACTAGTTTGTGGTTGCCCTGCTAGTTCTCAGGCTTGTTCATAAGGAGTCCCTTATGCAAAATGGTGAAGGGGGGTCCCAACGGGGACCAGTTGCTAGCAACGACCGGTTTCAAATCAAGGTTGCAAATCAAGGCTTCAATCAGGTGACTTTTCCACGGTATCATTCACTTATCATTCATTTTCAAAACTTTTCAAACGCATTTTTAACACACAATGTTCTCCCCCCTCTAAATAGTAGTTTCCCTGTACCTAAGTGGGGGTCTACCTAGGTTGGGGCGAGTGGACCTCCGGGGTCCGGTGTCAGTGGTGACAGGCAGCGGGGGAGAGGGAACAATCAGTTCCTCTTCCCTGTTATCGTGTGGGGCAGGCGGAGGCATAGGGGAGCTGGGCACAGGTTCATCCCTGGGCACTGGCACTGGCTCACGGTTGACCGCCTCCATCACTTCTTCATCCACGGGTTGTGGGAACAGTATCACTGGAAGAATCACCGCGCCGTTCTGTGTAGGCCAGTCCGCTGGGAAGTCACCCATCATGGTGTGGATTACCTCTTTTGCCTCTTCCGCTGGTGGAGGAACCGGAACTTCAGCCGCTGCCCTCAATGCTGGTGGGCACCTCTTTAGATGGTCCCGGGAAACCGTGGCCAAAGTGCCCCCTTGGTCACGACTGATCTGGTAGGCCTTCCCATCTTCCCATCCTGTGGGCTGTATGACGTATGGGGTTTGTTCCCATTGATCATCCAGCTTGTGGGTCCTCCTCTTCCGCTTCAGCACTACATCTCCAGGCTGGAAAGGGCCAGCAGACGCCCTCTGGTTGAAGCGCTGCTCCTGCTGTTCCCGACTCCGACTCAAGTTCTTCTCAACATATTCCTGAATATGTCGGTATTGCACCCTCCGCCGAGTTTCCCATTCAGCTGTCGAAGGGAGTGCTTCTGGGGCCTCCAATCCCATGTCCAGATCCACCGGTAGCCGGCCGGGGCGAGCCCTCATCAGGTATGCTGGGGTGCACTTCGTTGAGCTGGAAGGAATATTGTTGTACATGTCGACCAAGTCAGGTAGCTTCTCCGGCCACAGGTTCCGCTCTTCTAGCGGCAACGTCTTGAGGAGGCCCAGGACCAAGTGGTTCATCTTCTCACACATGCCATTGGTCTGGGCATGGTAAGGCGTGGTCCGGATCTTCTTGCAGCCATACAACTGACAAAACCCATGGAACACCTCCGCTTCAAAGGCCGGGCCTTGGTCAGTAAGCACCTTCTCAGGGTATCCATGTGGTCGACAGAAATAAGCCTGGAACGCTCTAGCGGCGGTACGGCCAGTTAGGTCTTTGACTGGGACAACCACCATGAACCTTGAATAGTGGTCTACTATGGTTAGAGCGTAGGTGTACCCACTTCGGCTGGGGGTGAGCTTTACATGGTCCAGGGCGACCAGCTCCAGCGGTTGATGTGTAACGATCGGGTGTAGGGGCGCCTTCTGGCTGGCATCGTCCTTCCTTCTCAGCGTGCAAGGGCCGCACTCTCGGCACCAGGCCTCTACAGACTCCCGCATCCCGCTCCAATAGAACCGCTCTCTCAACAGCATTTCCAGCTTCTTCCATCCGAAATGTCCGGCACCATCATGGTACGCTTGTTGAACGGTGGGCACATTAGCTTGGGGAATCACCAACTGGCGGATTTTCTCATGAGTCTTCGGGTTAATCAGCTCATGGTACAACTTCCCCTGGTGTAGATACAGCCGGGTCCGTTCTCGCCACAGGCGTTGGGCTTCAGCTGGGGCGGCAGGGTCTATTCCAGCAGCGCCTTGCTCCACCAGGATCTTGACTAGGCGGACAGCGGGCGCCTGGTTCTGAGCTTCCTGCCACTCCTGACTGGGCAGCGGGTCCAGGTTCACCCGTTGTTGGTGGACATGTACCTTCTCAGTTGGTGGCTGGTGAAATGCAGGCAACTCGATCTCTTCGAGGTCGTCATCCTCGCACCCTTCTTCCGACAAGTGGGGCATCCGAGAGAGTGCATCAGCATTAACGTTCGCACAACCGGCCCTGTATTTGATGGTGAAATCGTAGTTGGCTAGCCGGGCCACCCACCGCTGTTCCAACGCGCCCAACTTGGCCGTGTCCAGGTGGGTCAGCAGATTGTTATCCGTGAAAGCGGTGAACTTTGCTGCGGCCAGGTAATGACGGAACCGCTCGGTGATAGCCCACACCAGCGCCAGGAGCTCGAGCTTGAAAGAGCTGTAGTTCTCAGGATTCCTTTCAGTCGGTCGGAGCTTTCGGCTAGCATAAGCAATCACTTTTTCCTTCCCGTCTTGGACCTGGGATAAGACTGCCCCTAAGCCCACATTGCTGGCATCGGTGTAGAGGATGAACGGGTGGCTGTAATCAGGACACGCTAGGATCTCCTCTCCGGTCAAGGCCGCTTTCAGCTGGCGGAAGGATTCCTCAGGCCTCTCTTCCCACACCAGCGGGGCTCCGAGGGGTCTACCACCTTTGGTCTGTCCCACGAAGAGGTCTTGCATGGGGGCAGCCATCTTCGTGTACCCCTTGATGAAGCGATGATAGTACCCCACCAGACCCAGAAACTGCCTTACTTCCCTCACTGTGGTTGGTCTCGGCCAGTCTTGGATGGCAGTGATCTTCTCGGGGTCGGGGCGACACCTTCTGCACCCACCACATGCCCCAGGTACTGCACTCTGGGTTTCAGCAGATGACACTTGGAGGGCTTCAACTTCATCCCATATTTGGCAAGGGACGCAAACACCTCGGCCAGGTGCTCCATGTGGGCTTCATATGTCTGGGAGTGCACAATCACGTCATCCAGGTATAACAGGACGGTCTCGAAATTTAGATGCCCCAGACAGCATTCCATCAGCCGTTGGAAGGTTCCAGGGGCGTTGCACAGCCCGAACGGCATACTATTGAATTCACAGAGCCCCATTGGGGTGGTGAAGGCAGTTTTCTCCCGGTCCTTGGGTGCCACGGCCACTTGCCAGTACCCGCTGGTGAGGTCAAGGGTAGAGAAGTAGTTCGCGGTTCTCAGTGCGGCCAAGGACTCTTCAATACGGGGCAGTGGGTAAGCATCTTTATGCGTTATCTGGTTAATCTTCCGGTAATCCACACACATCCGCATGGTGCCGTCCTTCTTCTTAACCAGTACCAACGGGGCGGCCCAGGGACTTCAGCTGTCCCTGATAACCCTGCCTCCCTCATGTTCCTCAACATGTCATTGGCACATTGGTAGTGTGCAGGGGGAATAGGCCTGTACCGCTCTTTGATAGGGGGGTGTTCACCGGTGGGGATATGGTGTTGGACACCTTTAATCTGCCCAAAGTCTAGGGGATGTTTGCTAAAAACTTGCTCATACTCCCGTACCACCCGGTATACCCCTTCTTTGTGATGTGTAGGGATATCGTCAGTGCCTACATGTAACTGTTGGTGCCACTCATCTAACTCCACTTGGGGTGGGCGAGTGCTGGCAGTCGGTGGTGAGGTTGGGGGAACTGCCTCGCGGATGGTGTGGGGATCCAGAGTGAGCAACTTGGCAAGTGTAGCATACCGGGGAAGCCTGACTTCTTCCTCCCCACAGTTCGGCACCCTCACAGGTACTCTCCCCTTCTTTACATCTACCACCCCTCGGGTGGCCATTACTGTGGGCCAGTGCTCTGAGGGCATGGGCTCTATCATGGCAGGGTAGTTACGCCCCTGGGGCCCTACTGCTACCCTACACCAAATCATCATCTCGCTCCTAGGGGGCACAATCAACGGGGCAACATCCATCACTCTCACCCCACCAATCTCTCCTCCTGTCGAGTTCACATGCTGGCGATACATCAGGGCTCGGATCTCACGCTGCACAGCTCTCTGTCGGCTCCCCACCGCTGTGGCGGCCAGCTGCTGCAGTAGGGTCAGCACGTCACTCATACAGTGCTCCATCACATTAGTTCCTAGCACTATCTTCGGGTTATGATCACTGGGTTCATTCATTATCACAATCATACCCTGGTGTTGCAGTTCAGCTCGTCCCACAGTCATGGCCACTTGCTTGTATCCCACTTGGGTCAATGGGATTCCATCAGCAGCAATCAGTGTTATACTGGCATCTGGGGGAGCCAGCTCTTCTTTTCCCCAATACCGTTGATACATTGTGTATGGTATAGTGGTTACCTGTGATCCAGTGTCCAGGAGAGCCATCACCGGTATGCCGTCCACAGCCACGGAGATGATAGGCTGGGCCCCGATGTACCGGTCCCGCCAGTCTGGGGGGCCATGGGGTTCTACTCCTGAGGATTGGCCCGTGGCCCCAGGGGTTGCTCGTTTAACGGACACCGTCGGGAGTAGTGGCCGGGCTTGCTGCACCTGTAACAGATTGGGGGCCCGTTCCGTGAGCCATTGGCCCTTCTCCGCTTCATCCAGGGGACGTCCTCCGGGCTGTCGGCGAGCTGCATCTCCACCGGTGCCTGGGATCTGGTTGGAGGCTGGAGTGCGGCGAGAATCTTAGCAAGGTCCCCATCCATGCGGCGAACTCGAGCAGCGAGCTCCTCCATCGTCTCGCTTGGGGCTGCAGGCACTGGAGGTGGCGGTGGTGTAGGAGCCACCACAACGGGAGCAGTCTCAACTGGCCACGGCGTTGGCTCAGGAGCTTCCAATGCGGGGGGTTGCAGAGCTTTGATGGCCCGTTCCTTTAATACGGCAAAGTCACGTCAGGGTGTTCTAGGGCCCACAGCCGAAGCTGCTTACGGTCCTCTGAGGACCTCATCCCCTGCACAAACTGCTCACTTAACATCTTGTTACTGTCCACACTGCTGATGGTGTCCACCCGCTTCAGTGTGCGGAGTGCGGTTTGCAGGCGCAGAGCATAGTCCCGAATGCTATCTGCGGGCCGTTGTCGGCATTGATAGAACTGCATCCGCAACTCTGCCTCGGTACAGGTCTCAAATGCAGTCTGCAGCTTTTCAAATATGGTGGCTACAGAGGACCGGTCCCCCTCGGCCCAGGTCTCCGCCTCTTGCTCAGCCACGCCGGTTAGCTGCCCCAGCACTAGCGCTGCACATTGCTTATCAGTCAGGGGGTACAGTTCTAGCAGCGGACTAAGTTTTTTCCGGAAGACCTGCAAGGCATCAGGTTTCCCATCGTACTGCGGTAGCCAGGCAGCTCCGGGTACATAGGGCAAAGAGAACGGCATCACCTAAGCGAGAGCTGGGGCCGCGGCGCCCCCCGCCAAACCGGCCGGGACCTGGGCAGGCCCATTTCCATTTACGGGTGCTCCCGCGGCTGCGTCCGCCGCTCCCCCAGCGGCTTCGTCGGGCGCAGACATCTTGTTTCCGTCGCCCTTAGCCTCTTTCCGCCTCCTCCTCCATCGGGGCGGGGTTTAGGCCTTCGCGCCTTCACTACTCGAGGAGACGCTCGAGCGGGAACTCTTCGCGCCCAAGATGGCGGCTTTTCAAATTTTCCGGCCGGACACCTCCTGCGGTCACACAAGGCGCACTTCCACCTGTCGGTAGAACGGTAGGATCCTGTTCGTGACGCCAAGTTGTCGCGGGCGGAGGAGGGGACGCTGCGCTCTCCCACTGCTCGGGTCTGGCCGCTGGTGCTGCTGCTCGGTGGTGGCTCGAGCGGTGGGCCGGATCCCGGGGACTCGAGCGGCGCTCCTCGCCCGTGAGTGAAAAGGGGGGGGGATTGGATTGATTGTGGGGATTTATTGTCCGTGACGCCACCCACGGTTGTGGTGAAGTTGGTGACACCACCGCTGCTCTGGACGGGGATCCCGGGAGCGGTGACAGGGAGCAGCTTTTTTGTTAGTTCTCCCCTCCGTGGGTAGGGGGTTGGTTGTCCCGGGGCCCGGTGAGGGGTAGGGATGGATGGCAGGCGGGTTACGGGGCCTGGCGAGGTGCAGGGTCGCGGGGGCAGCGCTATGCCGTACAGCACGGTGGTACTCACTCAGCCCAAGGATGAGGACACAGTTCTCGGTAAAACACTCGGCTGGATGGACGGGTCCCACAGACGGCTGCGGTGTTGTTTCTCCCGGCAGGTTGATGGTGACTGCCTTTCCCTGCACCTAAGTACGGTTGATGGTTCCGATGGGTTCCCACCGGTAACCCGCTCCCCAGCTTGGATTTGGGCTGGAGGAGCCCCTCTTTGCCTGCAGGCGCTGGCCCTGAGAAACGGTTGCCTTGGCGGTGGCGGTGTCTTCCTCTGTTGGTTGGACTGTTGCCTTCTGTCGGGACTTGACTGTTTGGAAACCCAGGAGGTCCCCTTCACTAACGGATTCGGCAAATTCACGGCGACTCCTAGCCTTGCCGGGGTCCGAATAGCCCCTGCCAGATGGTGCTGGCTTCTCTTTGTGTACCGGTCCGGTACCACCGGGCCACCGCTCGTCCACGGTCCTTACGGTAACTCGGATAGGCCACTCCTGCAGACGGTCACCACCGTCTGCCAACCTTGCTGATCTGTCCAGGTCACACACCCGGACCAACTTCAGGCTGCTCTCTTACTACTTTCCTCCTTCCACTTCAAACTCCACAACTCATCTGCCTGGTTTTCCCGCCTCCAGGACTGTGAACTCCTCGGTGGGCGGGACCAACTGCCTGGCCCACCCCCCTGGTGTGATCATCAGCCCCTGGAGGAAGGCAACAAGGGTTTTGTGTCTGACTTCAGTGTGCCTGCTGGGAGTGTGGGGTGTGTTGGTGTTGTGCTCTGTGGCCCCTGGCTTGTCCAGGGCGCCACATTCCCCCTTAGTTAAATGCAGACCGTCCGCGGGCTGCCCGTCCATCACCGGTTTTATTTTCACCAACTGAAAAAGATAGAAAAACGGTAACACACATACAATTATAATAACTTCTTCCCAGATCGGGAGGTACTCTTACTTAAAACGTTACGGTTGCAAACGGTCACGGCTTCCGCTCTCTCCTACCCAAGCAACCTGGCCCTGATGCTGCCCCTAAGCAAACAGGCAGCACCCCTTGACCCCAGTCCAGCACAAGTTGCCCGAGCGGGTTCTGTCCTTTTCAGGGGGCCCACGTCCATGGGGAACTGCTGGGAGTGTGGGGTGTGTTGGTGTAAGACCTGTTAACATTTACATATATAGGTTAGAAGACTGTGGACTTTTCCTTGTTATGCTGCCACCTGCTGTCAAAACAAAGAACAGCGGGCACAAACCCCCTGCTGCTTGATTTACTTGGTACAGTCCTGAACAGGATGTGAGGAGGAGCTAGTTTTGTTTGGTAGCTGTTTATGCTGAGGTGTGTGTGTTCGGACGTGCTGAAGAAGGCAAGGCCGCATTCTGCCCTGCTGAACAAGGTCCAAGTACCTGAGTGTTGCGTGACATCTCCCCAAGACACAGATCCAAGAAAGGCTGGATGTGGAGCGAGGAGCCAGACAGCACGGGCAAATTACAGAGACGGGACAAAGACTGAACTTTAGAGGTGTCTGGCGGCGGAATACGGGCCCCAACGGTGACGAGGTACCCCACGCTGAAACCTGCAGTTAAGTGTGCACACTACTTTTAAGCTGGGTTCACACTAAGCGACAGCGACAACGACGTCGCTGTTACGTCACCATTTTCGGTGACGTAACAGCGACCTTGTAAGTCGCTGTTATGATCGCTGCTTAGCTGTCAAACACAGCGACGCAGCAGCGATCATAACGTCGCTGTGCTACATGTGCAGAGAGCAGGGAGCCGCACTTAGCGCTGGCTCCTTGCTCTCCTAGGTACAGTACACATCGGGTTAATTAACCCGATGTGTACTGCAGCTACATGTCACAGTGCAGAGAGCAGGGAGCCGCACTTAGCGCTGGCTCCTTGCTCTCCTAGGTACAGTACACATCGGGTTAATTAACCCGATGTGTGCTGCAGCTACATGTCACAGTGCAGAGAGCAGGGAGCCGCGCACACTGCTTAGCGCTGGCTCCTTGCTCTCCTTGCTACAGTATACATCGGGTTAATTACCCGATGTGTACTGCAGCCACATGTGCACAGAGCAGGAGCCGGCACTGGCAGCAAGGGCGGAAGCTGGTAACGAAGGTAAATATCGGGTAACCAGGGAAAGGTCTTCCCTTGGTTACCCGATGTTTAGGCTGGTTACAGCTTACCGCAGCTGCCAGACGCCGGCTCCTGCTCTCTGCTCGCTTCATTTTGTCGCTCTCTCGCTGTCACACACAGCGATGTGTGTGTCACAGCGGGAGAGTGACGACCAAAAAATGAAGCTGGACATTAAGCAACGACCGGCGACCTCACAGCAGGGGCCAGGTCGTTGCTGGATGTCACACACAGCGACAGCGACGGGACGTCGCTGCAACGTCACAGAAAATGGTGACGTAGCAGCGACGTCGTTGTCGCTGTGTGTGACACCAGCTTTAGTTAGGGACAGATAGGAAAAGACTCTGCACTGTGTTATACGAGTAAGGTAACAAGGACCCTGCGGTTTTTTTTTTGCTTAATAAGGATTTTTGTGTTTTGCTTTTGGGAGTACAATCTGAGGCTTCCCACCCTTGACAAGCTATTCAAAGTGGTTGTATGTATATTGCATTATCTCTACTGCTGTGCACATTCCCGCTTTTCTTCCCCCTCCTTTCCCGCACTATTCCTCCACCTGTGTTGTGCAATACATTATTAAATTTGCATTGATTAACCCCCGTGGTTCCGTGCAGTCCTTGTGTATCCCGTTACCTGCAGGTTATTACATTTGGCGTAGCCGGCAGGATACGTAGGCTGGTACGGAACAATGGACGGACAGGGGGGTGTCGCTGATGGAGGTGTTCTAATACAACCTGATGGGGGAATACCAGCAAGGCAGCTGTCCCTGGGGGCTATGCTGACCCATATACCAAAATTTACTGGCAGCAATGTACCTCTCCATGACTGGGCGCAGAGAATGAGGGGCATGTTGAGAGTAGCAGGAGTGACTGCAGAAAATCAAGGGGAGATATTGTTGATTGCCCTTGAAGGCCATGCTCAAGAGACTATTTTATTGTGCCCTGAGAGTGAACGAAAGACGTTAGAGCAGGTGGTGAAGATTCTTTAGAGAGTGTATGGCGGGAAACCAGAAGCAGGAGATTTACAGGCGCAACTGTTCTACAGGCTGCAGGGTGAAGAAGAAGGTCTGCCACAGTATGCAAATGCACTCCAGAGAATGATGAGACAAATGCTTACAGCAGAGCCAGAGCTAGCACAAACCCCCGGTTATGCTGACCGTACCCTACGAGATCAATTCCTCCGTGGGTTACATAACCCCAAGATCAAAGGTGCCCTCCGTGAACGGCTAAGGGTAGTAAAAAAACTAACTTTCCAGGAGATATTGGAAGAAGCAGTCTCCCGCGCACAAACTGAAAATTGCAACCCGCAGAACGCCTGGGGAGAAGTTTGTATGCATAAGATAGTCCCGGGTGAGAAAAACCGAGAACCGAGCCAACTTGAGGCTAAAGTGGATCAGTTACAAGAGACGGTTACTGCTCTACAAGAGTTGCTGAAGAATATGCAAGCCCCGGCGTCAGAAGTAAGAACGACAGCACCGCGGCCAAATACCCGCACGCATACCTATCAAGAAGAGAGGGGACAGATCGAGCAGAGACGATCGAGACCCGCTGGAGACTACCAGTGTTGGAACTGTGGAAATCGGAACCATTTATTCCGACACTGTCCGGAGAGGAAAACGTCTCAAGAAAGACCGCCGTTAAACTACTGCCTCCCTCCATGGATGGGCACAGGGCCGGCTCAAGGTTTTTGTGGGCCCTGGGCGAAAGAGTCTCAGTGGGCCCCATCCACACATAGACATGCACAGATACATACACATACAGGCACACGTACACATACTTAAAGAGAAATTCACAAAAACACATAAATAGACATAAATCTAGACACAGTCAAATACACTGACATACATAGATACACATCATACATACACACACACATTATTTTTATATATTTATCCTGTATATATATTTCTAATATTGGGAAGCCGGCAACAGCCTCATTCACTTCCCGGCTTGACTAACAGACATGGCCGCACATAGGGCACACTAACACTGCTGTATATACATCACAAGAGAGGCTGGGGACAAACACAATACTGGGGGAATACATATTACTGAGGAAAGGGGTATACAGCTCTAGAGGAGGGCAGTGACTGAGGTGGGGGGACAGCTGTGAGGTGGGGGTTGACATGCAGCTCTGGGTGTATACAGCTCTGGGGTGGGGGGGGGGACATACAGCACCTGCGTGGAGGGGACATACAACTCTGGGGGTATAGTAGTATGCAGCGCCATATTGTGTTATGAAGCCCCCATTGTCCTCCATATAGTATTATGTAGCCCCCATATGCACTATGCAGCCCCCATATAGCACAATGCAGACCCAGATAGCATTAGGCACCTTCATGTAGTATACAGCACACATATAGCACAATGCAGACCCAGATAGCAATAGGCACCCTCATGTAGTACACAGCCCCTAAATACCACAGTGCAGAGCCAGATAGCATTAGGCACCCTCATGTAGTACACAGCACCTATATAGCACAGTGCAGAGCCAGATAGCATTAGGTATCCTCATGTAGTACACAGACCTTTATAGTACAGTGCAGACCCAGACAGCACAGTGGAAACCCAGATAGCATTAGGCACTCTCATGTAGCATACAGCTTGTATATAGCATAGCCTGTATATAGCACAGTGCAGAGCCAGATAGCAGTAGGCACCCTCATGTAGAATACAGTGATTAATACTCAGTGGCGTAACTAGAGTTTGATGGGCCCTGGTGCAAAATTTGGACCGGGGCCCCCCTCCACGTACACCGACACTTAGGGTGCGGGATAATGACACTGACACTCGGGGTACAGGATAATGATGCTGACACTTGGCTCTTACCCTCAGCACCCAGGTTTCCCATGATCTGAAATCCCTCTATCAGTACCCAGCTTTCCCATGTTCTGATATCCATCTTTCCCTCAGCACCCAGCTTTCCCATAACAGAGTAAAGCTGGGTGCTGAGAGATGTATAGCAGAGCATGGGAAAGCTGGGTGCTGAGGGAAAGAGCCTTTTTCCCTCAGCACAAAACATTCCCATCCCATACTTGTATCTTTGTCCTCCTTGTATATAGATCTCCAAATACTATAATGGCCCCCACATAGCCTTCCATATAATATAAAGGGTCCCACATAACCCGTCATATATTATAATGCACCCCCATAGTTCTCCATGTATTATAATTCACCCCATAGTACTCCATATATTATACTGCACCACAGTCCTCCATGTTTTATAATGCACACCCATGTGTGACCATGTGTAAGGTAGCCTCCATATTTCTCCATTTATTATAATGTAGCCCCGATAGTGCTATATGTATTATAATGTAGCGACATAAATCATCATATTGTATTATGCAGCCCCATACTCCTCCATGTATAATGCACCCCTAGTCCATGTATAAGGTGTCCTTCATTTTGTATTATGCAGCCCCATACTCCTCCATGTATAATGCACCCCTAGTCCATGTATAAGGTGTCCTTCATTTTGTATTATGCAGCCCCATACTCCTCCATGTATAATGCACCCCTAGTCCATGTATAAGGTGTCCTTCATTTTGTATTATGCAGCCCCATACTCCTCCATGTATAATGCACCCCTAGTCCATGTATAAGGTGTCCTTCATTTTGTATTATGCAGCCCCATACTCCTCCATGTATAATGCACCCCTAGTCCATGTATAAGGTGTCCTTCATGTTTATTATGCAGTCCCATAGACCTCCATGTATCATGCAGCCAGCAAAATAAAAAAACAAGTACCTCTCTTCTCCTTCCGACCCCTGCGACTGCGGTAGTTACGCCCCTGCCCCCAAATGTCACACACCCTGCACCCCCATATCACACACACTACACCCCCATATCTCACACACCCTGCTTCCCATACAGCCTGCACCCCCATATCTCACACACTACACCCCCATATCACACACACTACACCCCCATATCTCTCACACCCTGCTTCCCATACAGCCTGCACCCCCATATCACACACACACCCCCATATCACACACACTACACCCCCATATCTCTCACACCCTGCTTCCCATACAGCCTGCACCCCCATATCACACACACTACACCCCCATATCACACACACTACACCCCCATATCTCTCACACCCTCCTTCCCATACAGCCTGCACCCCCCATATCCCACACACACTGCTCCCCATACAGCCTGCACCCCCCATATCCCACACACACTGCTTCCCATACAGCCTGCACCCCCCCAGATCTCACACACTACACCCCCATATGTCACATACCCTGCTCCTCATACAGCCTGCACCCCCCATATCACACACAATACACCCTCATATCACACACACCCTGCCCACATATCTCACCCTGCCTGTACCCCAACTTACCCCTCTCAAACACTGTGCACCCCTTCACATCCTTCTGTCAGTCTGCAGCCCTCATATCTATGTCACTCACCCTGCAGCCCCCTCACCCTCATGTCCCCTCTTTTCTTATTACCAGTCATCATGTGTCCATGTCTCCTTCAGGATTCAGTATCTTGCTTTCTGCCGGCCTCCTGTGTCTCCTCCCACACAGTCACATGGGCGTGACGTCATCGCAGGTCCTGCAGGATGGAGATCCCGTCTGCTGTGCAGGTCAAGACTAGCACTCCTGCAGCTCAGACACGGCTGGTGGCCTCTCCAGGTCAGACATGGCTGGTGGCCTCTCCAGGTCAGACACGGCTGGTGGCCTCTCCAGGTCAGACACGGCTGGTGGCCTCTCCAGGTCAGGGGCCCCTCTACTGACACTGGGCTCCCCTGACTCACAGGCCGGCCACTACACAGCGGCACTACACATAGGGGCCCGGCAGCCGGCTCTGCAGAGTACTAGTGCCGCTGTGTAGTGGCCGGCCTGTGAGTCAGGGGAGCCCAGTGTCAGTAGAGGGGCGGCTCACGTCTCCTCGTTCCCCCGCTGATCCGGTCTCCTCGGCGCGTCGTCCATTGCTGTCGCTCGCTCTGACCTCTCAGCAGGCGCGCAGTGATGACGTCACCGCGGTCCTCTGCAGAGCTGTCAGAAGAACGCCGACAGTCACAGCGGGGAGAATGATAAGAGAGGGAGCGCGCCGCTCACTCTCTCATCATTGCTCTCAATTGTATCGGCACATGCGATGCCGAAGCAATTGAAAGCTCGATCCTCGGCGGGGGGCGGTGACAGCGCGGCCACCGGGCCCCCCTGAGTAGCGGTGCGCCACTCCTGCCACCGCGAGTGGGCCCCCCGGCAGCTCAGGGCCCCGGCATTTGACCGGGTTTGCCGGGTGCTGGCGCCGGCCCTGGATGGGCACATGGTGGGGAGACCAACTGAGCTTAGAGAAAACCAACGCCCTGAAGATATAGCAGCCTGCACGCCGACGATCATGGCCGAATTTGAAGGGAAAGAAGTAAGATGCTTGATGGATACTGGGTCCCAAGTGACCACCATGCCAGAACAGTTCTTCTACCAACATTTTGGACAAACTGTATCCATTGACAAAGGGGCACATATCAAACTGAGGGCTGCAAACAAACTTCCCATTCCGGTTGTAGAAGTCGTGTGGATGAACATACGTGCATGTGGCCAGAACTTAGGCAAAAAAGGGATTGTGTTAACGGAGGGCCGGTACGACAGAGGTGCCGGCTATCGTGGGTATGAACGTCCTGAAAGAATTAGACCAGTTGCTCTTCAACAAGGGGGGCTGTGATTACTGGAAAACGACAGTTGCTAACAGGCCTGCCCAAAAGGTCTTCCAACACCTTATCCGTGCCCGAGGACTGTGGAGGAATGGTGGGAGCCGCTACCCGGTGGGGAGGGTTCGAGTCCCAAGACAGACAACAATTACTCTACCTCCAAATCGTGAGACAGTCCTCACCTTGCCAGTCGGAGCCCACCGTACACTCGAGGGGATGGAGGTGTTGGTGGAGCCTTACCGTGGTGAAGAGAACGGAGATGAACCGTTGATGGCTCGCACTTTAGCAACAGTAAGAAATGGAAGAGTCCCTTTCCGTTGCGTGAACACCGGTGAACAGGCCTACACCTTGACCTCGGGAGTTGTTCTGGCCCATGTCTACCTGGCGCCTGAAGAGGTGGCGACCGCAGAATCGATTGAATTGCAGCCCATGGCAGGGGAAGCCTGGACTTGGGCTGTTTCTATGGAAAGAAAAGAGAAACGCACTGATCAGTGGAACAGTCGCGTCACCTTAGGGCAGATGGGAGTGGACCTGAGCCCCTTCGCTTCGGAGCAAGCCCAAGCCATAGAAGACTTTATTTGGGAGAATCAAGCCACGTTCTCCCGTCACGCAGAAGATTTTGGCTGTACTGATAAGATCCAGCATGAAATACCCACGGGAGATGCCCCACCGATCAGGGAAAGGTACAGACAAATACCCCCAAAGTACTACCAAGAGGTGAAAGAGCTCTTGGCGCAGATGCTGAAGAGCGGGGTGGTAAGAGAAAGTCAGAGTCCATGGGCTGCCCCAATCGTGCTGGTCAAGAAAAAGGATGGGTCTACCCGCTTCTGTGTTGACTACCGCAAGCTTAATGGATGCACGGTTTGTGATTCCTACCCTCTGCCCCGGATAGAGGAGTCCCTGTCGGCGCTGGGAAAGGCACGTTACTTCTCCTCCCTTGATCTGGCCAGCGGATATTGGCAGGTCCCTGTGGCAGAGAAAGACAAGGCCAAGACCGCATTTATTGTACCCATGGGACTCTTCGAGTTCAATCGCATGCCGTTTGGACTAAATAATGCCCCAGGAACTTTTCAGCGCCTCATGGAATGTTGCCTTGGAGACATGAACTTCAAGGCCACGTTGATTTACCTGGATGACAAAGTAGTGTATTCTGCAACCTTCGAAAAACATCTAGAAAACCTGGGTCAAGTGTTTCAGCGGTTACGGGCCCATGGGCTTAAACTGAAACCAAAAAAATGCCGGATCTTTCAGGAAGAGATTGAATATCTCGGACACAAGGTGTCGGAAGCCGGCGTACAGCCCTCCGATGGGAAAGTGAGAGCAGTGCTACAATGGCCCACACCCAGCACAGTGCGGGAGGTTCGAGCTTTCCTGGGGCTAGCCGGATATTACCGTCGCTTTATCAAAGATTTCGCGAAGGAGGCAGAACCTTTGCACGAATTGCTCCGAGGGACTGCGAAAGGACCAAAAGCACAGAAAATTTGCTGGGGACCAAGACAAGCAGATGCCTTACACCGATTGAAAGAGGCCTTGGTTAGCGCCCCTGTGCTTGCCTATGCAGACTATAACCTCCCTTTTCGGTTGTATACAGACGCAAGCCTCTACGGCCTGGGTGCAGTACTGGCCCAGGTACAGAATGGTACTGAACGGGTGATTGCATATGGAAGTCGGACGTTACGGGAAGCCGAGCGCAACCCCGAGAATTACAGTTCTTTTCGGCTGGAATTACTGGCACTAGTATGGGCAATAACCGAAAGGTTCTCGGAATATCTCACGGGAGCCCAAATTGAAGTCTATACGGATAATAATCCCCTGGCTCACATCTCCACCGCCAAACTGGGAGCAATGGAACAGAGGTGGCTGGCACGACTCTCCAGATACAATTATCATGTGCAGTACCGCTCCAAGCATGAAAATCAGAATGCGGATGCCCTTTCTCGTGTTACCACCGAAGCCCCAGTGGGGGAGAGAGATGAACAGTTGGAGGAAGACGAAATTCTGGACTTCAGTAAATTCACCGCTCAATTGGTAGAGGCTCGTATGCTGGAAATTACGTCGGGCACGACATCACACCTGCTTGGCCAAACCAGAGAGGAATGGGTGAAAATCCAGTCATCTGACCCAGAACTGCTTCAAGTGAAAGAGTGGGTGATCCAGCAGCGCAAGCCTAGAAAGGAAATACGGGCCACGCTGTCGCACGTGGCCCTCCAGATTCTCAGCCAGTGGGATAAGCTGTCGGTGCAGGAAGGGATGCTGTATCGGAAGGTGCACCTAGCTACAGAGTTGGAAGTATGGTGGCAAGTAGTGATACCCCAGAAGATGGCAGTACCATTGGCCCGAGAGGCACATGAGAAGGGAGCCCATTTCGGACCGGACAAGACTTACCAGTGGTTGCAAAGAATAGTATACTGTCCTCAGATGCTTCGGGCAGTAGAGAAGGCCTGTAAACTGTGCCGTTCCTGTGAGTTAAGTAAAGCTCCCCCACAGCGAGCACCAGTACAGACTATTGCAACCAAAGAGCCATTGGAAGTACTCATGATCGATTATCTGAAGATTGGTCACTCCCACCGGGGCTATCAGTTCTGCCTTGTGATGACAGATCACTTCTCCAAATTTGCGGTGGTGACGCCCACCAGAGATCAGACGGCTGAATCAGCTGCTCGAGCCATCAGTGATGACTTTATCCGGGTGTACGGCTGCCCCAAAAGAATACATTCCGATCAAGGGGCTTGCTTTCAGGGCGGTGTCATGAGAGAGCTGCAAAGGATTTACGGAATGCAGAAGTCAAGGACTACGCCTTATCATCCACAGGGCAACGGAGCCTGCGAGAGATTTAACCGGACCCTCCTACAAATGCTACGCACGTTAGAGAATGATCGTAAGAATCACTGGCCCGGCTATCTCGCAGAACTCGTGTGGGCGTACAATAATCGTGTCCACTCCACCACTGGGTACACCCCGTACGTGCTACTGTTTGGAAGAGCCGGAAGAGGCATAGAAGAGCTCAACCTGGCTCCCCCCGAGATCAGTAAAGGTCAGAGTGTGGGTTCCTGGGTTGACTGTCACCGTCGACGGCTGGAGACTATCCATCGAATTGTCACCAAGCGACTGCAAGAAAAGACACATCCACAGCGGAAACCTGTGTGTGAAACCCCGTTCTTGCCAGGAGACCGAGTACTAGTTGCAGAGAAGCACCCGAAAAACAAGTTGAGCGAGCGCTGGAAAACAGAGCCATACATTGTGATCAGAAGAATCTCGCCCCACGGATCAGTATACGAAGTGAGAGGTGAGCGAAGAGGCGACACCCTCATCCTGCATCGTAATATGCTGAGGCCCTGCTATTCAGAAGACAGGACCAGACAAAGTACCTCGGAGACGATGCCCGTGCCCGTTCCTGTTACCCTCGAAGAGGGCTCTGACGATGAAGAATGGTGGCGGGCCCCGGCCAACCCAGCAGAATGGGAGAGATCCACGCCCCCATCCGTTCAAGACACAGGTGCCACCCCTGCAGAGCAGGAGTCACCAATCGCCAGAGATGGGGACGAGAATACTGTACTCCCTGATACGGCGCCAACGTCTGGTGACTTAGCCGTAGTACCACGCCGGACTGAGCGGGCTAATGCTGGTATTCCCCCTGATCAGTACTTGGCAGATGAATTTGTGTGTTCTGTCACTGGATCCTGTTTTAAGACATTGGCTCCCAAGCAACAGGTTGTGAAGCAGGGCAGGAGTTGCCACCGTGTGCCCCTGTGCAGAGCGCCTCAGGAGAGTATCGACCGGGACGGCCGAGGTTAAAGAGGGGGGGAAATGTAAGACCTGTTAACATTTACATATATAGGTTAGAACACTGTGGACTTTTCCTTGTTATGCTGCCACCTGCTGTCAAAACAAAGAACAGCGGGCACAAACCCCCCTGCTGCTTGATTTACTTGGTACAGTCCTGAACAGGATGTGAGGAGGAGCTGGTTTTGTTTTGGTAGCTGTTTTATGCAGAGAAGTGTGTGTTCGGATGTGCTGAAGAAGGCAAGGCCGCATTCTGCCCTGCTGAACAAGGTCCAAGTACCTGAGTGTTGCATGACATCTCCCCAAGACACAGATCCAAGAAAAGCTGGATGTGGAGCGAGGAGCCAGACAGCACGGGCAAATTACAGAGACGGGACAAAGACTGAACTTTAGAGGTGTCTGCCGGCGGAATACGGGCCCCAACGGTGACGAGGTACCCCACGCTGAAACCTGCAGTTAAGTGTGCACACTACTTTTAGTTAGGGACAGATAGGAAAAGACTATGCACTGTGTTATACGAGTAAGATAACAAGGACTCTGCACTGTGTTAGGCCTCTGCCACACTCACGTGAATTTCACGCACGTGCCGAGAGACACGTATTTCCCCTGCGTGTTGCGTGCAGGTAAGTACGTGTCTCTGGTACGTGCGTGACACGTGTGTTCTACGTGTGCTATCCGCGATAGGACACGTAGAACCGGTAATTATTATACTCACCTGGTCCTTCCTGATGTCCGCGCTGCTGTCCGTGGTGCAGATCCTCGGTCTCCAGCCCTCCTGTCTCCCCGCTGCTGCTGCTGCCAGGCAGTGAAGTGAATATTCAATGAGAATAATGAGCGGCGGTCGGCAGCAAGAGGCAGCAGCGGCAGAGACAGGAGGGCTGGAGAAGGTGAGTTAATGTTTTTTATTTTTTTCCCTGACATGTGTGTTTACTCCGGCGCGTGTCACACGGGACCGCATCCACACTACACCCGTGTGGTACGGGTGCGGGCCGTGTAACACCCGTGCTGCCGGAGAAAACACTGACATGTCAGCGCTTTGAAAATCGCACACACGTACAAACGCACACGGACACATGTTCCGTGTGGTTTTACGTGTGTGTGCCTGCTACCATAGGGTAGCATTGCTGTACATGTCTCCGTGCCGCCGGTACGTGTAAAAAATGACAAACACGTGCCGGAGGCACGGATGTGTGGCGCAGGCCTTATGCAAGTAAGGTAACAAGGACCCTGCGGTTTTTTTTTTTGCTTAATAAGGATTTTTGTGTTTTGCTTTTGGGAGTACAATCTGAGGCTTCCCACCCTTGACAAGCTATTCAAAGTGATTGTATGTATATTACATTATATCTACTGCTGTGCACCTTCCCCCTTTTCTCTCCCTCCGTTCCCGCACTTTTCCTCCACCTGTGTTGTGCAATATGTTATTAAATTTGCATTGATTAACCCCCGTGGTTCCGTGCAGTCCTTGCGTATCCCGTTACCTGCAGGTTATTACATTGGTGTTGTGCTCTGTGGCCCCTGGCTTGTCCAGGGCGCCACAATCTCTAGTAATGATGGGAGTAGTAGTTGTGGGTAGTAGTATGCCCGCCGTGGATGGATGATCTGCTATACCATCACTATCCATAGTGTAGAGATAAGTGTAAAGCCTGCTTTACATGTTACGATTCTGCATATGATATCGTATGTGATTGTACCCGCCCCCATCGTATGTGTTGGACGTTCAATTTGTTGAATGTGCCGCACAAACGATTCACCCCGTCACACGTACGTAGGGGTACTTTGCACACTACGACATCGCAAGCCGATGTTGTGATGCCGAGCGCGATAGTCCCCACCCCTGTTGCAGCAGTGATATGTGGTCATAGCTGGCGTAGCGAAAATTATCGCTACGCCAGCTTCACATGCACTCACCTGCCCTGCGACGTCGCTCTGGCCGGTAGTGATGGGTGCACTAGTTCATCTATCTCCATCCTGACAAAGATGAGTTCATTATGAAGTAAACAGCAGTGTGAGGAGACAGAGATCCTCTACAGCTCCAGGAGATCCTGCGCTCACACTGGCTCCTTATTGCTCCTGATGCTGGAAAAGGAGGTAGTAACACTCTACCACACATCAAATACACATAGAACAGTAATATTAATAACTGAAATTGCAGAGTAGACAGACACAGCTCATATGTGTGTATGAGAGAGAGAGTGTGTGTGTGTGGCTCATGCCCCTCACCTGTCTGTGTGATAGGATCAGCCTCCTGTAGAGGATCAGACTCCTGGGATCTGCCTCCTGTAGAGGATCGGCCTCCTGTAGAGGATCGGCCTCCTGTAGAGGACCAGCCTCCTGTAGAGGATCGGCCTCCTGTAGCCTAGAAGATCAGTCTTGCTAAAATCTTTGCCACTGGCTCCTGTTCTGTTCTCAAAATGGTGGCTGCTGAACTGCTCCTCAGCTCCCTCATACACATTCATTATGGGTCAGTACTCTACACTACCACAGGGGGCGCTGCTGGGCTCCCTCATACACATTCATTGTGGGTCAGTACTCTACACTACCACACGGGGCGCTGCTGGGCTCCCTCATACACATTCATTGTGGGTCAGTACTCTACACTACCACAGGGGGCGCTGCTGGGCTCCCTCATACACATTCATTGTGGGTCAGTACTCTACACTACCACAGGGGGCGCTGCTGGGCTCCCTCATAATACACATTCATTATGGGTCAGTACTCTATACTACCACAGGGGGCGCTGCTGGGCTCCCTCATACACATTCATTGTGGGTCAGTACTCTACACTACCACAGGGGGCGCTGCTGGGCTCCCTCATACACATTCAATTATGGGTCAGTACTCTACACTACCACAGGGGGCGCTGCTGGGCTCCCTCATACACATTCATTATGAGTCAGTACTCTACACTACCACAGGGGGCGCTGCTGGGCTCCCTCATACACATTCATTATGGGTCAGTACTCTACACTACCACAGGGGGCGCTGCTGGGCTCCCTCATACACATTCATTATGGGTCCGTACTCTACACTACCACAGGGGGCGCTGCTGGGCTCCCTCATACACATTCATTATGGGTCAGTACTCTACACTACCACAGGGGGCGCTGCTGGGCTCCCTCATACACATTCATTATGGGTCCGTACTCTACACTACCACAGGAAGCGCTGCTGGGCTCCCTCATACACATTCATTATGGGTCAGTACTCTACACTACCACAGGGGGCGCTGCTGGGCTCCCTCATACACATTCATTATGGGTCCATACTCTACACTACCACAGGGGGCGCTGCTGGGCTCCCTCATACACCTTCATTATGAGTCAGTACTCTACACTACCACAGGGGGCGCTGCTGGGCTCCCTCATACACATTCATTATGAGTCAGTACTCTACACTACCACAGGGGGCGCTGCTGGGCTCCCTCATACACATTCATTATGAGTCAGTACTCTACACTACCACAGGGGGCGCTGCTGGGCTCCATCATACACATTCATTATGAGTCAGTACTCTACACTACCACAGGGGGCGCTACTGGACTCCCTCATACACATTCATTATGGGTCAGTACTCTACACTACCACAGGGGGCGCTGTTGGGCTCCCTCATACACATTCATTGTGGGTCAGTACTCTACACTACCACAGGGGCGCTGCTGGGCTCCCTCATACACATTCATTGTGGGTCAGTACTCTACACTACCACAGGGGTGCTGCTGGGCTCCTCATACACATTCATTATGAGTCAGTACTCTACACTACCACAGGGGGCGCTGCTGGGCTCCCTCATACACATTCATTATGAGTCAGTACTCTATACTACCACAGGTGCTGCTGCTGGGCTCCCTCATACACATTCATTATGAGTCAGTACTCTACACTACCACAGGGGGCGCTGCTGGGCTCCCTCATACACATTCATTATGGGTCAGTACTCTACACTACCACAGGGGCGCTGCTGGGCTCCCTCATACACATTCATTGTGGGTCAGTACTCTACACTACCACAGGGGCACTGCTGGGCTCCCTCATACACATTCATTATGAGTCAGTACTCTACACTACCACAGGGGCGCTGCTGGGCTCCCTCATACACATTCATTATGAGTCAGTACTCTACACTACCACAGGGGCGCTGCTGGGCTCCCTCATACACATTCATTATGAGTCAGTACTCTACACTACCACAGGGGCGCTGCTGGGCTCCCTCATACACATTCATTGTGAGTCAGTACTCTACACTACCACAGGGGGTGCTGCTGGGCTCCCTCATACACATTCATTATGAGTCAGTACTCTACACTACCACAGGTGCTGCTGCTGGGCTCCCTCATACACATTCATTATGAGTCAGTACTCTACACTACCACAGGTGCTGCTGCTGGGCTCCCTCATACACATTCATTATGGGTCAGTACTCTACACTACCACAGGGGCGCTGCTGGGCTCCCTCATACACATTCATTATGAGTCAGTACTCTACACTACCACAGGGGGCGCTGCTGGGCTCCCTCATACACATTCATTGTGGGTCAGTACTCTACACTACCACAGGGGCGCTGCTGGGCTCCCTCATACACATTCATTGTGGGTCAGTACTCTACACTACCACAGGGGGCGCTGCGGGGCTCCCTCATACACATTCATTGTGGGTCAGTACTCTACACTACCACACGGGGCGCTGCTGGGCTCCCTCATACACATTCATTAGGAGTCAGTACTCTACACTACCACAGGGGGCGCTGCTGGGCTCCCTCATACACATTCATTATGGGTCCGTACTCTACACTACCACAGGGGGCGCTGCTGGGCTCCCTCATACACATTCATTATGGGTCAGTACTCTACACTACCACAGGGGGCGCTGCTGGGCTCCCTCATACACATTCATTATGAGTCAGTACTCTACACTACCACAGGGGGTGCTGCTGGGCTCCCTCATACACATTCATTATGGGTCAGTACTCTACACTACCACAGGGGGCGCTGCTGGGCTCCCTCATACACATTCATTATGGGTCAGTACTCTACACTACCACAGGGGGCGCTGCTGGGCTCCCTCATACACATTCATTATGGGTCCGTACTCTACACTACCACAGGGGGCGCTGCTGGGCTCCCTCATACACATTCATTATGGGTCCGTACTCTACACTACCACAGGGGGTGCTGCTGGGCTCCCTCATACACATTCATTATGGGTCCGTACTCTACACTACCACAGGGGGTGCTGCTGGGCTCCCTCATACACATTCATTATGGGTCAGTACTCTACACTACCACAGGGGGCGCTGCTGGGCTCCCTCATACACATTCATTATGGGTCAGTACTCTACACTACCACAGGGGGCGCTGCTGGGCTCAGTGAGATGCATCAGACTGATCTAGGCCGTCTTGGTTTATTCTCAGTAGAACATTTAGTTCGGCAGCTCATATAGGTCATTCAGGTCACAGGTCACATGATGCATTTCCTGGCAGCTCCTCACAGGAGAGAAATACTGAACTAAATGAACTAATCTTTTGAACTAATCTTTTCTGTGAACTAATCACCAAAATGAACTAGATTTCCCATCACTACTGGCCGGCGACCCGCCTCCTTATTAAGGGGGCGGGCCGTGCGGCGTCATAGCGATGTCACACGGCAGGCGGCCAATAGAAGCGGAGGGGCGGAGATGAGCGGGACGTAAACATCCCGCCCACCTTCTTCCTTCTGCATTGTGGGCCGGGAGCCGCAGGACGCAGGTAAAATCTGTTCATCGTTCCCGGGGTGTCACACACTGCGATGTGCGCTGCCCGGATGCGATGAACAATCTGACGTTCAATTCTAGAGACAGGTACGATGTGTGTGCGATGGACGTTTTACCGTTCAATCGTAATCGCACGTACCTGTCACACACTACAATGTACCTTACGATGCCGGATGTGCGGCACTTACGACGTGACCCCGCCGGCACATTGTAAGATACATTGCAGCGTGTAAAGCGGGCTTTAGATTCTGCTGCCCCCGGAATCGGGATTGATGAGAAACGTCCGATCAGCCGACATGTCAATATTATAAAAGATGTAAAGCGCCGCTGATCCAGACAACAGGACAAAGTCACTGGACCCGAGAAAGTCGGCTGCGGAGTTCTGTATTGTACCAAGTTACGTAAACCTGAGGGCGGCAGCGATACGAGGCAGAAATATCCATCGCTGCCTGGACTGTGAAGCGACCGGTAGTAGGGCCGCGGGTGTGTGTGTATGCTCTATTCCAACAAAATCCCCATACTCAGATTTTACCGGTAGTAACATTTCTTTACTATGAAACATATTTATAACACAGTCAACCGAACTATCTGCGCACATGTGTATGGTGGAGTCCCCGGATCTTCACTCCTTCCGGGTACGCAGCAAGGAAAAAAAAAAACAAGAGAAAAAAAACAAAGAAATGGCGGCAACTTTCCCTAACTTTCCCTACAATCACGTACCAGTCTATCCCAGAAGAAGATGCCGCTCCCACATCGCAGGCCTGGAGTCTCACGATGATGGGTCCCGGTGCAGCGCTGAAGGGATGCAGCTCCTCGGTCTTCTCCTTTGATCTTCTCCCACTGGTAACGGATTCTAGTCAGTCTCTTAGTCCCGGGGCACACCGAGCAGAAGAAGGGAGGTCACGGTTGCACGGATGGCTCCCTTGTATCGGTAACGGCCCCTGCACTTGCACTCAGGGTGCGATGCTCTGCAGTCAAGTTGTCACAGCCCCTGGATATGCTCTCCAGGCGCGATGCTCTGCAGTCCGGTTAGATCCTCGGTGAAAACAAAGTCCTGCAGACCGGGGATGGCAGAACCCACTTCCACAGGGTGATTCTTCCAAGAATCCGGTTGCAAAAGAACCCTCTGTTCAGGGAGACCACACGTAGCTCTGTCCTGGCTGAGCTCCGGGTCTGTACTCTTTTGCCGCTCTTTTTCTTCCTGGTTAGAACACATGAGCTGTAGGGGATTTCCCACCTCTGTGTCTGTGATTGCACAGTCTGACACTGCCCCCTTGTGGGCAAGTGCTGAAGCAATGTTCAAATCCCTTTCTACATTGATGATGCAGTCTGAATTGTTGATCCCATTACATACCCCCCCACTTAAAGGTTGGCAGTCCCTGTCAACTACCGTCGGTTCCCAGGCAGTGATGACTGCAGATGTCACAGGGGTTGGTTGAGAAGTGGGCCATACATACTGGTCCCTGTAAGACCGCCCGGGCGGGATCCCAGAAGTGGTGCGGTCAGTGCGTCTCAAGGGTCGGTTGTTACCCTCCCCGTCACTGTCTTTACGTCCCACTTCAGTCAGCACTCCGGGGGAAGAACTGTGTTGTGTAGGTGGGTCACCGGTCTCGGAGTCGACATGATCACTATGCTGGGAAACGTCCGTGACGTCAGTCGTGTCGGCAGCGTCACCCCCTCCGGGTACTGTGGTATGGGAGTCAGGCTGGGATCGGCAGGGACGCAACATATTTCGGTGCACAGTGCGGATGCTGCGACTGTCTTCACCCCGCACTCGGTATACATGCCCGTTGGGGTAGGGGCGTTCGATTACCCGGTAGACCTCAGTCTCCCACTTGGCTCGAAGTTTCCCTTGTGGCTTCTTGATACGGAGCAGGACTAGCTGTCCCAACTTCAAGGGTTGCTCTTGCACGGGGAGTGGGTCAGCATGTATCTGGCCCCGGATTTGTTGGCTCACCAGCCGGTGTACAGTCTCCATCTTCTGTCGGTGAGCATTTAGCCAGGAGGGGTAGTTATGGCAGACATCATCTCCGGGGCGGAATAGGTTCAGGTCATGGACCCCTTTTCCGGGGTGGCCAAAGAGAAGGGTGTGTGGGGTGTAACCAGTCATGGAGTGGACCTGGTTGTTGTAGGCCCATACTAGATCGGGAAGGAATTGGGGCCATTGGTCTTTCTTATCATCGGCCAAGGTGCGGATCAGCTGGAGTAGAGTCCGGTTGAAGCGTTCACATGCACCGTTCCCTTGTGGGTGGTAAGGAGTGGTCCTCGACTTCTGAATCCCATACATCCGATGCAGCTCTTCGATGACTCGGCCTTCGAAACAAGCCCCCTGGTCGGAGTGCAACCTCTCCGGACACCCATAGACGTGGATGAACTGTCGACAGATGGCCCGTGCAGCCGATTCAGCCGTCTGGTCTTTGGTAGCAACAGCGACAGCGAATTTTGTGAAGTGATCCACCATGACTAGGCAGTACTGATAGCCACTGCTCGCTGTCCCAATCAGCAGATAGTCCACCATCAACAGCTCAAGGGGCCTGGATGTTTTAATTGTCTGGACAGGTGCACGCTGTTCAGGGGACTTGTGTAGTTCACAGGTGCGACAGGTTTGGCAGACGTCTTCAACCAGCTTGCGGAGCCCCGGACAATAGATGGACTGTTGAATCCACCGAAAGGTCTTGTCTATCCCGAAGTGTCCATTCCTTTTGTGGGCTTTGGCCACCATCTCACGGGCCAATTGATCAGGCACCACAACTTGTGTGCATTCCTCCAGCATATGCGACAAGAGAACCTTCCAGTATAGCACTCCTTCTCTCAGAATCAGCCGGTCCCACTGACTGAGCAGGGTCAAGGTCCCGGTAGACAGTCTTGCCCGTATATCGGCGGGAGGCTTCTGCTGCCGCTTCACCCATTGTTTGAGTAGAGCCCATTCAGGGTTCTGGTCCTGGAGCCTGCACCACTCCTGGGGCGGCAAGGCGACCCCCACTGGAGTTCCAGCTTCGCCCACAACGAACTGGCGGTAATCCATCATCTGTTGGGCGAGCTTTGCAAAGTCAGGCGTCTCGTCCCCTTCTAATTCTTCATCCCGGTCTCGGTTGAGTAAGGGGTATGACACTCTAGACAGGCTGTCCGCATTTTGATTCTCAGCTCCAGCCCTATATTTGATCTTGTAATTGAACTTGGAGAGCCGAGCCATCCAACGCTGCTCCATGACTCCGAGCTTCGCATTTTCTAAGTGGGCCAATGGGTTGTTATCGGTCAGGACTAGTACTTCGGTCCTCGTGAGGTACCCTGCAAATTTCTCCGCCATAGCCCACGTTAGGGCCAACAGCTCCAGCCGGAACGAGCTATAATTGGTGGGGTTCTTCTCGCCCTCATGTAGGGACCGACTGGCATAGGCTATGACCCGTTCCTTGCCTTCTTGTACCTGTGAAAGTACTGCCCCTAGACCCTGTAGACTGGCATCGGTGTGTAGTTGGAAGGGCAGGTTGTAGTCCGCATATGCCAGGATGGGGGAGACGTTAAGGCACCCTTTAGGGCTTGGAAGGACTCTTCCTGGCTGGGTCCCCAGCTGATGGGTCGTCCTCTGGGGCTGTTGGTGGTCCCTCGAAGCAGGTCATGCAAGGGTGCAGCAAGCCGGGCGAAGTTTTTGACGAACCGGTGGTAGTAGCCGGCCAACCCCAGGAAAGCCCTGACCTCCTTGACGTTTGTGGGCTGCGGACAATCCCGTACGGCGGCTATCTTCTCTGAAGACGGCTGAACACCTTTGGCTGAGATCCGGTGGCCCAGGTAATTGATCTCGGGCTGCAGAAGACGGCACTTGCTGAGTTTCAACTTCAGGCCATGTTCTCTCAACCTACTGAACACACGGCCCAGCTGCTGCAGGTGTTCTTCAAATGTGGCCGAATAGACTACAATGTCGTCCAGGTAGATGAGGGTGAAGTCGAAGTTGAAGTCTCCCAAGCAGCGCTCCATCAGCCGCTGGAAAGTCCCCGGCGCGTTGTTCAGACCAAAGGGCATCCGGTCGAACTCGTACAGGCCCATGGGTAGGATGAAAGCAGTCTTCTCTCTATCTTTCTCGTGCATGGGTACCTGCCAATATCCGCTGGCCAGATCCAATGAAGAGAAGTATTTGGCTTTCTTCAGGGCTGTCAGGGATTCTTCGATCCTTGGCAAAGGGTATGAGTCCCGGGTGGTGCAAGCATTCAAACGGCGGTAGTCCACACAGAACCTCAGGGACCCGTCCTTCTTCTTGACTATCACAACCGGTGCAGCCCAGGGGCTCTGGCTTTCTCGTACCACTCCAGCGTGTAGCATGGAATTCAGGAGATTTTTCACTTCTTGGTATTGCTGGGGAGGTATTTGGCGGTACCTTTCACGGATAGGAGCAGTGTCACCGGTGGGGATTTCGTGCTTGATACTGGTGGTGCACCCAAAGTCGGTGTCATGCCGGGCAAAGGACGCCTGATGCTCTTGAAGTAGCTCTTCCACCTGGGACACCTCCCGTTTGGAGTATTGGGATACGTCCAACTGACACTTCTCTCGTAGTTCTCGCCCCGCGTTGGTGTCACCCGCGACAGCGGCCATGGCAGAGACCGTCACTGTCCATTCTCCCTCTGTAGACGGTACAAACTGGAGGGGGCTCATAGGGTTCCCCTCTTCGGTTAGAACGTAGACTCGGGCGAGCTGTGTCCTGGCTTCTAGGTCAACGCTCACGTTAGCCATGTTGCCCAGCCTGACAGGAATTCTTCCCTTTCTCACTACTGCTAGAGTTCGAGCGACTAGTGGATTCAGCTTCCCTTCCTTCGGGGTGCGCGGCTCAATCAGCACCTACACGCCTTCAAGCTGTCTCGTGGTGCTAAGGGGTAGCGAGATAACTGTCTCTTTCCCAGCCGGTAAGGTGATCCTAGTATGGCGGGGTACGGTGATCGTGGCCAGCGGCAGTTGTTCTTCGGTCATTCGCTGGAGGTTGCAGGTCCGGACCACTTGCTGAAAGGCACGGCGGGTGGCCCTATGTGCGGTCACTTCTTGCCAGTACTTGGGCCCCCTCTTGGTAAACAACACCAGATTCAGGTCTTTCAAGATGTTCATCCCAATAATCATGGGCGTTTTTGATCCAAAGCCTTCCCTGACCACGATTATCCCTCTCTTCCCGAGATCTTGGCCACAGATTTCGGTGTTCATCCAGGCAACTCCCGTCACCGGAATGGGTAGATTATTGGCTGCTTTGATCTTGATGGCGGTATCAGGGTCATAGGCAACCCGCGGCTTTAGACATTCTTCGTAGAACTGCTCGGAGATGGTGGATACCTGAGACCCAGTATCCATTAACCCTTGTACGGCGATCCCTTCCAGTAATACTTCCAGGGTGGGGCTATTTGATGCAAGTTTGCTCCGTGGCTGGCTCTGTTTTCCTACACCCCTCTCTTTGGCCTCCCCTGCCGAGTGAGCCTCTTTGGCAGGGGTGTCTAGTTTAAAGGCGGCCGCTGTTGTGGGACATGACTTGCTGGTTCTGGTAGATCGGACCGTGGATGAACTTGAAAGTTCTGGGGGCAACGGTTTGCTCTATGGCGGGGGTCGCCGCATGTCCAGCATCTTCCCATCGGCCGGCTGGGTTGTTGTCTCGCTTGCCGGCCCGCCTGTTGGTCTAGGGTGAGCTGTAACACCTGTTTCTGCAACTCTGCCACCATCTGCTTCAGTTCTTCCGTGTCGCTGTTCGGGGTCCCGATACCAGATATGGACCTGCAAGCCGCGGTATATGTCTGTGTCTCCACGACAGGTCCCCTTGAACGTTCTATAGCTTCTTGTTTGACCTCAGCGAACGTAAAGGCCGGATTTATCCGGAGTAGATCTTGCAATGAGCGGTTAAGGTACGGGTCTCTCAATCCGGTCACGAACTGATCTCTCAACACCAGGTCACGGGTACCCGTACTAGCTATCTGTTCTTCTTTTCTACAGGCTTGTTCTAGCAGCACTTGAAGGGCATTGGCATATTGAGGAATGTCCTCCGACTCGAGCTGAGTACGCCGGAAGAACATATAGCGCAATGTTCCCGCATATGTGGTCGGCCCATAGGTGTTCTCCAGCACCCGCACCAAGTCATCCAACGTACGCTGGCCCCTAACCATCTCCAGCCTGACTGTCGTCCACGCTTCCCCCTCTAATGTTAGCATGGCCATTTCTGCTAAGGTCTTAGGATCAGTGTTATACATTTCCCCCACTATCTTAAGTTGTTCAGTCCATTCAGTTACAGGATAGTTCCGTCCATTAAACTTTCTCACCTGATTGACAATAGACGTCCTGGGAGCTGTCCGGTTATAAGTTACTACCGGGGGATGATTTTGTTGGTCACACATCCTGCCGACTACGCCACATGAAGCGACCGGTGGTAGGGCCGCGGGTGTGTGTGTATGCTCTATTCCAACAAAATCCCCATACTCAGATTTTACCGGTAGTAACATTTCTTTACTATGAAACATATTTATAACACAGTCAACCGAACTATCTGCGCACATGTGTATGGTGGAGTCCCCGGATCTTCACTCCTTCCGGGTACGCAGCAAGGAAAAAAAAAACAAGAGAAAAAAAACAAAGAAATGGCGGCAACTTTCCCTAACTTTCCCTACGATCACGTACCAGTCTATCCCAGAAGAAGATGCCGCTCCCACGTCGCAGACCTGGAGTCTCACGATGATGGGTCCCGGTGCAGCGCTGAAGGGATGCAGCTCCTCGGTCTTCTCCTTTGATCTTCTCCCGCTGGTAACGGATTCTAGTCAGTCTCTTAGTCCCGAGGCACACCGAGCAGAAGAAGGGAGGTCACGGTTGCACGGATGGCTCCCTTGTGTCGATAACGGCCCCTGCACTTGCACTCAGGGTGTGATGCTCTGCAGTCAAGTTGTCACAGCCCCTGGATATGCACTCCGGGCGCGATGCTCTGCAGTCCGGTTAGATCCTCGGTGAAAACAAAGTCCTGCAGACCGGGGATGGCAGAAACCACTTCCACAGGGTGATTCTTCCAAGAATCCGGTTGCAAAAGAACCCGCTGTTCAGGGAGACCACACGTAGCTCTGTCCTGGCTGAGCTCCGGGTCTGTACTCTTTTGCCGCTCTTTTTCTTCCTGGTTAGAACACATGAGCTGTAGGGGATTTCCCACCTCTGTGTCTGTGATTGCACAGTCTGACACTGCCCCCTTGTGGGCAAGTGCTGAAGCAATGTTCAAATCCCTTTCTACATTGATGATGCAGTCTGAATTGTTGATCCCATTACAACTGTATGGGGTACTTTGCACACTACGACATCGTAGGTGCGATGTCGGTGGGGTCAAATCGAAAGTGATGCATTTCCTGCGTCGCTCTCGACATCGTAGTGTGTAAATCCTAAATGATACGATTAACGAGCGCAAAAGCGTCGTAATCGTATCATTGGTGTAGCATCGGCGAATTCCATAATTACGCTGATGCGACGGTCCGATGTTGTTCCTCGTTCCTGCGGCAGCGCACATCGCTGTGTGTGAAGCCGCAGGAGCGAGGAACATCTCCTACCTGCGTCCCGGCTGCAATGCGGAAGGAAGGAGGTGGGCGGGATGTTTACATCCTGCTCATCTCCACCCCTCCGCTCCTATTGGCCGTGTGACGTCACAGTGACGCCGCACGACCCGCCCCCTTAATAAGGAGGCGGTTCGCTGGCCAGAGCGACGTCGCACGACAGGTGAGTGTATGTGAAGCTGCCGTAGCGATAATGTTCGCTACGGCAGCTATCACAATGATATCGCAGCTGCGACGGAGCGGGGACTATCGCGCTCGGCATCGCAGCATCGGCTTGCGATGTCGCAGTGTGCAAAGTACCCCTATCAGCAGAGCTTTCAGTTATCTGTTCATAATATTTGTTATTTTCAATGATTTATTCTGGTCTAGCGGCACCAAAACCAAAGCTTTTCCTGAAGGTAAAGCGTAAAAAGTGAAAGTACCAACCTTAGATGAGTCCACGGTGCTGGCGTTAGAGTGGATCATCCACAGCGCTGGCATTGGAGCGATTTGTCCATGGTGCTAGCGTTAGCGCGGGTCATCCACGGCGCTGGCGTTAGAGCGGATCATCCACAGTTCTGGCGTTAGCGCAGGTCATCCACAGAGCTGCTGCTAGAGAGGGCCGTCCACAGTGCTGGCATTAGCGCAGGTCGTCCACAGCTCTAGCATTAGAGAAGGCCTTCCACAGCGCTGGCGTTAGAGAGGGCCTTCCACAGCGCTGGCGTTAACGTGGGCCGTCCACAGCACTGGCGTTAGAGAGGGCCGTCCACAGCACAGGCGTTAGAGAGGGCCGTCCACAGCGCTGGCGTTAGAGAGGGCCTTCCACAGCGCTGGCGTTAGAGAGGGCCGTCCACAGCGCTGGCGTTAGAGAGGGCCGTCCACAGCGCTGGCGTTAGAGAGAGCCCTCCACAGCGATGGTGTTAGACAGGGCCTTCCACAGTGCTGGCGTTAACATGGGCCTTCCACAGCACTGGCGTTAGAGCGGGCCGTCCACAGCGCTGGTGTTAACATGGGCCTTCCACAGCGCTGGCGTTAACATGGGCCGTCCACAGCGCTGGCGTTAGAGAGGTCTGTCCACAGCGCTGGCGTTAGAGAGGGCCTTCCACAGCGCTGGCATTAGAGAGGGCCGTCCACAGCGCTGGCGTTAGAGCGGGCCGTCCACAGCGCTGGCATTAGAGAGGGCTGTCCACAGCGCTGGCATTAGAGAGGGCCTTCCACAGCGCTGGCATTAGAGAGGGCCGTCCACAGCGCTGGCGTTAGAGAGGGCCTTCCACAGCGCTGGCATTAGAGAGGGCCTTCCACAGCGCTGGCGTTAGAGCGGGCCGTCCACAGCGCTGGCGTTAACATGGGCCTTCCACAATGCTGGCGTTAGAGAGGGCCTTCCACAGCGCTGGCATTAACGTGGGCCGTCCACAGCGCTGGCGTTAGAGAGGGCCTTCCACAGCGCTGGCGTTAGCGCGGGCCGTCCACAGCACTGGCGTTAGCGCGGGTCGTCCACAGGGAACATTTCCATTCTCTTCCGTCCTTCTTCTGCAGGTTAGTGGGAGTTATGTCATTGCTGAAGCTCAGAAGGAAACACACAAGGACTTCCCCGAAGATAAGATGGCCAATAAGTTTGAAGAAAGAAAGAAAAAAAAACATCTTTCTGCATCTTCCCCTTAACTCTTTCTCCACCAGACTGCTGGGAATCCACTCTCACACGGCGGTAATTTACTCAGCATTATGGATCAGGATTTCTTCTCCAGAATTGGAAATAAACAGAATGGAAGCTATAACTTTATGTCTCACGTCTGCACCCGTCTGTGCTGTGGATCCATTCCTGGTTTAGACTTTCAAAGGAAAAAAAATGGCTCAACCAAACAGAAGCTTCAAAAGTCAGAAAACTCCAACCACAAATAATGGCAGAAATGTAAAGATCTGCAGGTCCGGCCTTCTGGCATCACGCTATTATTTCCAGTCTGAATCCGCATGGAAATTCACTTCAGGGAGCGGACACATCACTGACTGACATGTCACCGGAGTCACATTGCGAGCGGATTTCATGCAGATGATTTCACATTGAAATTTATGTGACGATAACCCAATGTAAAATACCGTGCAAAATACCGCGAAAGTGGCTGAGAGCAGCATCAGGGAGAAAAAGTGTAGACAACACTGAAATATCCTGCCAAACCACGGGCAGCATGAGTCAGCAACTGGCTGCACAACACAAGACCCCGTCCCCTCTCTGACTCTGGTCTGTCTTCTGTGTGGCTCTGGCCGTCTCGTCTCTGGCTGGATTGTCTCTGTCACTAGCCGTCTTGTCTGTGCCTCTGGCCATTTCTTCTCTGCTCATCTCGGCTCTGGCTCTGTCTGTCTCGTCTCTGGCCGTCTCATCTCTGGCCATCTCGTCTCTGGCCGTCTTGTCTCTGACTCTGGCTGGATTGTCTCTGGCTTTGCCTGTCTCGTCTGTGCCTCTGGCCATCTCTTCTCTGGCCATCTCGTCTCTAGCTCTGTCTGTCTCATCTGGCTCTCTCTGTCTCGTCTCTGGCTCTGGCTGTCTTGTCTCTGACTCTTGCTGTCTCGTCTCTGGTCTCTGGCTGGATTGTCTCTGGCTCTGGCCGTCTCGTCTGTGCCTCTGGCCATCTCTTCTCTGGTTGTCTCATCTCTGGCTCTGTCTGTCTCGTCTCTGGCCATCTCGTCTCTGGCCGTCTTGTCTCTGACTCTGGATGGA
Source organism: Anomaloglossus baeobatrachus (assembly GCF_048569485.1). Classification (NCBI taxonomy): domain Eukaryota; kingdom Metazoa; phylum Chordata; class Amphibia; order Anura; family Aromobatidae; genus Anomaloglossus; species Anomaloglossus baeobatrachus. Next base: position 3,140,188 of record NC_134360.1, on the reverse strand, counting down.
TTGTCTCTGGCTCTGGCCGTCTGGTCTGTGCCTCTGGCCATCTCTTTTCTGGCCATCTCGTCTCTGGCCCTGTCTGTCTCATCTGGCTCTCTCTGTCTCGTCTCTGGCTCTGGCTGTCTTGTCTCTGACTCTTGCTGTCTCGTCTCTGGTCTATGGCTGGATTGTCTCTGGCTCTGGCCATCTCGTCTGTGCCTCTGGCCATCTATTCTCTGGTTGTCTCGTCTCTGGCTCCCTGTCTCGTCTCTGGCCATCTCGTCTCTGGCCATCTCATCTCTAGCTCGGTCTGTCTCATCTGGCTCTCTCTGTCTCGTCTCTGGCTCTGGCTGTCTTGTCTCTGACTCTTGCTGTCTCGTCTCTGGTCTCTGGCTGGATTGTCTCTGGCTCTGGCAGTCTCGTCTGTGCCTCTGGCCATCTCTTCTCTGGTTGTCTCGTCTCTGTCTCTGTCTGTCTCTTCTCTGGCCATCTCGTCTCTGGCCGTCTTGTCTCTGACTCTGGATGGATTGTCTCTGGCTCTGGCCGTCTGGTCTGTGCCTCTGGCCATCTCGTCTCTGGCCATCTCGTCTCTGGCCCTGTCTGTCTCATCTGGCTCTCTCTGTCTCGTCTCTGGCTCTGTCTGTCTCGTCTCTGGCTCCCTCTGTCTTGTCTCTGGCTCTGGCTGTCTTGTATCTGGCTCTGGCTGTCTCCTCTCTGGTCTCTGGCTGGATTGTCTCTGGCTCTGGCCGTCTCGTCTGTGCCTCTGGCCATCTCTTCTCTGGCCATCTCTTCTCTGGCTGTCTCGTCTCTGGTCTCTGGCTGTCTCGTCTCTGGCTCTGGCTGTCTCTTCTCTGGCTCTGGCTGTCTCGTCTCTGGCTCTGGCTGTCTCGTCTCTGGCTCTGGCTGTCTCGTCTCTGGCTCTGGCTGTCTCGTCTCTGGCTGTCTTGTCTCTGACTCTGGCTGGATTTTCTCTGGCTCTGGCTGTCTTGTCTGTGCCTCTGGCCATCTCTTCTCAGGCCATCACGTCTCTGGTTCTGTCTGTCTCGTCTCTGGCTCTCTCTGTCTCGTCTCTGGCTCTGGCTGTCTTGTCTCTGACTCTTGCTGTCTCGTCTCTGGTCTCTGGCTGGATTGTCTCTGGCTCTGGCCGTCTCGTCTGTGCCTCTGGCCATCTCTTCTCTAGCTGTCTCGTCTCTGGCTCTCTCTGTCTCGTCTCTGGTTCTGCCTGTCCCGTCTCTTGCTCTGGTCCCTTGCTGGATTGTCTCCGGGGCGTTTCAGAGATAAATGTACATGGCTGTAATCAGGCAGGGAAGGAACTGATTCATGCGGCCCAGAGTGTGGATCAGAGTAGAGTTTCCCTTGTGTTCTAGCAGAGATGATCTATTGTTTTAACTATAATTCTAGCAGCTACCACTAGAGGGAGCTCCCAACAGGTAAGTGACAAAGTAAACAGTATCAATGAGCTATTCAAAAGGTGGGTTTTTTTGGGGGGGAATATGCAGGGGGGTTGTCAGGGCATAAAATACCCCTTTTTAGAATGCAGCATAGGTGCTAAGGAAGGTGGTGGGATTAGCTCATACACTAAAAAACTGGTGACAGGTTCCTTTTAAGCCCCGGTAAAGGAGTGGGCACTGTGTTATTGCAGACAATGAATAGAGACATTGAGCATGCACACCACCATGTGCAACATCATGTGCCCCATAAATTGCACCATCATGAGCACCACCATGCGCACTACCATGTGCACCATCATGCACACCACAATGTGCAACACCATTTGCATCATCATGCACACCACCATGTGCAATACAATGTCAACCACCATGCGCAATACAATGTGCACCACCATGAGCACCACTATGCGCACAATCACTCTTTCAAAATGGTTCCCATGTTCCAGAGTCTCATGCATGGGATCATGGGGGTCCCAGTGGTTGGACACCAGCAATCAGTTAGTTATTTCCTATGATTTGGGCATAATATTTTGGAAATAACCCTTTGGCTGTCACTTTGTGGTATCCCGGTACCCGTTCTACTGCTGCAGTGTTATACAGTTGTTGTGTGGCAGTAGATCTGTTGCAGTGTGTCAGGATTACTGTGTGCACTGTGAGTCAGGCAGTGTGTAATGCATTGTGCTGTGATGTACGGACACTGGGGATTGGTAAATGTACTTTGCTGCCATCTACTGGTCAGTGTTTGCGTATGAAAGTTAGGTGTTCATTCTCCTCATAACAAGCTGTCATGGAAACAACTGGGAGGAGCCTCCACCTCAGTGCTGACACGTCCAGTAAACTGGATCAAATCAGTCCAGTCAGGAGAGCGGGAGGAAGCTTCCAGAATCTCCATCCCAGTCCATGCTCTTTCTCTTCATATAATCACCTCCACATAGAAGTGAAGCTTCCTACAGCCAGGAGAGCTAAGGCTGAACACAGTGCTCTCCTCCATACTGGTTTTCTATGTGCTTCCAGCCAGAACTAGTGTAATGTCACATCTATGCCACAAACCCTGTCTGCCAAACCCCCTGCAATAGGGAACGGTAGCGCCAAAACTGTGAGAAGCTCCCTATCACCAGTGTATGGCCACAGGGAGCCGACCCATGAAGATCCCTCCATCAGGGAAGCATCACCTGGACTGGGCAGAATATTACCTCCAGCAGTAAGTGAGGACTTTACTCCAGCCGCCAAGTGAGAAGAACTGTGCTCCAGCCGCCAAGTGAGGAGAACTGTGCTCCAGCCGTCAAGTGAGGTGAACTGTGCTCCAGCCACCAAGTGAGGAGAACTGTGCTCCAGCGACCAAGTGAGGAGAACTGTGCTCCAGACACCAAGTGAGAACTGTGCTCCAGCCACCAAGTGAGGAGATCTGTGCTCCAGCCGCCAAGTGAGAAGAACTGTGCTCCAGCCACCAAGTGAGGAGATCTGTGCTCCAGCCGCCAAGTGAGGAGATCTGTGCTCCAGCCGCCAAGTGAGGTGAACTGTGCTCCAGCCGTCAAGTGAGGTGAACTGTGCTCCAGCCGCCAAGTGAGGAGAACTGTGCTCCAGCCACCAAGTGAGGAGAACTGTGCTCCAGCCACCAAGTGAGAAGAACTGTGCTCCAGCCACCAAGTGAGAAGAACTGTGCTCCAGCCACCAAGTGAGGAGATCTGTGCTCCAGCCACCAAGTGAGAAGAACTGTGCTCCAGCCACCAAGTGAGGAGATCTGTGCTCCAGCCGCCAAGTGAGGAGAACTGTCCTCCAGCCGCCAAGTGAGGAGAACTGTGCTCCAGCCGCCAAGTGAGGAGAACTGTGCTCCAGCCGCCAAGTGAGGAGAACTGTGCTCCAGCCGCCAAGTGAGGAGATCTGTGCTCCAGCCGCCAAGTGAGGAGATCTGTGCTCCAGCCGCCAAGTGAGGTGAACTGTGCTCCAGCCGTCAAGTGAGGTGAACTGTGCTCCAGCCGCCAAGTGAGGAGAACTGTGCTCCAGCCACCAAGTGAGGAGAACTGTGCTCCAGCCACCAAGTGAGAAGAACTGTGCTCCAGCCACCAAGTGAGAAGAACTGTGCTCCAGCCACCAAGTGAGGAGATCTGTGCTCCAGCCACCAAGTGAGAAGAACTGTGCTCCAGCCACCAAGTGAGGAGATCTGTGCTCCAGCCGCCAAGTGAGGAGAACTGTCCTCCAGCCGCCAAGTGAGGAGAACTGTGCTCCAGCCGCCAAGTGAGGAGAACTGTGCTCCAGCCGCCAAGTGAGGAGAACTGTGCTCCAGCCGCCAAGTGAGGAGATCTGTGCTCCAGCCGCCAAGTGAGGAGAACTGTGCTCCAGCCGCCAAGTGAGGAGAACTGTGCTCCAGCCGCCAAGTGAGGAGATCTGTGCTCCAGCCGCCAAGTGAGGAGATCTGTGCTCCAGCCACCAAGTGAGGAGAACTGTGCTCCAGCCACCAAGTGAGGAGAACTGTGCTCCAGCCGCCAAGTGAGGAGATCTGTGCTCCAGCCGCCAAGTGAGGAGAACTGTGCTCCAGCCACCAAGTGAGGAGATCTGTGCTCCAGCCACCAAGTGAGGAGAACTGTGCTCCAGCCACCAGGTGAGGAGAACTGTGCTCCAGCCACCAAGTGAGGAGAACTGTGCTCCAGCCGCCAAGTGAGGAGATCTGTGCTCCAGTCGCCAAGTGAGGAGAACTGTGCTCCAGCCGCCAAGTGAGGAGAACTGTGCTCCAGCCGCCAAGTGAGGAGAACTGTGCTCCAGCCACCCTGAGAGGCCACAATCCTTCGTGTTACATAAGGGAAAGATGGCCTTCTTTTATACACAAAGTACCGAGTGTCTCTATACAGTGACCTGTCGCCACTTAAACTTTAAGAGACAGACTGTACGCTGGTATTCCATCAGTAAAGTGTGATGTCTGCAGGATCACCCATGTGTCTGGCTGCTTGTAACATTATGGGCGCTACTGCCCCCAGACACCCCCTCCAGAGGAGTCCCCACTATTGACGATTGTGGACACGAGGAAAGTGTGTAGGGGTCCAGTGACTGTGGCAGAACTACCTGCTGCCAGTGGAACTACATATCCCAGCTGACCCTCCCCCATGGGTCACCTCAACAGTTCTCAGCACCGGTTTTAAAACTGCTTCAAAAATATTTAATTTCTTGAAGTGGTTTTCAGAAGCCTCAGATCTGTGCAGATTCTACAGCACAGACATGTTGGACATTTCCAATCTGTATTTCCTCTGTGTGAACATAGACTAAAGGCTGCTTTACACGCTGCGATCTCGCTAGAGAGTGTACCCGCCCTCATCGGTTGTGCGACATGGGTAAATCGCTGTCCGTGGCACACAACATCGCACGGACCCGTCACACTACTTACCTGCCTAGCGACGTCGCTGTGACCGGCGATCCGCCTCCTTTCTAAGGGGGCGATTTGTTCGGCGTCACAGCGATGTCACACGGCAGGCGTCCAATAGCAGAGGAGGGCGGAGATGAGCGGGACGTAACATCCCGCCCACCTCCTTCCTTCCTCATTGCCGGTGGAGGCAGGTAAGGAGATGTTCCTCGCTCCTGCGGTGTCACACGTAGCGATGTGTGATGCCGCAGGAACCACGAACTACATTGTACCTGCAGCAGCAACGATATTTGGGAATGGAGGAGCGTGTCAACGAGCAACGATAAGGTGAGTATTTTTGCTCGTTAGCGGTCGCTCGTACGTTTCACACGCAACAACGTCGCTAACGAGGCCGGATGTGCGTCACGAATTCCGTGACCCCCAACGACATCGCGTTAGCGATGTCGTTGCGTTTCAAGCGGCTTTTACACTGCATCAGTCATTAATGGATTTTTCAATGTGAATCCCCAAATGGTCAAAGATAATAAAACCTGATGGTGGAGATTGGGAGGTGTAAGAGCTGTTCTCACCACTAGATGGCACTCTTGAAACATCTGTATAATCTCCCATCACTGCAATGCTCCTGGACTCTGTAGTGCAGCGTTCATCATCTGCTCAAAGGAAACTGCATTATTAGACATAAGTGGGATGCAAGCCCCCGAGAGCGGGATGTGAACCCCCGAGAGCAGGATGTGAGCACCCGAGAGAGGGATGTGAGCCCCCGAGAGCGGGATGTGAGCCCCCGAGAGCGGGATGTGAGCACCCGAGAGAGGGATGTGAACCCCCGAGAGCAGGATGTGAGCCCCCGAGAGAGGGATGTGAACCCCCGAGAGAGTTATGTGAACCCCCGAGAGCAGGATGTGAGCACCCGAGAGCAGGATGTGAGCCCCCGAGAGCAGGATGTGAGCCCCTGAGAGAGGGATGTGAGCCCCTGAGAGAGGGATGTGAACCCCCGAGAGCAGGATGTGAGCACCCGAGAGCAGGATGTGAGCCCCCGAGAGAGGGATGTGAACCCCCGAGAGCATGATGTGAGCACCCGAGAGCGGGATGTGAACCCCCGAGAGCAGGATGTGAGCCCCTGAGAGAGGGATGTGAACCCCCGAGAGCAGGATGTGAGCACCCGAGAGCAGGATGTGAGCCCCCGAAAGAGGGATGTGAACCCCCGAGAGCAGGATGTGCACCCCCAAAAGTGGGATGCGAGCCCCTGAGAGCGGGATGGGAGCCCCCGAGAGCAGGATGTGAGCCCCCGAAAGAGGGATGTGAACCCTCAAGAGCAGGATGCGAGCACCCGAGAGCGGGATGGGAACCCCCGAGAGCAGGATGTGCACCCCCAAGAGTGGGATGAGAGCACCTGAGAGCGGGATGGGAACCCCCGAGAGCGGGATGCGAGCCCCCGAGAGCTGGATGCGAGCCCCCGAGAGTGGGATGTGAACCCCCGAGAGCAAGATGCGCACCCCCGAGAGCGGGATGTGAGCCCCCGAGAGCGGGATGCGAGTCCCCGAGAGTAGGAGGTGAACCCCCCGAGAGCAGGATGCGAGTCCATGAGAGCACCCCCAATCCTTGCACCACAGTCCTGAGTGTCATCTCCACTTATACCTCCGGAGGGGTGTAATGTCGGAGTCCTGTGAAAAGATGTGGCGGTAATAAATGTGCAGCAGCTTCGCGTTTAATGGTTTATTGATCTAGTGATTTATTACATCATAGGTTAGCATTTAGCAAGCCTGACATCCGCAGTAAATACCTGGCAGCCATACTGATATATGCAAAAGGATAATGGTGCAATATAGAACTTCAATAATGAATCACAGCATCATGGAGGATGATTAATGTAGACACAGAGCACAGATATTCATGTGTGGGAAAGGAGAGAATGTGCAGAGAATCAGCGAATATCAATCTGTGGATCCAGTCCCCTCCGAACCCTGCGAGACGCCGACACCCGGATCCATCACTAACAAATACAGCAAAGGGAAAAGCTTCAGGAGGCTGCAGAGGAAGAAGACTGTATGCAATAGAAGTGCAAAATGCAAAGTGACTCCCATCAGTGTGTGGTGTCCGCCAACATTGACTCTTCTGGACACTCACACCTGCACTCAGTTTTCTGAAGAAACTCAACAGGAGGTTGTTCCAAACATCTTGGAGAACTAACCCCAGATCTTCAGCTGTGGTGTGGGCAGGGTCAGCTGTGTGAGCAGAGTCCACTGTGGTGTGGGCGGGATCAGTGTGGTGTGGGCAGAGCCAGCTGTGGTGTGGGCAGGGTCAGCTGTGGTGTGGGCAGAGTCCACTGTGGTGTGGCCGGGATCAGTGTGGTGGGGCAGAGTCAGCTGTGGTGTGGTCCGGGGTCTCCTGTGCTGAGGGCGGAGTCCACTGTGGTGTCGGCAGGATCAGTGTGGTGTGGGCAGAGCCAGCTGTGGTGTGGGCAGGGTCCCCTGTGGTGTGGGCAGAGTCCACTGTGGTGTGGGCGGGATCAGTGTGGTGGGGCAGAGTCAGCTGTGGTGTGGGCGGAGTCCACTGGTGTGGGTGGGATCAGTGTGGTGGGGGCAGAGTCAGCTGTTGTGTGGTCGGGGTCCCCTGTGGTGTGGGCGGGATCAGTGTGGTGGGGTCAACAGTCAGCTGTTGTGTGGGCGGGGTCCCCTGTGGGGTGGGTGTAAAGTGCCAGGGAAGGGCAGTCGTGGGCGAGGGTCTTTGCAGAGGTCCTGAATCCACCCCGACACAATACAGACACAGGGGTCAGAGTGGAGTAGGTGTTATGCGGTGGTGTGGAGGTAATACTCTTGTGGTGCCCCTGTGGTTAGGCACTACATGGGAATACAGCACCTTAACATCAAGGTGCAGTGCCCTTTGGTCACAGGTGAAAGAGAGAAGAAATGCAGAGTCTTATATTAGATTGAGTAACATTGCCTCAGCAGCCCCTACCTTCATATTCCTGGGACTGTTTATATAGTAGGTCCATAGGGGGGTGGAGCCTAGCTGAGCGTGAGACGCGACGTGATTGACAGGACAACTCAGTGACAGTTAGTTAGTTAACAGTCAGTCAGTAAGGAGTGACAAGAAGAGACGAGAGTAAATTGATAACTGAAAGAAGGGCTAGAAATAACATAGGCCCGACGTCCTGAGCGTGGGTACCCCAAAAGAAAAGAAAGACACTGGAAAAGGGGTAACCCAGACGGAAAGGGGACGCTTTAGGTCTGGCGAGAGGCGGCTGAAGAGTTCAGGTCGACACCGGTATAACGGAACTGAGGAGGTTTGTCAGGTTTATCCCCAAACCATTGACCATTAACCTTGGATCTAAAATTAGAGGAGTCCCGGTACCCATCAAGAGTCTGACTACTAACCCCAAGCCGAGTTCACGACTCTGTTGCGGGATAGATAAAGAAATCGTGCAGCATCAGACCCCGGGAAAACCAGTGACGAGACTAACGAGGGAGTTAAAGAGGGAGTCACAGCCCTCAGAGCAGGGACCGAGAAAGAAACAAAGAAAGGTTACCTCAGAGAGAGACTCGGTCATCAAATCTCCTCCGAAACTTGTGACCATCGGCCTTCTGGTAACCAAACTGTTTCTGCTGTGTACTGTGCAAAACAAACCAGAAGCCAGTAAAAATGACTTGTTTGAGCTGATGTGGACTCGGTGTGTCATCTCTCCGCCGTTCGACAGGACCCTGCGACGTCAGAGAAGAAGGCAGCCATCACTGCTCGGTCGCTTCCCTCCTGGTCAGCGACCCTCCGCCCTGAGGTAAAATAGCTCCACCTGTGGGGAGCTGAGAGATCTTAAGCTGCCGTCACCATCCTCAGAGGTCGGCCGCGGGCAGCGCTGGTATATCCTGCTTACCAGACACCACAGGTGGCGTCACGTATATCCCCAAAATCATCCCTGTACCCCATTCCACAGCCGCAGAGTGAGCGCCCAGGGCACGAAGCCGGGACCGACTACCTGTGATAACACCATTGAGAGTAAAGTATCCGTAGTCCCGGCGCCAGAGTACCCCCCTATCGAAAACCCTGATGGTCGACTCACTCTCTGGGTCCCATTCACTCCCATTGCCTTCAGGCCCCATGCGCTCAGTAAAGAGTCGGATGCAGGGTACAACTTGAACGGTTTTACTGCACAACCGTCCAACAGCCATTTTCCGACTTTTCAGTACATTAACATCGTCATCCTCCTTATCTTTCAGACACTTCAGTTCTAACATCCGGCTCGGCCTTGCGGAGACGGCCATGGTGGAGTGACTGACCCTTCCTCTTCAGACACACTCTCCCAGCCTGGTGGTGGGACACTCGGCTTACCACCGCAACTGCTTTCCCCCAGGTACCGGCAGATGACGCTTAAGGTAGGAGCACCCCTGGACTTACGTCTGCTGCAATGGAGTCCTTTCTGTCACTTTTCTCTTCTCTCTTTCCCTTTCAGCTTCTGTTCCTGTAGCATGGACCAGGGGATGGTGGAGGTTTAGGCTTCCTCCAATCCTTAGGGGTACTTTGCACACTATGACACTGCAAGCCGATTGTAGCGATGCCGAGTGCGATAGTCCCCGCCCCCGTCGCACATACGATATCTTCTGATAGCTGCCGTAGTGAACATTATCGCTACGGCAGCTTCACATGCACTTACCTGCCCTGCGACGTCACTCTGGCCGGCGAACCGCCTCCTTCCTAAGGGGGCAGGCCGTGCGGCGTCACAGCGACGTCACACGGCAGGCGGCCAATAGAAGCGGAGGGGCGGAGATGAGCGGGACGTAAACATCCCGCCCACCTCCTTCCTTCCTCATTGCAGCCGGGAAGCAGGTAAGGAGATGCTCCTCGCTCCTGCGGCTTCATACACAGCGATGTGTGCTGCCGCAGGAACGAGTAACAACATCGTAACATCGGTCCTTCCAAAATTATGGAAATGACCGACGCTACACCGATCATATGATTTCGATGCTTTTGCGCTCGTTAATCGTAGTAAAAAGGATTCACATACTCCGATGTCGACAGTGACGCCGGATGTGCATCACTTCGATTTGACCCCACCGACATCGCACCTGCGATGTCATAGTGTGCAAAGTACCCCTTAGTCCTGGCCCTGCCACCTCCACCCTTCTGCACTCCACTCTGCACTTCCGTCCTTCTGGACTTTTCTTTGTTCCTGTCTCCCCATCTGCTGAACCAGGACGTTCCTTCCCCTATATCTCCTCCTGTGCTGATGAGCCAGCCTCTCACTTAACCCTCGCTGCCCTGTCACTCCCTATCCATCCCTTCTCACTAAGGAACCCGGGAACCTATGGCACCTGGTAGCAGCTGGCTGTACTACACAGGAGAGATTACCATACAATAAAATTACAATGCAATACCATAAGCCACAACATTAGTCTAGGGGGAGTAAGGCACTGATCACCCTATTGTGGCACCTCTGAGGCTCTGGTCGCCATAGGGTACTGCACCCCAATTAGGGTGCGGTATCTATCTCAGGTGAGGGGGGGTTAATGACCGGTGTTCCACATTCACACTACATACAGCTCAGGAGTCTTCACACAGGGTGGGTTGGCTCAGGGTAGGCAGGGGGTGGCCATACGAACATGGACCTCCCGGTCACTGAAGCCAGCCACCGTGGGGGGGGTTCCACTGGGAGTAGAAATAAGCATAACATAGGCACATCAAAAAACAGACCCGTCAGGACCATAATTCTGGCAAGACATCTCTGGAAAACTTGGACTTTACTAAGCCCGGTGGCTTGGAGCGGGAGCTCTACCGGGGTAACTAACTGCTGAGGGGGACACCCTAGAGATAGGACACTCTCTCTTTCCTTCTCCTTTCACAACGCCGGTGGTGACCCCTGACCGGACCTGGGATTGACCTGAGCCCATCACGGCAGTGACCATTGAAACCGGGCTGGCAGCTGCAGTTGTGAATAAACTACACCCTGAACACGCAGAGACTGTGTTGGCTCGTCCTTACCGGCACCGCCGCCCAGCGCTTAGGTGCCAACGGCCATTACAACCCTCATCATCCACCCGGGGCCCGCTCTGCCTTTGAGGAGTGATACCATCCCGGCTGCCTTAACACCTGCCACGGAAAGGAACCCGGCAGCGGCGGCTACTACTGTAGGTTTGGCGCCAAACCAGGTCTATTATATACCGCTGCAGTACTGAATCTTAATGTTTGTGTATTTCTGCTAGCAGGTGTATAATGTCATGCTGTATGTGCTTTTCTCCATCCCATATTTTTTGTATAAGATGCCATGTGATGTATTTTACCTTCTCACTGTATTTGCTGTAATACTATGTCAGGATGTGATGTAACTTTCCTTTGGTTGTACTTACTGAACACTTTGAAATGTCTTGGGATGTAAGTAACCATACCTTCCCCCCATCTCCTGTGTCTCTGGGCCCATAATGCAATTATCTCTTGTCCACACAGCCAGGGGAACTTCCCATTGTTTCGTAAGCAGTGGATAACGCCAACTACACAAACCTGTAGACATCTCGGAGCCAACCTTCTAGAATCTTCTAGTGGGCCCAACCATTGCATAGACCCCTACCCTTGAGGGGCGGGCCCACGAGCTCAGACAATACACTCCTGTTTCTAAGTGCAGTTGGGAGCTGAGCTTTGAAGAGGAAGGGAGCGAGATCTGATTCTGCGGACAGATCTCGCCGTCCAGTGGATTGTGTGGGATTTCTGGGACTCTGAAAAGGACTATTACGTCGTGATCTGGCACTTTGGATTATCGGGAGGTGCCCTCGAATCTGTGTTATTGGGACTTGTCATGTGCTGTTCCTGTATTCCTGTTAGTAAACCTGTTGGATCCTCCTCGGTCTGTTGTCTCTCCTTGCTCTGCTGTACACCCCGTCACATATAACCCTGGGGTACTTTACTGAGTTGCTTAAATGTGTGGGCTAAGGGCAAGGAATTATAGTTTGTGTTAAGATTGTTAATTGGTGTGCTGGTCCAGGGACAGCTCCTTAATACACCCAGTGATTTACACCTTCTAGTGCTTCCGGAAGTTCCTGGTTAGGTACTGTAAATTGTTCCTGCTGATTCCTGTCCCACTGGAATCGGTATCTGGTCCAGCATGCTGATCCTGGTTTGGTAACTGGGTGTTTGTACATTTATTGGTGTCTATATTCATTATCATATCGAGGTTCACCTCCTGTTTCCCTTACCAGGGTATAAAGAGTTTGCAGTTAAACTAAAGCCTGCCTTACACCTTACGATCCAGCATACGATATCGTATGCGATCATAACCGCCCCCATCGTATGTGCGGCACGTTCAATTTGTTGAATGTGCCGCACATACGAGTTACCCCCCGTCACACGTACTTACCCGTCCATACGACCTCGATGTGGGCGGCGAACGTCCACTTCCTGACGTGGGAGGGACGTTTGGCGTCACAGCGACGTCATGCGGCAGTCGGCCAATAGAAGCGGAGGGGTGGAGATGAGCGGGACGTAAACATCCCGCCCACCTCCTTCCTTCTGCATTGTGGGCCGGGAGCCGCAGGACGCAGGTAAGATCTGTTCATCGTTCCCGGGGTGTCACACACTGCGATGTGCGCTACCCCGGGTACGATGAACAATCTGACGTTCAATTCATGAGGAATGAACGACGTGCGTGCGATGAACATTTTACCGTTCATTCGCAATCGCACGTAGCTGTTACACACTGCAATGTACCTTACGATGCCGGATGTGCGTCACTTATGACGTGACCCCGCCGACACATTGTAAGATACATTGCAGCGTGTAAAGCGGGCTTTAGTCTGGTTTCGTTCCTTGTTTCGTGACCCGCTGTATCCTGGAAGTAATCTCTCAGTTTCACACTCCTGTGCCTCCGTGTCTCCTGGTCCTCTTGTGCCTCCGCACCTCCTACGTCTCCCGTGTCTCCTACGTCTCCTGCACCTCCACACCTCCTGTGTCTCCTGGTCCTTCTGCGCCTCCATGTCGCTTGTGCCTCTGCGTCTCCTGCTCCTCCGTGTCTCCTGCGCATCCTGCGCCTCCGTGTCTCCAACGACTCCACGTCTCCTGCAACACAGCCATCAGATATGTCTGGGGATCAGTAAATGGCGTAAAAACATGATGTGATTTGATTATTTTTCTCTATTAAACCCATAAAAAAATGTAATAAAAATGTCTCGTTGAGGCCGTGTTCACACGTACGATAAATGCTGCCGGTTTTTCTCCAATTGTCCGCATCACGCAATAGCAATCCTCTCTGATTATTGATTGTTTGCGGCGTCTTTTAATCGTTTTCCCCAATATTTCATCCATGTTTGTTGCAAATGTGAATCTAGTTTTTTAATGCATTTTAATTCTACAGAAAAGCTTTATTTTTTTCGCTTGCGTTTTTTTCAGGCTCCACAAAGAAATCTATAGAGAAAAAAAACACCAAAAGCCTCTAAAGACGCTCAGCGGGCGGAGATTTCATGACGTTACATCCACTTGGACATTTAGCCCGTGTTCACATGTAGTGTAAATGCTGCATTTTTTTCTGCTGCTTTATCATAAATTCTGCTGTGTTTAATTGTCCAAACAAAGTGGATGTGATTCCATGAAAAGATGACGCTGAAATATGCAGTTTTGCTGCTTTTGCACCAAAAACACAAGAAATAATGGGGAAAAGGCACAAAAAATGCAATAATCAAAGAAGATTGTTATTGTGTAATTTGGTGCAGCAACAAAAAACCCAGGATTTATGCAGCGTGTGAACAAGGCCTTATAGACACTAAAAAGCCACATGTCATATAGTGAGGCTTATATAAATATGGGAAAGTTCTGGCTGCTACAACTATGATGAATGAACAATCCGAGGCGTCGGCTTTACATTCCTATGGGGAGATAAGGTATGCACACCAGTGACTATGGAAGGGGAATACATGGAATAGCAGAAACTGCTGTGTGAATACTGACATGAAAAATTCAATAGCTATTTGTAAGTATGAAATGTGAAAAATGGAATCTGCATTACTGCCATGAATATATGAATAAAGAGAAATTTAGCTACTGAATTGATCAATGCAGAAGAGCCCCAACACTACGCCAAAGTATTTCTCTACGTTGGGGTCCCTAGCTTGTGTGTGTCCTCTCATGCAGTTAAAAAACTTACCGTGTATGGGACGCTGAGACCCAGGCTATATATGCGTATAATGTGGATTGGCAATAGGTGTGTATGGGGAGGGTTCACAAACGAAAAACTACTAACATTAAGGAATAACGTTTGGAACTCCATTCTATGTCTGAACTGGGTGCAAAAAACCTAAAAAACATCACTATGGGGAGATAAGGTATGCACACCAGTGACTATGGAAGGGGAATACATGGAATAGCAGAAACTGCCGTGTGAATACTGACATGAAAAATTCAATAGCTATTTGTAAGTATGAAATGTGAAAAATGGAACCTGCATTACTGCCATGAATATATGAATAAAGAGAAATTTAGCTACTGAATTGATCAATGCAGAAGAGCCCCAACACTACGCCAAAGTATTTCTCTACGTTGGGGTCCCTAGCTTGTGTGTGTCCTCTCATGCAGTTACCTTATGCATACCTTATCTCCCCATAGTGATGTTTTTTAGGTTTTTTGCACCCAGTTCAGACATAGAATGGAGTTCCAAACGTTATTCCTTAATGTTAGTAGTTTTTCGTTTGTGAACCCTCCCCATACACACCTATTGCCAATCCACATTATACGCATATATAGCCTGGGTCTCAGCGTCCCATACACGGTAAGTTTTTTAACTGCATGAGAGGACACACACAAGCTAGGGACCCCAACGTAGAGAAATACTTTGGCGTAGTGTTGGGGCTCTTCTGCATTGATCAATTCAGTAGCTAAATTTCTCTTTATTCATATATTCATGGCAGTAATGCAGGTTCCATTTTTCACATTTCATACTTACAAATAGCTATTGAATTTTTCATGTCAGTATTCACACAGCAGTTTCTGCTATTCCATGTATTCCCCTTCCATAGTCACTGGTGTGCATACCTTATCTCCCCATAGTGATGTTTTTTAGGTTTTTTGCACCCAGTTCAGACATAGAATGGAGTTCCAAACGTTATTCCTTAATGGCTTTACATTCCTCACTGCCAAATGGGTGTGGCTAGGGGCGTGGCCAAACTGTTGCAGTGCGCTGTGCGAGCCTCATAATTTGTACCTCTTTCTATTCTCCTAAAGCTGGGAGCCATGGTGTCAGTGATAGGGGTGAAGCCTTTGTGCTGCACTGGTCCTTTGTCTCCTTCGCCTCCGTGCCTTCTGTGCCTGCGTGTCTCTTACACCTCCGCATCACCTGCGTCTCCTACGCCTCATGTGCTTAATGCGTCTTTTGGGTTTTTTACGTCTCTGGCGCCTCCGTACCTCCTGCGTCTCCTGCACCTCTGCATCTCCTGGGCTTCCTGCGCCTCCACGTCTCCTGCACCTCCACATCTCCTGGGGTTCCTGCATCTCCTACACCTCCTGTGTCTCCTGCGCCTCCACACCTCCTGTATCTCCTGGTCCTCCTGTGAGAGAGCTGATATTGCTGATACTCCAGCTGCAGTGTCTCCTCCTGTCCACCAGAGGGCTGTCTGCTCAAACCTAGGATTCTTTGAGGAGAAAAATACAGGAAGTGAGAAGTAGTGGGAGAGAGACAATGAAGTGTGGTGGCTGCCTTGTCCCTTCCTTGGCCTCAAGTCCCCGGACTGCTGGAGACAGCCTGCTAATTGCTGTGTGAAGAAAGGCAACCCAGCTAAGTGCCTATGTTCATAGACTGTTGCCAGGGAGAGACAAAGCTGTGCTGGAAGCTGATCTGCATCTGAGGCCTTCCTGTTGAGACGGTGACTTAAGCCTGAGAACTGTCCCCATGATTGTCGGTGCCAGAGAGCACTGCTGTGCAGTGAAGCCTTGAAGTGATCTGTCCCCGTGATTGCCGTGCCGTAGAGAACTGTTGCAGAGCTGGACGTGGAGTGGATACTGCTTTGCCCGGAGACCTTCATGGATAAATACAATGTAACAGTGAGTCCTGAGCTCAGGCCTGGCCTATATCTTTTTGTTTTTGCGGACAAGTGTGCACACTGACTCAGTAGGGGTTTGGCGCCAAACCAGGTCTATCATATACCGCTGCAGAACTGATCCTGGTTTGGTAACTGGGTGTTTGTACATTTATTGGTGTCTATATATTCATTATCATATCGAGGTTCACCTCCTGTTTCCCTTACCAGGGTATAAAGAGTTTGCAGTTAAACTTAGTCTGGTTTCGTTCCTTGTTTCGTGACCCGCTATATCCTGGAAGTATCCTCTCAGTTTCACACTCCTGTGCCTCCGCGTCTCCTGGTCCTCTTGTGCCTCCGCACCTCCTACGTCTCCTGTGTCTCCTGGTCCTCCTGCGCCTCCACACCTCCTGTGTCTCCTGGTCCTCCTACGCCTCCATGTCGCTTGTGCCTCTGCGTCTCCTGAGTCTCCTGCACCTCTGCGTCTCCTGCTCCTCCGTGTCTCCTGGGCATCCTGCGCCTCCGTGTCTCCTATGACTCCACGTCTCCTGCACCCCCTCGTCTCCTGGGCCTACTGCGTTTCCTGCGCCTCCAGTGTCTCCTACATCTCTTGCGCCTCTGCGCCTCCTGGTCCTCCTGCACCTCATGTGCCTTCTGTGTCTCCTATGTCTCTTGCACCTCCACATCTCCTGCACCTCTGCGTCTTCTGGGCCTCCTGCGTCTCCTACGCCTCCTATGTCTCCTGGTCCTCCTGCGACTCTGCACCTTCTGCGTCTCCTGCACCTCCACACCTCTTGTGTCACCTGATCCTCCTGTGCCTCTGCTTCTCCTGCGCCTCCATGCCTTCGTGTCTCCTGCACCTCTGTGTCTCCTGGGCTTCCTGCGCCTCTATGTCTCCTGCGCCTCTGCATCTCCTGCGGCTTCTGTGTCTTCTTCCTCTCCTGTGTCTCCGCGTCTCCTGGTCATCCTGCGCCTCCGCACCTCCTGCGTCTCCCATGTCTCGTGTACCTCTACACCTCCTGCGTCTCCTGCGCCTACGTGTCTCCTGTTCCTACGTGTCTCCTGCGCCTCCATGTCTCCTGCGCCTCCGCATCTCCTGTACCTCCGCGTCTCCTGCACCTTTGCATCTCCTGTGCCTCTGCATTTGTGGCACCCAGGGGGCAGGGGGAATCAGGCACGGGATCGCTTACCTGAGTTACTCGTCATTGGGCCGGTGTGCTGGTCTGGGATGTCATGGTGGCCTGCCCGGCTTCGTGCCCCGAGGTGTACACCAATAAGGAGGGAGGATGATTGTCGTGACGCCACCAGAGATTAGCCGCCGCTGCTATCGCTGTTCTCCGGGACGGATGGTAATAGCAGCCGAAGATGGTATCACTCCCCACAGGTGGAGCGGGCCCCGGGGATGATGTCGAGAGGAGTAGTGATGGCAATGGCCTTTGGCGCCGAGGCTCAGGGCGGTGGCACTGATAATAAAAGTCCAAGTCACATGCTGCGGTTCCAGGCACCTTTACTCACTCTTTGTGCCGCTCGCCCAGGTAGTACCAGTCACCCGCTGTGATGGGCCCCGTCGAGCTCTAATAAGTTAGAAGCAGTCACCGGTGTTTGAAAAAAGAAAGTCCTTTGTCAGAGTTGCATGTCAATGAAATGAGCAGAGGGCACTCACCATTGCGATGCAACTTATTTTATTTTATTCAAACAAAATACATGGCAGGCAGGAGGGGGGTGTAGAGGGGGCATAGAGGACTTTGTCAGAGTTGCCCTTCCAGCCGTGAGGAACCTGGGCTGAGCGTTCCGCTCCAAGCTGCAGGCCCCATCCGGAGGAGAGAAGTTAGTGATGACGGTTCGTGTCCCAGAACTGGTGTCCCGGGTAGACTGACTCAAGATTGTGTGAGTTTGGTCCTACTTCTACCCCAAGTGGAACCCGCCCCCCAGGTAGTGGGCTTCAGTGACCGGGGAAGTCCCATGCCTTGTGATGGCCACCCCCCTATCTACCCTGAGCCATCCCCCCCTGTGAGAAGCTGTATGTAAAGTGTGAATGTGGAACACCGGTGATTAACCACATGCTCTTAAATAAGGTGCAATACTCTGTGGCGACTGGAGCCTCAGGGGCGCCACACATCTCCTGCACCTCCGCGTCTTCTGGGCCTCCTGCTCCTCTCATGCATCTTAGGCCGGATTCACATTAATTTAGGGATCGCCACTGATCACTCTGCCAGAATTTCTAATAGAATCCC
Organism: Anomaloglossus baeobatrachus; assembly: GCF_048569485.1. NCBI lineage: Eukaryota > Metazoa > Chordata > Amphibia > Anura > Aromobatidae > Anomaloglossus > Anomaloglossus baeobatrachus. The sequence goes on along the minus strand of NC_134360.1, from coordinate 3,122,199 downwards.
TGAATAAGAACATTCTGAAGAAAACCCTGACATGCTCGGTCCTCATGGAGCCGTTCACTGGGCTGAAGCCGATGGATGAAGCTTCTGGAAACACCCCGTGGCCTCCATCTGGGTTCCCCGCACCTGTTAGTATAAAACAATAACTAGGTCCTCTGCAGATTGTAGTGACACAAGGAGAAAACATTGGGCAATTAGTCGATATTTTCTTTTTATCAAAAAAGCATAAATGTAATACTATGGTGACAAGATGTCTGTCAGGATGGGCCGTAATGCTGATAACTCTCCTCCCTATGTGCCTGCAGGTCTGAAAATAGACAACGACCTGGGCCTGACGCTGAATAGACAAGATGGACAGCCCAAAGGGGATGCCCTCTCCCCAAAATCTACTAGAAACAAAACACAAACCAGGCCAGCCTTCCTGTTATGGTGGACAGGCTGAGCCATGTGACCTTCCTCCCCGCTGTGTGTTTGTGTTGTGTCCTGTGTGTGACCACCGTGTCATTCATCAATCTCCGGACGTGACGGCTTTGGCAATTTCTTCTGTCGCTCCCGGTGATCTCTCTGTGATCTGGGATCGAGCAGATTTCGAGCTCTTATTTCTTTCCATTAACTTGTAACTTATAACAAATCCTGGTCCAGTGTCGCGACGAGCGCTCAGCGGGAGGAATACAGTATAATTAGCGCCTGGACATGAGCACAAATAAACCAATACAGCCGCGCATTACTGTAATAACCGACTGAAGTAGAAGCCGGTCCTGGACGTGCGTCTGCTCGGGGAACAGCCTCGGCTGGGGCTTCACGTGTCTCGCATTGATGATCATAGGGCCAAGGCAAGTAATTGCTTGTATGGAAAGTAGGAGCAGAATGAAGCCCTGTAGGATGGTCCTTAGGGCTTCACATAATGAACTCAGCAGCCTACAGGCCTCGGATACAAGACCTTTGTTTTCCCAACATCACTGCCGAGGCACACAGTCATTTAACAAGATTCATTATAAAGTTCCACACAGTTATTATATTCAGGCTCTCAGGAGTCCAACATAGTAAAGGTCTGGAGCAAGGATCGTTACTCAATGAGGTCTTAATTGGGCTAAAAACCTCAGAGGATCCTGTGTTCTACCTCCAGTCTAAAGACATAGCCAGTAAGATGGGAGAGGTCCCCTGATGTCCACTCCTCTGGGAAGGATTTCTACAAGGTTTTAGAGGCGTCTGTGGGAATTTTTGTGCAATCATGCAAAAGAGTATTCGTGAGGTCAAACCCTCATGTTTGGGAGAAGCCTCCAAGAAGCTGGTAATCCGAAATTTGGTACATTCCAAAAGTATTGCATGGGGCTGAGGCCAGATGAGTTCTTTCACAAAACTCCCCCTCCATGTCTGTATTGACCTTGTGCCCAAGACTCAGTCATGGGGAACAGAAAGGCCCGTTCCCCAAACTGTTCCTGCAAAGCTGAAGCCGCAATTGTCCACAATGTCTCACACTGAAGAATGAAGTTTCCTTTCACTGGAGCAAAGGGGCCTGGGCCAATTCCATTTTTTAAGTCCGTCCGGACCCACCCGACCCAAACATCAGCTGGTTCGCCCATGTCTACTTCTAAGCGAAGTTGTTTCAGTGAGCTCCTGGGGACCTACTGAAAGTTCTCCAACAAGGCCTCCCACCTACCACTACCATTGATAACGCCCTTAGGCCCTTGTAGGAATAAGGGTCCAGCTCCTTAGTCGTGTACAACCCCAGTTACAAATGTTTGTCTAAAGGAATAATAACTCGTCACCAGTCAATAAAATCCATCTTTTTTTATTGTAGCAGGTAAACAAAGTGTACAGTGGCGGGGAGGCGTTGTAAGCAGTGATTAACGACCCCAGTTATAATTACCAACTATACAGTAAAAACAATTAGGCTCAATTTATATTTATTTATTCCCAATTTTGAGCTGACTGTTTAATTTTACAATTTCAGCCTCTAAGTATTGCATGATAGGGGTTTTTACCTGAGATGCACCTGTTTTTTTGCATTTTTTGCCTGGTGTGTACTGTTAGGGTAAACTCTTAACCAGAGATCACTTGTTGCCTACTGCCTCGCCTAATTGGTGTGGATCGAGTGCATGCTTGGAAAATGACATCAGACACACAGTCAGATATTCATCTTTCCTCGGTCAGAGGTGGCTCAGAACTGCCTGATTTATTAAAGAGCATGCCTTTATATAACCTAGGAAAGGGGCATGGTCGGCTCTACAGTGAGCATACTTGGATGTGTCCATTGGTCAGTGGTTTGAACAATGTGTTAGTCCATGAGCTGATTGGTGGGCGTCATCGTAGGCGAGTCTATGACTTCATTGGATGGATCCATGGTGATGGTGATGGAGGGACGTCATCTGGTGGATCCATGCTGATGGTAGAGTCTGTGATGTCATCGGTGGCCATCTTAGTTATACCTGAAAAACTGGCTCATGTAAGGCAAATTAACACATTTCCCACAATCCCTTGTCAAGAGGTTAATCAAGTATTTGATGTAATGGCTCTCCTCAACAGTATCATTTATTGTTAACAAAACTAAAATGCTTTTGGATAAATGGATAAAGCTGTAGTATTCAGCGTCTTGCGGGTTTGGCTCTCATCCTTTGTGTCCGGGTCTCATCCTTTGTGTCCGGCTCTCATCCTTTGTCTCCAGCTCTCATCCTTTGTGTCCGGCTCTCATCCTTTGTGTCCGGCTCTCATCCTTCGTGTCCGGCTCTCATCCTTCGTGTCCGGATCCATCATTGCAGCTGGACTTGTATTATTTTGACTTGTAGCTTTCATTTGCGGCCTTCATGTGACGAGAGCTGGTAGTGACTGCGACACGACAGGCCAGCTTTCTGGACATTCTGACCACATAAGACATTAAAATCAGGACCAACACTGCGAGGCCGATCATATACAGATCTCGGATAAAGAACTTTCTACACTTAGTTGGCCATGTTCTTCCACATGGAGGCATATCATTACCGGTGAGGGTCTGGAAGGGCTTCATTGATACTGTGTTTGGTGTTGCACATCTCGTGTTTGCCAGGTTCCTCTGATCAGCTACGGAGTCAAACCAGCTTTTGAAATACAGAATTTGGCAATCACAATTCCAAGGATTTCCAGACACATCAACTTCTTGGAGGCTGACCAAGTGATCAAGAGCTCCCGGAGGCACCGATCTGATTAGGTTATTTTGCAAATAAAGCTGTACAGTGATCAGCGGGAGATCTGGCAAGTCTCTGAGATGCCTCGAGCTGCAGTTAACGATTAGTCCCCTCGTCTTCAACGGCAAACAGCTGCAAGATGTCGGGCATGAATCAATGCTGCAATTACCAAACTGGAGCAACACAATCAGCTGCATGGCCAGAGAGACTTTCCACCACCGCGCCATTTATGTCTGGAAGACAAAACACATTATAAAGACGATGATAGTATATACAGTATATACAGTAGGTAGAATGAAGTATTCCTAGAAATCATATAGATCGGAAAATGCAGAATAATTGTATTATTAGAAATAGTTTACATTATTCCAGGGGGGAAAATAAGGATTTTATCCTCTGCTGATTTTGCAGTTTTCCCATCTACACAGAATGGAGAGATCTGTAATATTTATCATAGGAAACTTAAAATCCAGAGAATCCCATAGTATGATTTATAAATAATTATTTTTATTGCAGGAAATAAGTATCTGATACAATAAAAAAAACAGAACTTAGTATTTGGTGAAACCTTTGTTTGCAGTTACAGAGATCGGATGTTTCCGGTAGTTCTTGACCAGGTTTGCACACATTGCAACAGGGGTTTCAGTCCACTCCTCCATACAGATCTTCTCCAGATCTTTCAGGTCACTCCTCCATACAGATCTTTTCCTGATCTTTCAGGTCACTCCTCCATACAGATCTTCTCCAGATCTTTCAGGTCACTGCTCCATACAGATCTTCTCCAGATCTTTCAGGTCACTGCTCCATACAGATCTTCTCCAGATCTTTCAGGTCACTCCTCCATACAGATCTTCTCCAGATCTTTCAGGTCACTGCTCCATACAGATCTTCTCCAGATCTTTCAGGTCACTCCTCCATACAGATCTTCTCCAGATCTTTCAGGTCACTCCTCCATACAGATCTTCTCCAGATCTTTCAGGTCACTCCTCCATACAGATCTTCTCCAGATCTTTCAGGTCACTGCTCCATACAGATCTTCTCCAGATCCTTCAGGTCACTCCTCCATACAGATCTTCTCCAGATCTTTCAGGTCACTCCTCCATACAGATCTTCTCCAGATCTTTCAGGTCACTCCTCCATACAGATCTTCTCCAGATCTTTCAGGTCACTCCTCCATACAGATCTTCTCCAGATCTTTCAGGTCACTGCTCCATACAGATCTTCTCCAGATCCTTCAGGTCACTCCTCCATACAGATCTTCTCCAGATCCTTCAGGTCACTCCTCCATACAGATCTTCTCCAGATCTTTCAGGTCACTCCTCCATACAGATCTTCTCCAGATCCTTCAGGTCACTCCTCCATACAGATCTTTTCCTGATCTTTCAGGTCACTCCTCCATACAGATCTTTTCCTGATCTTTCAGGTCACTCCTCCATACATATCTTCTCCAGATCTTTCAGGGCACTCCTCCATACATATCTTCTCCAGATCTTTCAGGGCACTCCTCCATACAGATCTTCTCCAGATCTTTCAGGTCACTCCTCCATACAGATCTTCTCCAGATCTTTCAGGTCACTCCTCCATACAGATCTTCTCCAGATCTTTCAGGTCACTCCTCCATACAGATCTTCTCCAGATCTTTCAGGTCACTCCTCCATACAGATCTTCTCCAGATCTTTCAGGTCACTCCTCCATATAGATCTTCTCCAGATCTTTCAGGTCACTCCTCCATACAGATCTTCTCCAGATCTTTCAAGTCACTCCTCCATACAGATCTTCTCCTGATCTTTCAGGTCACTCCTCCATACAGATCTTCTCCAGATCTTTCAGGTCACTCCTCCATATAGATCTTCTCCAGATTTTTCAGGTCACTCCTCCATATAGATCTTCTCCAGATTTTTCAGGTCACTCCTCCATACAGATCTTCTCCAGATCTTTCAGGTCACTCCTCCATACAGATCTTCTCCAGATCTTTCAGGTCACTCCTCCATACAGATCTTCTCCAGATCTTTCAAGTCACTCCTCCATACAGATCTTCTCCAGATCTTTCAGGTCACTCCTCCATACAGATCTTCTCCAGATCTTTCAGGTCACTCCTCCATATAGATCTTCTCCAGATCTTTCAGGTCACTCCTCCATACAGATCTTCTCCAGATCTTTCAGGTCACTCCTCCATACAGATCTTCTCCAGATCTTTCAAGTCACTCCTCCATACAGATCTTCTCCTGATCTTTCAGGTCACTCCTCCATACAGATCTTCTCCTGATCTTTCAGGTCACTCCTCCATACAGATCTTCTCCAGATCTTTCAGGTCACTCCATACAGATCTTCTCCTGATCTTTCAGGTCACTCCTCCATACAGATCTTCTCCTGATCTTTCAGGTCACTCCTCCATACAGATCTTCTCCAGATCTTTCAGGTCACTCCTCCATCCAGATCTTGGATTTGTAGGAATCTCGCGCGGTCTACGCTTCTTCTCTTTGGCAGTAATCTGACATGCGGTTCAGGTTTCTAATCCTCAGTTTGTTGGTTTCTCCTGCGGAGACACTGAGTTTTCTGTGCAGATTTTCCCTATAAAGTTACATTAGATGCAGAAAATCTGCAGGTAAAAACCGCACGTGTGTTTTTATTGTATGTCCGCTGTGGAGATGCATCTGTCGCACCCCTGGGCAGCCGGGCTGCTCGGATCCGGACGGTTCGTGGCTCGAGGGGTTCCGGATCTGGAGGCACCGTCGACCAGTTTTAAATGTCCTGCTGAATTCTGTCCTGGTATATAACCCTGCTTACTGAAGTGAAATGTCTGCTCCCCTCTCCTGCTGAATTCTCTGTCCTGGTATATAACTCTGCTTACTGTGACTTATGCTATGTCATCTTTACATTATGCTTAATACTCACTGATGTGTGACTGTATCTTCATCTTTGTAAATCTTATCTGATGGTGAAAGGTGTGATTCTGTGTAGACTGGAGTCCAGGCGGGTGTCAAAAGTGTCCTGTTCCTTTTGATTCCTTAATCATCTCCTGGTGTGATCAGCATTTGTTAATTTTCCTTTACAAGCTGAGCACCCACAATCCCCCTTACCTATTACTCTAGTCTGCCCTATATATCTGGGGCTTTAAGGGGTGCACGCGTGTGGGGTGCTGCATGCGTGCCATCGTTGCGAAGTGCTGCACAGTTATTTCAACAGCAGTTAGTCAGGGCAGGAGGCAGCAGGTAAACTACTCTTTGACACCTTCTGCTTCAACCATGACCATTATTTTTATCTCTATTATCCTATATGCCTTTACATTCCACCTTCACTGCCCTGTCCCCCTCCAACACCACTCATCCACATCAGTCCCTCTCTCCTCCCCTCTCCTATGTACAGCTCCCACTTTCACACGCCCTGTGCCCCCTCCAACACCACTCATCCACATCAGTCCCTCTGTCCTCTCCTCTCCTATGTACAGCTCCCACATTCACCGCCCTGCCCCCCTCCATCACCACTCATCCACATCAGCCCCTCTCTCCTCCCCTCTCCTATGTACGGCTCCCACTTTCACCACCCTGTCCCCCTCCAACACCACTCATCCACATCAGCCCCTCTCTCCTCCCCTCTCCTATGTACGGCTCCCACTTTCACCGCCCTGTGCCCCCTCCAACACCACTCATCCACATCAGTCCCTCTCTCCTCCCCTCTCCTATGTACAGCTCCCACTTTCACCACCCTGTCCCCCTCCAACACCACTCATCCACATCAGTCCCTCTCTCCTCCCCTCTCCTATGTACAGCTCCCACTTTCACCACCCTGTCCCCCTCCAACACCACTCATCCACATCAGTCCCTCTCTCCTCCCCTCTCCTATGTACGGCTCCCACTTTCACCGCCCTGTCCCCCCTCCAACACCACTCATCCACATCAGTCCCTCTCTCCTCCCCTCTCCTATGTACAGCTCCCACTTTCACCACCCTGTCCCCCTCCAACACCACTCATCCACATCAGCCCCTCTCTCCTCCCCTCTCCTATGTACAGCTCCCACTTTCACCGCCCTGTGCCCCCTCCAACACCACTCATCCACATCAGTCCCTCTGTCCTCTCCTCTCCTATGTACAGCTCCCACATTCACCGCCCTGTCCCCCTCCATCACCACTCATCCACATCAGCCCCTCTCTCCTCCCCTCTCCTATGTACAGCTCCCACTTTCACCACCCTGTCCCCCTCCAACACCACTCATCCACATCAGTCCCTCTCTCCTCCCCTCTCCTATGTACGGCTCCCACATTCACCGCCCTGTCCCCCCTCCAACACCACTCATCCACATCAGTCCCTCTCTCCTCCCATCTCCTATGTACAGCTCCCACTTTCACCACCCTGTCCCCCTCCAACACCACTCATCCACATCAGCCCCTCTCTCCTCCCATCTCCTATGTACAGCTCCCACTTTCACCACCCTGTCCCCCTCCAACACCACTCATCCACATCAGTCCCTCTCTCCTCCCATCTCCTATGTACAGCTCCCACTTTCACCACCCTGTCCCCCTCCAACACCACTCATCCACATCAGTCCCTCTCTCCTCCCCTCTCCTATGTACAGCTCCCACTTTCACCGCCCTGTGCCCCCTCCATCACCACTCATCCACATCAGTCCCTCTCTCCTCCCCTCTCCTATGTACAGCTCCCACCTTCACTGCCCTGTCCCCTCCAACACCACTGATCCACATCAGTCCCTCTTTCCTCTCCTCTCCTATGTACAGCTCCCACTTTCACCACCCTGTCCCCCTCCAACACCACTCATCCACATCAGTCCCTCTCTCCTCCCCTCTCCTATGTACAGCTCCCACTTTCACCACCCTGTCCCCCTCCAACACCACTCATCCACATCAGCCCCTCTCTCCTCCCCTCTCCTATGTACAGCTCCCACTTTCACCGCCCTGTGCCCCCTCCAACACCACTCATCCACATCAGTCCCTCTGTCCTCTCCTCTCCTATGTACAGCTCCCACATTCACCGCCCTGTCCCCCTCCATCACCACTCATCCACATCAGCCCCTCTCTCCTCCCCTCTCCTATGTACGGCTCCCACTTTCACCGCCCTGTCCCCCCTCCAACACCACTCATCCACATCAGTCCCTCTCTCCTCTCCTCTCCTATGTACGGCTCCCACTTTCACCGCCCTGTGCCCCCTCCATCACCACTCATCCACATCAGCCCCTCTCTCCTCACCTCTCCTATGTACGGCTCCCACATTCACCGCCCCATCCCCCCTCCATCACCACTCATCCACATCAGCCCCTCTCTCCTCCCCTCTCCTATGTACGGCTCCCACTTTCACCGCCCTGTCCCCCCTCCAACACCACTCATCCACATCAGTCCCTCTCTCCTCTCCTCTCCTATGTACGGCTCCCACTTTCACCGCCCTGTGCCCCCTCCATCACCACTCATCCACATCAGCCCCTCTCTCCTCACCTCTCCTATGTACGGCTCCCACATTCACCGCCCCATCCCCCCTCCATCACCACTCATCCACATCAGCCCCTCTCTCCTCCCCTCTCCTATGTACGGCTCCCACTTTCACCGCCCTGTCCCCCCTCCAACACCACTCATCCACATCAGTCCCTCTCTCCTCTCCTATGTACGGCTCCCAGGCTCTTTTCACCTATCTGATTAATCTCAATCCTTCATGCTCCAGGGTCTGGCAGAAAAATCCATGCCACAAGTCCAAAAAACATCTGATCTTTCTCCTTCTACTGCTACTTCTTTCAGGTGATATCTCTCCTAATCCCGGTCCACCCCATGCCAACTTTACCCCCTCCCCCACCTCCCATATAAACCCTTATAATCTTATTAACATTTAGTTGTACACCCTAACTCCCCTCTTTTAATTGTGCTCTCTGGAATCCACGGTCTGTATATAACAAGCTTCCTTACATCCACAACCTCTTTCTCAATAACTCTCTTAATCTGCTAGCCCTCACTGAAACCTGGATTCAGGATTCTGACACTGCTTCCCCTGCTGCCATCTCTCACGGTGGTTTACACTTTTCCCATTTTCCAAGACCTGAGAATAGACATGGTGGTGGAGTCTGTTTACTCCTGTCCCCTCAATGCACTTTCCAGGTCATCCCCCCCGCTCCATCACTCTCATTCCCATCCTTTGAGGTCCACACCATCAGGCTCTTCCCCTCAGAGTAGTTGTCATATACCGTCCCCATGGCTTACCCATCCAGTTCCTTGACCACTTTTCAGCCTGGCTGCCACACTTCATGTCCTCAGAATTACCAACCCTCATCCTAGGAGAATTCAACATACTCATGACCAGCCCCTCCTCCCCATCTGCATCCCAGCTTCTATCTCTCACCACCTCTCCTGGCCTCTCACAGCTCTCATCCTCTGAGACACATGAAGATGGTAACACTCTTGACCTGGTCTTTATCCGCCTCTGCTCAATCTCTCACTTTTACAACTCACCTCTTCCCCTCTCTGACCACAACATCCTCTCCTTCAAGCTCACAATCCCTTGTCCACCACCGCACACTCCCACCTATCACACATTCAGACACCTACAGGCCATTGACTCTCAGACACTTACAAACTCCTTACACTCATCACTGTCCCCCATCTCCTCACTTTCCTGTTCTGATCTGGCTGTAAAGCACTACAATGACACACTCAGAAGTACCCTAGACCAAGCAGCACCCCTCACCCTAAGCACCTCCAAACACAGAGTAAAACAGCCATGGCTCACATCACAAACTCGATTTCTCCAGCGATGCTCTAGGAGTGCCGAACGCCTATGGAGGAAATCCCGCAACTTCATCCACTACAAGTTCATGTTAAGGACCTACAACTCTTCCCTTCATCTCGCCAAACAGACCTACTTAACCACCCTTATCTCCTCACTATCCAACAATCCAAAAAAGCTCTTTGACACCTTCCACTTCTCCTCAGTCCCAAAGCACAGACCCCCATCACAGACCTTCATGCTGATGATCTGGCCTCGATTTTCACAGAGAAAATAGAAAACATCCGCCAAGAGATCAGCTCCCAGCCACCAAGCGTTGTGAATCCCATCCCTCCCCATATCCCATCCAGCTCACTTTCCACATTTGACCCAGTCACAGAGGAGGAAGTCTCCAGGCTCCTCTCCTCATCTCGTCCTACCACATGTCCTACTGATCCCTTCCCCTCACACCTACTCCAGTCCCTCTCTCCGGTTGTCACCACTCACCTAACTAAAATCTTCAATCTCTCTCTCTCTTCTGGTATCTTCCCCTCCTCCCTCAAACACTCCATTACTCCATTATTAAAAAAAACCTTCTCTTGATCCATCCTGCACAAGCAACTACAGACCAGTCTCCAATCTCCCCTTCATCTCCAAACTCTTGGAGCGCCTGGTCTACTCTCGCCTCACCCGCTACCTGTCCTCTCACTCTCTTCTAGATCCTTTACAGTCTGGCTTCCGCCCTTTACACTCAACAGAAACTGCCCTTTGTCAAAGTGACCAATGACCTATTGATAGCAAAACGTAACGGTGACCACTCTCTGCTTATTCTTCTTGACCTTTCTGCAGCCTTCGACACTGTTGACCACCATCTCCTTCTCTCTTTGCTCCATTCTATCGGCCTAAAGGACACTGTGCTCTCCTGGTTCTCTTCCTATCTTTCTGGCCGCTCATTCAGTGTATCATTTGCTGGCTCCACATCTTCTCCTCTTCCTCTCACTGTTGGGGTCCCTCAAGGTTCAGTCCTTGGCCCTCTTCATTTCTCCCTCTACACTGCCCCAATTGGACTGACCATCAGCAGATTTGGCTTTCAGTACCATCTTTATGCTGATGACACACCGCTATACACCTCCTCCCCTGAGCTCACCCCCGCTGTACTACAGAACACAAGTGACTGCCTGACTGCAGTTTGCAATGTCATGTCTGCTCTATCTGAAACTTAACCTTTCAAAAACTGAACTTCTTCTTTTCCCTCCATCTCCCAACCTTCCTAAACCTCACATCTCCCTCTCTGTGTGTGGCACAACGATAAGTCCTAGGCCGCAGGCCCGCTGTCTGGGGGTTATACTTGACACCGATCTCTCCTTCACCCCCCACATACAATCTCTTGCCCGCTCCTGCCGCTTGCACCTCAAGAACATCTCTAGAATCCGCCCCTTTCTCACAATGGAAACGACAAAAACCCTCACTGTTGCCATGATCCACTCTCGCCTGGACTACTGTAAAGCTGGGTTCACACATAGCGACAACGACATTGTTGTTATGTCACCATTTTCTGTGACGTAACAGCGACCTTGTAAGTCTCTGTTATGATCGCTGCTTAGCTGTCAAACACAGCGACGCAGCAGCGATCATAACGACGCTACATGTGCAGAGAGCAGGGAGCCGCGCACACTGCTTAGCGCTGGCTCCTTGCTCTCCTAGCTACAGTATACATCGGGTTAATTACCCGATGTGTCCTGCAGCTACATGTGCAGAGAGCAGGAGCCGGCACTAGCAGCAAGGGCGGAGGCTGGTAACGAAGGTAAATATCGGGTAACCAGGGAAAGGTCTTCCCTTGGTTACCCGATGTTTACAGTGGTTACAGCTTACCGTAGCTGCCAGATGCCGGCTCCTGCTCTCTGCTCGCTTCATTTCGTCGCTCTCTCGCTGTCACACACAGCGATGTGCGCTTCACAGCGGGAGAGCGACGACGAAAAAATGAAGCAGGACATTCAGCAACGACCGGCGACCTCACAGCAGGGGCCAGCTCGTTGCTGGATGTCACACACAGCGACAGCGACAGAAAATGGTGACATAGCAGCGACGTCGTTGTCGTCGTCGCTGTGTGTGATACCACCTTTACTCTCTATTAATTGGTCTCCCCCTAACTAGACTCTCTCCTCTACAGTCCATCCTTAATGCAGCAGCCAGGGTCACCTATCTGGCTAACCGCTACTCGGATGCCTCTGCTCTGTGCCAGCCATTGCACTGGCTGCCCATATATCACAGGATCCAATTCACACTGCTTGTTCTCACCCACAAAGCTCTCCACAGTGCGGCACCCCCTACATCTCCACCCTCCTCTCTATCACCACATAGCTCTCCACAGTGCAGCACCCCCTACATCTCCACCCTCCTCTCTATCACCACAAAGCTCTCCACAGTGCAGCACCCCCTACATCTCCACCCTCCTCTCTATCACCACATAGCTCTCCACAGTGCAGCACCCCCTACATCTCCACCCTCCTCTCTATCACCACAAAGCTCTCCACAGTGCAGCACCCCCTACATCTCCACCCTCCTCTCTATCACCACAAAGCTCTCCACAGTGCAGCACCCCCTACATCTCCACCCTCCTCTCTATCACCACAAATCTCTCCACAGGGCGGCAGCCCTACATCTCCACCCTCCTCTCTGTCTATCACCACAAAGCTCTCCACAGTGCAGCACCCCCTACATCTCCACCCTCCTCTCTGTCACCCCACTCATTCTCTACGCTCTGCAAAATGACTTTCGACTAACATCCACACTACTCCGAACCTCCCACTCCCGGATCTAAGACTTCTTCCGAGCTGCACCAACCCTCTGGAACGCTCTACCCCAAGAAGTTAGGACGAATCACAACTTACGCAGCTTTAGACGCACCCTAAAAACGCATCTTTTTAGGGCGGCCTATCACACTCCCTAATCAAATCCAAATCACATAGTCCCTCTACAACTTCTCACAACATAACTCCACGTCAAACTCCATGGCACCCAAATGCATCTCAAAGATCTGGCCAATTGGTCCAGGCAGCCATTATCTATCCCCCATTTCCTTGAGATGGCTGGATTGTCACTGTAAATAAGCACTTGTACCTTGCCCCTCCCCCCATCTCATTGTAGATTGTAAGCTCTCACGAGAAGGGTTGCCTTTTTTCCCTCTAAATATTGTATTTTCTATAACTGTTACTTGTTTGTATATGATCCTCCTGAATTGTAAAGCGCTGCGGAATATGTTGGCGCTATAGAAATAAAGATTATTATTATTAGTACTAAATAAAAAGTAAAGAAAAATAAATTAAAAAAAATATTGTCTGACTACGCCACTCGCAGTTTGCGGCCAGGGATGGTAGGGCCGCCTCTGCGGGTTCCCGCTGGGGATAATGGATGGGGCCAGCGTGGATGGTGGAGCCCTCCGCGAGCAGGGCTTTTCCCCAGGGGTAGGTGAGGGGTTAATGTGAAGGCGCAGGGCAATAAATCAGTCCAGACAGGGAGTGCAGTTTGGTTGTCTTTACTTACTACTGGGTTCGCACCCTGGTGACGTGCTGGATCCCAGGTGCGCCCGAGTCCTCTACAACTGTGCCAGCCAACCCGGTGCGACTCTCTCACCGATGCACTCTGGTGTATTTGTCGTCCTCCCTGGCGTGGAGCTCCTGGAGGTCCGTCTGTGTCTGGGTCCTGTCGCAGGCAGCTTGGACTATTTAAGGGAATATGTCCCTTTGCTGCTGTTGCCTCGGACGTTAGTGGTGGTAGATGAGTCCTGAAAACCCACCCGCCTGGCAGAGTTAACGGATGGCTTGAAGTCCTGGTCTATTCTGGGATCTGCACCCCGTGCGTGCAAAGTACTGTGAGCCCTGGATTTCTACTCCCACAGGATTCCTCTGTCCCTGGAGCTTGCTCTCTCGGTTTCGAGCTACTTTCTCCTCTGAGTGGTTGATCCTTGTACTCAGGTCTTGGCGGGGTCTTTGCTACTTTCACTGTGTCTCAAGATTTCGTTGTCTGTCAGGACACCTTTCCTTTTACTACCGCTCACTTCTGACTCCTCTCCTCTCAGGTCCTTTCTCCTTCTCTCTGTCTTCCGCTGACTAGCCGCACTTCCCAGGTCCCTCTCTCCTCCCCCAGGCCTGGTCCCTCCTTTCCAAGTTGGCTGCCTGTTAGCTCACAGTGCCCAGCCCTGTCACCTGGTTGTAAGGGGGGTCTCCCGCCCTAGTTGTGAGTGCATGTGTCCTGGTGTGCTAGTGTGTGTAGTGACTGGCACCGTCATGTAGGACCCGAGCTGTTACAGTGATGTTACCTCATTTTGTGACACCTGGTTACCGCAGGGGGCATCACACATCAAATACGCGACCTGCACATAAATATATCAATAAAGTTGTGTAAAAGCCAAATACCAGAAAGTATAAAAACAAAGCAGCTGTACAGCATAACGCACCGACAAGGGACAAAAACAGCAGCAGCAAAACACGAGAAAAACACAATAAAAAATGCAAGTGACCTCGTTTACATAATAGGTGCAGAAATTCTGCAAAAATCCAAAACTCCCCAAAATCTGCGTGTGGGACGGAGCCGTAAGCACAGTGCGGAAATCTCCGCCCACATCTGCAGTAAGGACTGACATCCGGCGGATGCGTCTTTTCTCTACGTCATCTCTTCCGTTGCCGCTGTTGTATTTCCCTGTGGTTTTCTGCAGATTTAGATGGAACTTTTGCCGCATTTCTGTTTCATTTCTGCTTTGTTTCTGCTTTGTGTTTCTTGGTGCAGCCAGAGGTTTGAACCGTGTAGATGTTGCGGCTTGTGATGGACTCGTTCGTCAGACACGGACGGCTGCTGATGGCGACTCGTCATGCTGGTGCCTGTAGTGCTCTGAGGATCTGCCGCCTCTGATCACCAGCACATTTATCAGCCTGGCCTCGGCGCTGGCCGGCCGCTCCTTCACTGGCTCCACTTTCCGTCACATTATTCCGGCTTCTCCCGGCAGTGAATTACCCTCAGTACGTTATCACCCCGCAGTAACACATTATCGCTGTACATCGGATTTTAGCTGCTGACTTGTCTCATTTTCCGCTTCAGTATCAATTCTCCATCTGAGGATCCTGATTTATCCACCTGCCCGTACAGATATCGCCACTTTGTGCCAAGTTCAGTGGCCGCAAAGAAAGTGGAAAAAATCTATCATGTATGATCACGCTGCCGGCGAGCCGCCATCAGACCGGTCATTACTGAGCAGATATCAGAGCGGGAGGTTTTCACCCTCTATAGAGCGGTCACCTCCGGTTGCACAATGCAGGATTTCCAGGACCTCATACTGATGCCACGTGTTTTGCCAGGTTGTAATGTGTTTATTAAAATATACTTTACTAACTGCTTAGATTTCACTCCACGCCAGGTGTATAGCGCATGCGATGGCTCTGTGCTCAGGAAGCGGCCGGCTGGCTAGGAGACCAGGTGTATGGAGCCTGCGGTGGCTCTGTGTTTAGGAAGTGGCCGGCTGGCTAGGAGGCCAGGTGTATGGAGCCTGCGGTGACTCTGTGCTCAGGAAGCGGCCGGCTGGCTAGGAGGCCAGGTGTATGGAGCCTGCGGTGACTCTGTGCTCAGGAAGCGGCCGGCTGGCTAGGAGGCCAGGTGTATGGAGCCTGCGGTGGCTCTGTGTTTAGGAAGTGGCCGGCTGGCTAGGAGGCCAGGTGTAAGGAGCCTGCGGTGGCTCTGTGTTTAGGAAGCGGCCGGCTGGCTAGGAGGCCAGGTGTAAGGAGCCTGTGGCCGCTTTGTGTGACCTTCTGAGGATCTGGACTGTCAGGCATCAGTGTGTGGAGCCAGACACAGATCCTGGTCAGTGATTCCAGTAAGGCCTACAACACACATCCGTGTCTCCGGTACCTGTTTGGTACGTTTTTGCACTTACCGGAGACACGTTGACCAATGTTGCCCTATGGTAGATGGCACACACACGTAAAATCACACGGAACGTGTGTCCATGTGGTAAGTACGTGTGTGCGTTTTCCCACACGGCCGACATGTCCGTTTTTGGCAGTCAGCACGCAGGCACGGACCCGCTAAAGTCAATGGGTCCGTGCCTGCACGGACGGCACTGGTAGCATGTCCGTGTTCAGCACGTACCGTCCGTGTGCGTTTTTAAACGAGCGATGTCGGGGTTTTTTTTTGTTAAATGTCAGTCTACTTACCTTATTTTCTGTTGTTCTCAGTCATCATCCCTTTGGCGCTCGGTCTGTATCTTCCCCTGTCGCATACTCACCGATCCCCGATCATCAGCGCGGCGAAGAACAGCTGTGCCAAAGATACGCGGCTTCAATTAATTTGAAAATGCCGGCCGCTCATTAATCAATCTACTATCCCCTGCTTCCCCTGCCCACAGGCGCCTATGATTGGTTGTAGTTAGACACGCCCACACACTGAGTGACAGCTGTCTCACTGCACCCAATCACAGCCGCTGGTGGGCGGGTATATACTGTGCAGTAAAATAAATAATTAATTAATTAAAAAAAAACTTAGTGCGGTCCCCCCAATTTTGATACCAGCCAGGGTAAAGCCATACGGCTGAAGGCTGGTATTCTCAGGATGGGGAGCTCCACGTTATGGGGAGCCCCGCAGCCTAAAAATATCAGCCAGCAGCCGCTCAGAATTGCCGCATCCATTAGATGCAACAGTTCTGGGACTCTACCCGGCTCTTCCCGATTTGCCCTGGTGCGTTGGCAATCGGGGTAATACGGAGTTAATGGCAGCAGCTCATAGCTGCCACTAAGTCCTAGATTAATCATTGCAGGCATCTATGAGACACCCCCAATGCTTAACCTGTAATTTAAAGTTAATAAACACACACAACGAAAAATCCTTTATTTGCAATAAAAAACACTAACAAATTCCCTCGTTCACCACTTTATTAAGCCCCAAAAACCCATCCATGACCGGCGTAATCCACGGAGGTCCCGCGTCGCTTCCAGCTCTGCTACATGAAGGTGACAAGAGCTGCAGAAGAACACCGCCGCTCCTGTCAGCTTCACGCAGCAACTGAGGTGAGTAGCGCGATCAGCGATGATGACACTCAGGTCACTCGCGGCCACCGCTGGATCCTCCACCTGTGACAGCAAGTTGCCCGAGTGACAGTGATGAAGTCACAGGTGAGTTGCGGTCTCGGGGGGAGGATCCAGCTAGCCGCGGATAGCATGAGTGACAGCAGCGCTAATCGCGCTGCTCAATTCAGTCACTCAGGGGATTAGCGGTCACCGGTGAGTCCTTCACGGGTGACCGCTAATCAGTACGTGACACAGACAGAGCTGCGGGATGATAATGAAGTCGGGTACAGTTCACCCGAGTTCATTCTCATCGTGCAACTCTGTCTGCTGTCAGCCGACATGTATCAACGACATTGAGCATCACACACGGATCATTTCACAAGGACATTACACATACGCATACACAGCCATTCCACACGCACACACGGCAAGCATACGCCATCACACGGATGTCATACATACCGGAGAAACGCCCATAAAAAATGGAACATGGACCCGAAAAATGGAACGGGAGACACGTACGTTTTTTTTATGCGGAAATGTGTTTTAGACCTAAGGCAGTTTCCTAATCGTCAGTGCTGACAGGAGTAAGCGAGTGTAGCCGCCATAGCTTCAAAGAGGTAACCTCACAAAAGGGAGTCATATACTGGCCGAGGTCAGTGAGTGGACACTGCGGCACCTCCACTGGGATACTGATATGAGGGATTGTATCTGAAGCCATGCGGCGTACCCGCAGATGAAGCAGACTGTAGGTCATATACGTTTCTGTAAAGCCGAAGGAAGGCTCATGTTTTGCTCCTGTGTAAAGGGGTGACAGGAGCCCCTTTAATCTCTCCTGGCCTTGTTGATGTAAGGGATATATAGGGTACTGGTTAAGTAACAGAATGCAATGGCTGGGTTGGGGTGTAATTTCGCCATCCACCACAAGATAGCACAGTACCCCCATAGTTCGGTTGGGGGGAAGTGGATGAGCCCGGCAGAGAGTAGAAATAGGATGAGGTGTCATTCAGGAGGGAGTAGTGAAGAAGGCAAGGTTGAGAGAGGCTGTGCAGACTGAGTGGGAGAGACTCCGGTTCCAGAGGAATAGAAGGCTGCTTCTGTGGCTTGAGGACTGCCGTGGAAAACGACAGACGCAGAAAGAGTGAGGCTAAGTCCTATGGACCACCACTGTGTGGTGATTGCTGAGGGACTCCTGAAGTGGGGATCAGCATGGCCGAAA
Organism: Anomaloglossus baeobatrachus; assembly: GCF_048569485.1. Classification (NCBI taxonomy): domain Eukaryota; kingdom Metazoa; phylum Chordata; class Amphibia; order Anura; family Aromobatidae; genus Anomaloglossus; species Anomaloglossus baeobatrachus. The sequence goes on along the minus strand of NC_134360.1, from coordinate 3,104,072 downwards.
TGTCCAAACCCGCAGGGAGAAGGGCTGGAAATCCAGGAAACCAGTAGGGATCTCTGGCAGCTATGATAGTGGGGATCATGAAGGAATGTATGTCTCGCCCGGTGAAGAAATTGTGCCTTTCCTCTGGAAAAGAAGATGTACTTAAAGTTATTAAAGACCAAATGTTGGATTAAAACCGGCAGTCTGTCTCTGATTTAGTGGGACAAGGAACTACACTAAAGGTAACAAGAACGCGGTATCTAGATCAGGCCCTACGCTAAATTCAGTATTCAACCAATTCCTGTTTCATGGAGAAAGAGACGGTCAGGGGCGCGACTACTCTTTCGGCCCTAGGTGGAACCCCTGGCGCCTCCTTCACCTGAAAGATGGTTTACTGGTTTATGAAACCAACTGGACTGTTTAAATAGAAACTGTTCCTGTGCACCTCAATCTAGTAGGCAAGCGAGTATCCCCCGTTACATTCAGTGAGTGCAGCCTCACAGAAGAAACAACTCCAAGCCAAAGTGTGGAAACGGCACAGAAAAGCAAAGTATATCATGCATTTCATACTTTACCACGGACCGCTCACATGTAGTTACAGTGGATTTTTTTTTTGGTCATCAAAGAAAAACCCTAAACAGCATTGTTTGCAAAAAGCGCAATGTGTAAAACTACTCTAGTGGAGCAAATGGAAGGATGTTGTCCTGAATTTGAGCTCCGTGTGGAGAAAATATGGGGTTAAACTCTGGATGTTCACAGCACGAAATGTCGCCAGTCTGTAAATTAATGTCAGTAACGCGGTAACTTTAATGCCGTATCCGGCTACGATCATTTCCATTGGGAAAATCCAAAGAGAAATTAAATATTAAAACTGAAACGTAATTGTGGAAATGTCGCAATTAGGTTTCTGCATCACAGACGTTAAGAAACAAGAGAAGCCAAGAGCGGCGGGTTATGGCGGCTGTACGTGTGCCGCCATCGGGGGCAGCACCTGCACTACAATCATTTATGAAAAATAGGTTTATACTTGGATGAGGATTTTACCGTTTCCATCTAGACCGGACGTATCAATAATTGTACAAAATAAGACGGACAATATGTTCATTATAGCGGAGACTCTTTACTAATTCGTTACATTAAGGGGTACTCCCATCTCCAAGATCCTATCCCAATATGTAGTACATGTAATAATATTAGCAAATACAGCCAATTAGAAATGTAGTGTAGCCCTACTGATTGTCTGTTACCTCATGTGCAGGGCATTGCAGCATAGGTATCCATGGTTACCACAATGAGCAACTAACTCACTATATTAGTGCATGTAACCATGGATACCCGAGCTGCAATGCCCTGCACATGAGGTAAGAGACATAGCTAATCAGGAGAACTATACTACATTTCTAATTGGAGACATTTGCTAATGTTATTATTATACCTACTACATATTGGGAGAGGTTCTTGGAGATGGCAGTACCCTTTGAAGATTTTTTTGGGCTGATGATTGTTTGTGTTTTATCTCATTTTCATTCTCCATGCTACCGTGCATAAAAAAAATCTGAAAATGTCTGATTTCACACTGGCCAAAATGCTTGAAAGCTGTTTACTCACCAACATTTATCACCTATTGACAAGAAGGTTATAGATAATTGTGGGGTCTGGTGTACAGTTAGGTCCAGAAATCTTTGGCCAGTGACACAATTTTGGCGAGTTGGGCTCTGCATGCCACCACATTGGATTTGAAATGAAACCTCTACAACAGAATTCAAGTGCAGATTGTAACGTTTAATTTGAAGGTTTGAACAAAAATATCTGATAGAAATTGTAGGAATTGTCACATTTCTTTACAAACACTCCACATTTTAGGAGGTCAAAAGTAATTGGACAAATAAACCAAACCCAAACAAAATATTTTTATTTTCAATATTTTGTTGCGAATCCTTTGGAGGCAATCACTGCCTTAAGTCTGGAACCCATGGACATCACCAAACGCTGGGTTTCCTCCTTCTTAATGCTTTGCCAGGCCTTTACAGCCGCAGCCTTCAGGTCTTGCTTGTTTGTGGGTCTTTCTGTCTTAAGTCTGGATTTGAGCAAGTGAAATGCATGCTCAATTGGGTTAAGATCTGGTGATTGACTTGGCCATTGCAGAATGTTCCACTTTTTGCACTCATGAACTCCTGGGTAGCTTTGGCTGTATGCTTGGGGTCATTGTCCATCTGTACTATGAAGCGCCGTCCGATCAACTTTGCGGCATTTGGCTGAATCTGGGCTGAAAGTATATCCCGGTACACTTCAGAATTCATCCGGCTACTCTTGTCTGCTGTTATGTCATCAATAAACACAAGTGACCCAGTGCCATTGAAAGCCATGCATGCCCATGCCATCACGTTGCCTCCACCATGTTTTACAGAGGATGTGGTGTGCCTTGGATCATGTGCCGTTCCCTTTCTTCTCCAGTCTTTTTTCTTCCCATCATTCTGGTACAGGTTGATCTTTGTCTCATCTGTCCATAGAATACTTTTCCAGAACTGAGCTGGCTTCATGAGGTGTTTTTCAGCAAATGTAACTCTGGCCTGTCTATTTTTGGAATTGATGAATGGTTTGCATCTAGATGTGAACCCTTTGTATTTACTTTCATGGAGTCTTCTCTTTACTGGTGACTTAGAGACAGATACACCTACTTCACTGAGAGTGTTCTGGACTTCAGTTGATGTTGTGAACGGGTTCTTCTTCACCAAAGAAAGTATGCGGCGATCATCCACCACTGTTGTCATCCGTGGACGCCCAGGCCCTTTTGAGTTCCCAAGCTCACCAGTCAATTCCTTTTTTCTCAGAATGTACCCGACTGTTGATTTTGCTACTCCAAGCATGTCTGCTATCTCTCTGATGGATTTTTTCTTTTTTTTCAGCCTCAGGATGTTCTGCTTCACCTCAATTGAGAGTTCCTTAGACCGCATGTTGTCTGGTCACAGCAACAGCTTCCAAATGCAAAACCACACACCTGTAATCAACCCCAGACCTTTTAACTACTTCATTGATTACAGGTTAACGAGGGAGACACCTTCAGAGTTAATTGCAGCCCTTAGAGTCCCTTGTCCAATTACTTTTGGTCCCTTGAAAAAGAGGAGGTTATGCATTACAGAGCTATGAATCCTAAACCCTTTCTCCGATTTGGATGTGAATACTCTCATATTGCAGCTGGGAGTGTGCACTTTCAGCCCATATTATATATAGAATTGTATTTCTGAACATGTTTTTGTAAACAGCTAAAATAACAAAACTTGTGTCACTGTCCAAATATTTCTGGCCCTGACTGTATGTCTTCTAGATAATTATGGGGTCTGGGATATGTCATATAGATAATTGTGGGGTCTGGGGTAGGACTTATAGATGATTGTGGGGTCTGGAATATGTCATATAGATGATTGTGGGGTCTGGAATATGTCATATAGATGATTGTGGGGTCTGGTGTATGTCACATAGATAATTGTGGGGTCTGGGGTAGGACTTATAAATGATTGTGGGGTCTGGGGTAGGACTTTATATCTGGGTATTGGGGACACAGTGGCAGTATCACCCTTCATTTTGTCATTGCTGTTGCTGTTTTATGATCTCATTGCTTTCTCTATCCTGCCCCATACATTGCAGTGACCCCGAGACAGACAGCACTGTGCCGCCATTACTATGTGCGCAGGGTGTATGGTGGTCGCCCCATACAGTCATTCTCTGGGCATCGCCCTTTTGGACAGCCATTTCTCCCATCCCGGGATTGGTGGGATTGGTGGGGTGACTTATTTTTTGCAGCATTAGTTGAATTTTTTAATAATATTTTTGGCTTCATATAATTTATTGATAATCTTTATTTTTCACTAAGGAGGACGATTGTCTATTGGGCGGATGGGAAGTGTCGGCCGCTGTTTATTGAGTATTTTTGCATTAGTCACGGCGCGGGTTGATTATTTTCTATCTTTATTATATGTTTTCCAATCATTTGTAGATTTTAAAAAAACAAAAGACACTTTTGTAAAATAAACCCACAGTGGATCCCGCAGAGTGATCGCCTCTATAATAGTGAAGTCCATTATTAGGACGCCCCGTGTGAAGCCGCCGTCTGACATAACACGAGGCCATTACTGATACTACAAACGACTCCGGGAGCAAACGAGGCGACTATCCAAAACCATTCACACCATAAGAAGCGATTAAGAATGAACCTCATTAAAAGAGGTAAAAGATCGAAGAAAAGCGAAGAAAATAAGAAACAGAAGGTGAAGAAACCAGACTGAGAAGATCGTGGTGTCTCCACCGCTGACCGCCGATCCTAATGTTATAAATGAATCTTTCCAAATTTGCAGGTTCATTTCTAGATGAATTATTGTTTATGACCCTGAGATTCACATTTACAAAAACCAGAGGAACTAAGAAAGGACGGAGCAAAATCCATCTAGGAAACTATATCCTGTGTATACACTGTGTGCAGAATTATTTGGCAGATGAGTGTTGTGGTCACATGATACTTTTATACATGTCGTCCTACTCCAAGCTGTATAGTGAGAGCCAACTACCAATGAAGTAACGCCGGTGATGTGCCTCTCTGTAATGAGGAGGGGTGCGGTGTAATGAGGAGGGGTGCGGTGTAATGAGGAGGGGTGCGGTGTAATGAGGAGGGGTGCGGTGTAATGAGGGGGGGTGCGGTGTAATGAGGAGGGGTGCGGTGTAATGAGGAGGGGTGCGGTGTAATGAGGAGGGGTGCGGTGTAATGAGGAGGGGTGCGGTGTAATGACACAACACCCTGTATAAGGGGGGCTTAATTATTAGGCAACTTCCTTTCCTTTGGCAAAATAGGTCAGAAGAGAGATGTGACGGGCTCTGAAAAGTCCATATTGTGAGATGTCTTGCAGAGGGATGCAGCGGTCTTGAAATTGCCAAACTTTTGAAGCGTGATCACCGAACAATCAAGCGTTTCAATGCAAATAGCCAACAGGGTCGCAAGACGCGTGCTGGGCCAAAAAGACGCAAAATAACTGCCCATGAATTGAGGAAAATCAAGCGTGAAGCTGCCAAGATGCCATTTGCCACCAGTTTGGCCATATTTCAGAGCTGCAACGTTACTGGAGTATCAAAAAGCACAAGGTGCGCCATACTCGGGGACAGGCCAAGGTAAGGAAGGCTGAAAACCACCACCTCTGACCAAGAGACATAAGATAAAACCTCAAGACTGGGCCAAGAAATATCTGAAGACTGATTCTTCACAGGTTTTATGGACTGATGAAATGAGAGTGACTCTTGATGGGGCAGATGGATGGGCCAGAGGCTGGATCAGTAAAGGGCAGAGAGCTCCACTCCGACTCAGACGCCAGCAAGGTGGAGGTGGGCACTGGTATGGGCTGGGATCAGCAAAGATCAACTTGTGGGACCTTTCCGGGTTGAGGATGGAGTGAAGCTCAACTTCCAGACCTACTGCCAGTTTCTGGAAGACAACTTCTTCAAGCAGTGGTACAGGAAGAAGTCGCTATCGATCAAGAAAAACATGATTTTCATGCAGGACAATGCTCCATCACATGCATCCAACTACTCCACAGCGTGGCTGGCCAGTAAAGGTCTAAAAGATGAAAAATAATGACATGGCCCCCTTGTTCCCCTGATCTGAACCCCATAGAGAACCTGTGGTCCCTCATAAAATGTGAGATCTACAGTGAGGGAAAACAGTCCACCTCTGGGAGCAGTGTTTGGAGGCTGTGGTGGCTGGAGGCTGTGGTGGCTGGGGGCTGTGGTAGCTGGGGGCTGTGGTGGCTGGGGGCTGCGGTGGCTGGAGTCTGCGGTGGCTGCTGCACGCAATGTTGATGGTAAACAGATCAAGCAATGACAGAATCTATGGATGGAGGCTGCTGAGTGTCATCAGAAAGAAAGGGGGCGATATTGGGCACTCATTTTTGGGGTTTTGTTTTTGCATGTCAGAAATGTTTATTTCTATATTTTGTGCAGTTATATTGGTTTCCTGGTGACAATAAACAAGTGAGATGGGAATAGATTTGGTTTTTATTAAGTTGCCTAATAATTCTGCACAGTAATAGTCACCTGCACAAACAGATCCTCCTAAGAAGCCAAATCTAAAACCCCTCCAACTGCCAAAATATTAACCCCTCCAACTGCCAAAATATTAAGCTTCGATATTTATGAGTCTTTTGGGTGATTGAGAACATAGTTGTTGATCAATAATAAAAAAATCCTCTAAAATACAACTTGCCTAATAATTCTGCACACGGTGTGTATATGTGGCATGGTAATGGTGGCGTGTGCTCGCTGTCGCACAGATACACGTATAATTGCAGATTATTTCCGTTTTTCTCTGATCTGTTTCCACCATCAGGCGGGTATTTATCTCAGTGACGGGGTCACGCGTCTCTAAATGCTGAATATTACATTTCGCAGCCGATATTCCGGGTCTCGGCCACTAAAGTCATTTACATAATGAAACATGAATCATTGTGCGTCTCTTCCTCATCATCGCAGGGGCTGGGATTTCATGGGAATTGTCATTTTTTGCTCCCTGCGAGTCCCCGCAGTTACACCGGGCAGATAACTGGATATCCCATTCTGTAACCGTCATCTAATAAACAGAGTAATGAGGAGGACGGAGCAATCCCAGGCGCAGATGATGGCGGATCCGATCGCACCGCGCCTTGTCTTACCTTTGCTGGATGCTGCTGCTCGGGGCCAGTAATGATGGAAGATGTACGACTCAATGACTCCAATACTGAAGACTTATCTAATGGTGAAAGCACCAGGAAGGAAACACAAAGTCCTGGAAGCGTCCGTCATCAGCGGCTGATCTGTATATATGACAGCGGTGACTGGCAGGACGACATTCTGCTTTTGTCTTATTGTATTTTTAGAAGCGCAGAATACCATACACATATCAGTCTGCGGCAGATACCCAGCATACGTCCGCTGATATCTGACCATCAAAACCTGCCAACACACGACTGTCAGAAAGCAAGTTATTCAAAGGGTTAATCCATAAACAACATTTATCACCTCTTTATAGTGACGATAACCAATGTAGAGTCTCACCCCCTGACCCCACTAGTCACAAGAGAGGCGATTACACGGGCCAGGCTTACCCTTTGCTAAGTATGTGGGTGTGGACCCATTGCCCTACGGGCCAGGCTTACCCTATGCCATGCATACAGATGTATGCCAGGGGCCAGGCTTAGGTTATGCCATGCATATGGATGTATGCCAGGGGCCAGGCTTAGGTTATGCCATGCATACGGATGTATGCCAGGGGCCAGGCTTAGGTTATGCCATGCATATGGATGTATGCCAGGGGCCAGGCTTAGGTTATGCCATGCATATGGATGTATGCCAGGGGCCAGGCTTAGGTTATGCCATGCATACGGATGTATGCCAGGGGCCAGGCTTAGGTTATGCCATGCATACGGATGTATGCCAGGGGCCAGGCTTAGGTTATGCCATGCATATGGATGTATGCCAGGGGCCAGGCTTAGGTTATGCCATGCATATGGATGTATGCCAGGGGCCAGGCTTAGGTTATGCCATGCATATGGATGTATGCCAGGGGCCAGGCTTAGGTTATGCCATGCATACGGATGTATGCCAGGGGCCAGGCTTAGGTTATGCCATGCATACGGATGTATGCCAGGGGCCAGGCTTAGGTTATGCCATGCATACGGATGTATGCCAGGGGCCAGGCTTAGGTTATGCCATGCATACAGATGTATGCCAGGGGCCAGGCTTAGGTTATGCCATGCATATGGATGTATGCCAGGGGCCAGGCTTAGGTTATGCCATGCATACGGATGTATACCAGGGGCCAGGCTTACCCGAGCTACCTCCTTGTCTCTAGTCTGAACTGCAGCTACCGCAGGAGAAACTTTCCTATAACATCATTGTAACGCCCCTGTAAACGGGTCGTTACAGGGTATTAAATGTTACCCCATTTTTCCCGGGCAGGAGGAAGAAGGGTCCCCACAACACACACTAACATCACACTGGCAGGAAGGAGTTAACAGCTTTTGCAGCATGTAGTTTTGAGTCCATGACTCATCCCGTCTCCTTAATGAGCAGGTGGCTGGACACAGGCAGGTCGCCATGACAACCAAGGGGAGGGGCCTGAAGGAGTGAGCTTAGTGCAGAGCACACAGAAGTTTTGGGCAGAACGTCAGAGGCTGCAGAGGAGTGCAGACGTCCAGAGAACAGCTCCTGTTGAGGAGATGCCACGAGACCAGGGCTGATAACACCTAGAGGAGGGGAATGGAGCTGAGGACTGGGGTTCCCTGGAGAAAGTTGTACCCGGTGGCGGTTGGTAATGTACGCTACCGGGGATGAGAGAGACAGACAGGCGGCGAGTTCCCAAGATGCTCTATGCCACGGGGACGGCACTAACGCACCGAAAGGGAGAGACCCCCAGAACACCTCACCGGACACCCCTTCCTCCTACCTGCCCGGGACCGACCAAAGGCTACAGGCGCCGAGGACCAGCACCCGGGTGCGATGTGAAACGGACTTTAAATAAAGAACCACTGGAACCGCACACCGTGACTGCTGTGAGTAATGCCGCCGCCCTGTGCCCCCGGTGTCCCTGAGGACTGTTGCCCTGGGTCTCATTAACCTCCCGGGGCTCCCCCACTCCACCCGTGGGGAGTGATTCCATCCGGCTGCCCGTAACACCTGCCCCGGAGAGAGACCGCGCAGCGGCGGCTTAACACCTGGCCGCAAACCACTGGTGGCGCTGCAAGCACCCCCCGTCCCCGTCCCGTACCGTTTCCTGGGGAAGAGCGATGGCAAGCCCCCCCCCCCAGGGACCCCGTTACCCTCCTTCCATCCCCCTTGTAACACCGGACTGACGGTCGGACTTTCCTTTTATTGAAACCCACCCGGGGTCACGGAAGCCGGGGTCGGGCCACTCACAGCCTGACCCCGAATACCACCGGCCCAGTGACCGTGCGAGCCCTGCAAGCCCCGGCTTGGGCGTTTCATCATCACGGAGCTGGAATTCTGTGCGACCTCGAAGGATCTCTGACCGGGCAGATCAGCGAGTTCACCAAGTGCAGGCAGCGGCAGAGTCCTGGCTGAAGAGGGCGCCCAGGAGAGCAATGAAGTCACAGAACACTGCAGATTGATATCGGAGACTGGTGCAGATCCAATCTGAAAAATTCCTTCCACTGTTTCCACTTTTTCACTTGTTGCCAGAAGAAGCTATGGGCCCAATTTCTGAAGCTTTCACAGCAGAACTCTGGCATAAAAGCTTTGAAAATCTGAAAAATGTAAGTGCAACTTGGAGTTGTGTCTACATTTAGCGAGTTTTGATGTTTTCAGCCCCAATTTCTTCACCACCAACAAAATGTCCAGAGCTGATGTCACGGGTGACAGTCATATGGTTTCTGGCCATAGAAGGTCACAGCGTCTGGCTGCACAGATTTGACTTTCCATTGTTCCTGCTGTCAGTATTCATTGGTATAGGTAGCTGCTTTCCTGCTGGATTCCTCTCTCTCCCTTTTGGACCCAGCAAGAGTTCGATTTCCACCCAGCTGTTGATTGTCAGTATACCCTTTGTGTTTAAATACCCCTTCCTTCCTTTGGACTGGTGCTGGTGATATTTTCAGTTCTTTCAAGCTGAGGTTGCAAGCAGGTGGCTTGTACTCCTCTGTAGCATTGTTACTGAAGGCTCTGCTGAACTTCTCCTGAGTCATTCAATGATAAGTAGTTCATGATTGTGTCTTCCTTTAGCTTTTAGTGAGGTTGACAAAGAGCTCATCCCATCCATTCCCTATTTAGGGCTCAGTACTAGGAATACCTAGGGTCGGGTATCCGGCTCGGCGAATAGGTGTGGGACCTATCTAGGGTGGTGAGGGACCCAAGGGACCAGCAGTAGGTTTGGTCAGGAGTCACCATCTTCCCTCTCCCTAAATGCAGGGTTTCCCTTCCCTTTTGCCATGCACTTGGTCTTTCCCCGTACCTAGTGTGACAGCTGTGGCGGGAATAGGATGGAGCTGTGGCGCTCTGTTCTCCAGAAATCTCCCTCCGGGACCTGGACTGCATGTACCAGATGCTGCAGAGCCATGAACCAGGAGCGTCTGACTCCAGCAGGCTCATCACGACTGGCAAAACCTATCCTGGTCTATAAGAATCAGGCAGAAAGCTTATATTCAGCTCTGACAAAAGACCATGAAACGCCTGAAACGCGCGGCCATTTATTCTGTAATATTTTCTAGCCCCTTGGGGTCATGTATTGTCATTTTAACTTTTGTTATTTGCCGTTTTTTGAATTTTATGAGCAAGTTTGTAAGATTTTTCTTGGAGTGTAGTGGAGTTGTTTTTTTGTTTTTTTTCCCTTTTGCTATTACTGTGACTCTCCAGCATTGCAGCCACTAACAGCCTAATTATGTCCAGTTATTACAGTGACTCTCCAGCGTTGCAGCCACTAGCAGCCTCATTATGTCCGGTTATTACTGTGACTCTCCAGCATTGCAGCCACTAACAGCCTAATTATGTCCAGTTATTACTGTGACTCTCCGGCATTGCAGCCACTAACAGCCTAATTATGTCCGGTTATTACAGTGACTCTCCAGCATTGCAGCCACTAACAGCCTCATTATGTCCAGTTATTACAGTGACTCTCCAGCATTGCAGCCTCTAACAGCCTCATTATGTCCAGTTATTACAGTGACTCTCCAGCATTGCAGCCACTAGCAGCCTCATTATGTCCAGTTATTACTGTGACTCTCCGGCATTGCAGCCTCTAACAGCCTCATTATGTCCAGTTATTACTGTGACTCTCCAGCATTGCAGCCACTAACAGCCTCATTATGTCCGGTTATTACTGTGACTCTCCAGCAGTGCAGCCACTAGCAGCCTCATTATGTCCAGTTATTACTGTGACTCTCCAGCATTGCAGCCACTAGCAGCCTCATTATGTCCAGTTATTACTGTGACTCTCCAGCATTGCAGCCACTAGCAGCCTCATTATGTCCGGGTATTACAGTGACTCTCCAGCATTGCAGCCACTAACAGCCTCATTATGTCCAGTTATTATGGTGACTCTCCGGCATTGCAGCCACTAACAGCCTCATTATGTCCAGTTATTACAGTGACTCTCCAGCATTGCAGCCACTAACAGCCTCATTATGTCCAGTTATTACTGTGACTCTCCAGCATTGCAGCCACTAGCAGCCTCATTATGTCCAGTTATTACAGTGACTCTCCGGCATTGCAGCCACTAGCAGCCTCATTATGTCCAGTTATTACTGTGACTCTCCAGCATTGCAGCCACTAGCAGCCTCATTATGTCCAGTTATTACTGTGACTCTCCAGCATTGCAGCCACTAGCAGCCTCATTATGTCCGGGTATTACAGTGACTCTCCAGCATTGCAGCCACTAACAGCCTCATTATGTCCAGTTATTATGGTGACTCTCCGGCATTGCAGCCACTAGCAGCCTCATTATGTCCAGTTATTACTGTGACTCTCCGGCATTGCAGCCACTAACAGCCTCATTATGTCCGGTTATTACAGTGACTCTCCAGCATTGCAGCCTCTAACAGCCTCATTATGTCCTGGTATTACAGTGACTCTCCAGCATTGCCGCCTCTAACAGCCTCTTTATGTCCAGTTATTACTGTGACTCTCCAGCATTGCAGCCACTAGCAGCCTCATTATGTCCGGTTATTACAGTGACTCTCCAGCATTGCAGCCACTAGCAGCCTCATTATGTCCAGTTATTACTGTGACTCTCCAGCATTGCAGCCACTAGCAGCCTCATTATGTCCAGTTATTACTGTGACTCTCCAGCATTGCAGCCACTAGCAGCCTCATTATGTCCAGTTATTACTGTGACTCTCCAGCATTGCAGCCACTAGCAGCCTCATTATGTCCAGTTATTACTGTGACTCTCCAGCATTGCAGCCACTAGCAGCCTCATTATGTCCAGTTATTACTGTGACTCTCCAGCATTGCAGCCACTAGCAGCCTCATTATGTCCAGTTATTACTGTGACTCTCCAGCATTGCAGCCACTAGCAGCCTCATTATGTCCAGTTATTACAGTGACTCTCCAGCATTGCAGCCACTAACAGCCTCATTATGTCCGGTTATTACAGTGACTCTCCAGCATTGCAGCCTCTAACAGCCTCATTATGTCCGGGTATTACAGTGACTCTCCAGCATTGCCGCCTCTAACAGCCTCTTTATGTCCAGTTATTACTGTGACTCTCCAGCATTGCAGCCACTAGCAGCCTCATTATGTCCGGTTATTACAGTGACTCTCCAGCATTGCAGCCACTAGCAGCCTCATTATGTCCAGTTATTACTGTGACTCTCCAGCATTGCAGCCACTAGCAGCCTCATTATGTCCAGTTATTACTGTGACTCTCCAGCATTGCAGCCACTAGCAGCCTCATTATGTCCAGTTATTACTGTGACTCTCCAGCATTGCAGCCACTAACAGCCTCATTATGTCCAGTTATTACTGTGACTCTCCGGCATTGCAGCCACTAACAGCCTCATTATGTCCAGTTATTACAGTGACTCTCCAGCATTGCAGCCACTAACAGCCTCATTATGTCCGGTTATTACTGTGACTCTCCAGCATTGCAGCCACTAGCAGCCTCTTTATGTCCAGTTATTACTGTGACTCTCCAGCATTGCAGCCACTAGCAGCCTCATTATGTCCAGTTATTACAGTGACTCTCCAGCATTGCAGCCACTAGCAGCCTCATTATGTCCAGTTATTACAGTGACTCTCCAGCATTGCAGCCACTAACAGCCTCATTATGTCCGGTTATTACTGTGACTCTCCAGCATTGCAGCCACTAGCAGCCTCTTTATGTCCAGTTATTACTGTGACTCTCCAGCATTGCAGCCACTAGCAGCCTCATTATGTCCAGTTATTATAGTGACTCTCCGGCATTGCAGCCACTAACAGCCTCATTATGTCCAGTTATTACTGTGACTCTCCAGCATTGCAGCCACTAACAGCCTCATTATGTCCAGTTATTACTGTGACTCTCCGGCATTGCCGCCTCTAACAGCCTCATTATGTCCAGTTATTACTGTGACTCTCCAGCATTGCAGCCACTAGCAGCCTCATTATGTCCAGTTATTACTGTGACTCTCCGGCATTGCAGCCACTAGCAGCCTCATTATGTCCGGTTATTACTGTGACTCTCCAGCATTGCAGCCACTAGCAGCCTCATTATGTTCAGTTATTACTGTGACTCTCCAGCATTGCAGCCACTAACAGCCTCATTATGTCCAGTTATTACAGTGACTCTCCGGCATTGCAGCCACTAACAGCCTCATTATGTCCGGTTATTACAGTGACTCTCCAGCATTGCAGCCACTAGCAGCCTCATTATGTTCAGTTATTACAGTGACTCTCCAGCATTGCAGCCACTAGCAGCCTCATTATGTCCAGTTATTACTGTGACTCTCCAGCATTGCAGCCACTAGCAGCCTCATTATGTCCAGTTATTACTGTGACTCTCCGGCATTGCAGCCTCTAACAGCCTCATTATGTCCAGTTATTACTGTGACTCTCCAGCATTGCAGCCACTAACAGCCTCATTATGTTCAGTTATTACTGTGACTCTCCAGCATTGCAGCCACTAGCAGCCTCTTTATGTCCAGTTATTACAGTGACTCTCCGGCATTGCAGCCACTAGCAGCCTCTTTATGTCCAGTTATTACAGTGACTCTCCAGCATTGCAGCCACTAGCAGCCTCATTATGTCCAGTTATTACTGTGACTCTCCGGCATTGCAGCCACTAACAGCCTCATTATGTCCAGTTATTACTGTGACTCTCCGGCATTGCCGCCTCTAACAGCCTCATTATGTCCAGTTATTACTGTGACTCTCCAGCATTGCAGCCACTAGCAGCCTCATTATGTTCAGTTATTACTGTGACTCTCCGGCATTGCAGCCACTAACAGCCTCATTATGTCCGGTTATTACTGTGACTCTCCAGCATTGCAGCCACTAGCAGCCTCATTATGTCCAGTTATTACAGTGACTCTCCAGCATTGCAGCCACTAGCAGCCTCATTATGTTCAGTTATTACAGTGACTCTCCGGCATTGCAGCCACTAGCAGCCTCATTATGTCCAGTTATTACTCTGACTCTCCAGCATTGCAGCCACTAGCAGCCTCATTATGTCCAGTTATTACTCTGACTCTCCAGCATTGCAGCCACTAGCAGCCTCATTATGTCCAGTTATTACTGTGACTCTCCAGCATTGCAGCCACTAGCAGCCTCATTATGTTCAGTTATTACTGTGACTCTCCAGCATTGCAGCCACTAACAGCCTCATTATGTCCAGTTATTACAGTGACTCTCCGGCATTGCAGCCACTAGCAGCCTCATTATGTTCAGTTATTACTGTGACTCTCCAGCATTGCAGCCACTAACAGCCTCATTATGTCCAGTTATTACAGTGACTCTCCGGCATTGCAGCCACTAACAGCCTCATTATGTTCAGTTATTACTGTGACTCTCCAGCATTGCAGCCACTAGCAGCCTCTTTATGTCCAGTTATTACTGTGACTCTCCAGCATTGCAGCCACTAACAGCCTCATTATGTCCAGTTATTACTGTGACTCTCCAGCATTGCAGCCACTAGCAGCCTCATTATGTCCGGTTATTACTGTGACTCTCCAGCATTGCAGCCACTAACAGCCTCATTATGTCCAGTTATTACTGTGACTCTCCGGCATTGCAGCCACTAACAGCCTCATTATGTCCAGTTATTACAGTGACTCTCCAGCATTGCAGCCACTAACAGCCTCATTATGTCCGGTTATTACTGTGACTCTCCAGCATTGCAGCCACTAGCAGCCTCTTTATGTCCAGTTATTACTGTGACTCTCCAGCATTGCAGCCACTAGCAGCCTCATTATGTCCAGTTATTACAGTGACTCTCCAGCATTGCAGCCACTAACAGCCTCATTATGTCCGGTTATTACTGTGACTCTCCAGCATTGCAGCCACTAGCAGCCTCTTTATGTCCAGTTATTACTGTGACTCTCCAGCATTGCAGCCACTAGCAGCCTCATTATGTCCAGTTATTACAGTGACTCTCCAGCATTGCAGCCACTAGCAGCCTCATTATGTCCAGTTATTACAGTGACTCTCCAGCATTGCAGCCACTAACAGCCTCATTATGTCCGGTTATTACTGTGACTCTCCAGCATTGCAGCCACTAGCAGCCTCTTTATGTCCAGTTATTACTGTGACTCTCCAGCATTGCAGCCACTAGCAGCCTCATTATGTCCAGTTATTACAGTGACTCTCCGGCATTGCAGCCACTAACAGCCTCATTATGTCCAGTTATTACTGTGACTCTCCAGCATTGCAGCCACTAACAGCCTCATTATGTCCAGTTATTACTGTGACTCTCCGGCATTGCCGCCTCTAACAGCCTCATTATGTCCAGTTATTACTGTGACTCTCCAGCATTGCAGCCACTAGCAGCCTCATTATGTCCAGTTATTACTGTGACTCTCCGGCATTGCAGCCACTAGCAGCCTCATTATGTCCGGTTATTACTGTGACTCTCCAGCATTGCAGCCACTAGCAGCCTCATTATGTTCAGTTATTACTGTGACTCTCCAGCATTGCAGCCACTAACAGCCTCATTATGTCCAGTTATTACAGTGACTCTCCGGCATTGCAGCCACTAACAGCCTCATTATGTCCGGTTATTACAGTGACTCTCCAGCATTGCAGCCACTAGCAGCCTCATTATGTTCAGTTATTACAGTGACTCTCCAGCATTGCAGCCACTAGCAGCCTCTTTATGTCCAGTTATTACAGTGACTCTCCGGCATTGCAGCCACTAGCAGCCTCATTATGTCCAGTTATTACAGTGACTCTCCAGCATTGCAGCCACTAGCAGCCTCATTATGTCCAGTTATTACTGTGACTCTCCAGCATTGCAGCCACTAGCAGCCTCATTATGTCCAGTTATTACTGTGACTCTCCGGCATTGCAGCCTCTAACAGCCTCATTATGTCCAGTTATTACTGTGACTCTCCAGCATTGCAGCCACTAACAGCCTCATTATGTTCAGTTATTACTGTGACTCTCCAGCATTGCAGCCACTAGCAGCCTCTTTATGTCCAGTTATTACAGTGACTCTCCGGCATTGCAGCCACTAGCAGCCTCTTTATGTCCAGTTATTACAGTGACTCTCCAGCATTGCAGCCACTAGCAGCCTCATTATGTCCAGTTATTACTGTGACTCTCCGGCATTGCCGCCTCTAACAGCCTCATTATGTCCAGTTATTACTGTGACTCTCCAGCATTGCAGCCACTAGCAGCCTCATTATGTTCAGTTATTACAGTGACTCTCCGGCATTGCAGCCACTAGCAGCCTCATTATGTCCAGTTATTACTCTGACTCTCCAGCATTGCAGCCACTAGCAGCCTCATTATGTCCAGTTATTACTGTGACTCTCCAGCATTGCAGCCACTAGCAGCCTCATTATGTTCAGTTATTACTGTGACTCTCCAGCATTGCAGCCACTAACAGCCTCATTATGTCCAGTTATTACAGTGACTCTCCGGCATTGCAGCCACTAGCAGCCTCATTATGTTCAGTTATTACTGTGACTCTCCAGCATTGCAGCCACTAGCAGCCTCTTTATGTCCAGTTATTACTGTGACTCTCCAGCATTGCAGCCACTAACAGCCTCATTATGTCCAGTTATTACTGTGACTCTCCAGCATTGCAGCCACTAGCAGCCTCATTATGTCCGGTTATTACTGTGACTCTCCAGCATTGCAGCCACTAACAGCCTCATTATGTCCAGTTATTACTGTGACTCTCCGGCATTGCAGCCACTAGCAGCCTCATTATGTCCAGTTATTACTGTGACTCTCCGGCATTGCCGCCTCTAACAGCCTCATTATGTCCAGTTATTACTGTGACTCTCCAGCATTGCAGCCACTAGCAGCCTCATTATGTCCAGTTATTACTGTGACTCTCCAGCATTGCAGCCACTAGCAGCCTCATTATGTTCAGTTATTACAGTGACTCTCCGGCATTGCAGCCACTAGCAGCCTCATTATGTCCGGTTATTACAGTGACTCTCCAGCATTGCAGCCACTAGCAGCCTCATTATGTTCAGTTATTACAGTGACTCTCCGGCATTGCAGCCACTAGCAGCCTCATTATGTCCAGTTATTACTGTGACTCTCCGGCATTGCCGCCTCTAACAGCCTCATTATGTCCAGTTATTACTGTGACTCTCCAGCATTGCAGCCACTAACAGCCTCATTATGTCCAGTTATTACTGTGACTCTCCGGCATTGCAGCCACTAGCAGCCTCATTATGTTCAGTTATTACAGTGACTCTCCGGCATTGCAGCCACTAGCAGCCTCATTATGTCCAGTTATTACTGTGACTCTCCAGCATTGCAGCCACTAGCAGCCTCATTATGTCCGGTTATTACTGTGACTCTCCAGCATTGCAGCCACTAGCAGCCTCATTATGTCCGGTTATTACAGTGACTCTCCAGCATTGCAGCCACTAGCAGCCTCATTATGTCCAGTTATTACAGTGACTCTCCAGCATTGCAGCCACTAGCAGCCTCATTATGTCCGGTTATTACTGTGACTCTCCGGCATTGCAGCCACTAGCAGCCTCATTATGTCCAGTTATTACTGTGACTCTCCGGCATTGCAGCCACTAGCAGCCTCATTATGTCCAGTTATTACAGTGACTCTCCGGCATTGCAGCCACTAGCAGCCTCATTATGTCCAGTTATTACTGTGACTCTCCGGCATTGCACCCACTAGCAGCCTCATTATGTCCAGTTATTACTGTGACTCTCCGGCATTGCAGCCTCTAACAGCCTCATTATGTCCGGTTATTACAGTGACTCTCCAGCATTGCAGCCACTAACAGCCTCATTATGTCCAGTTATTACTGTGACTCTCCAGCATTGCAGCCACTAACAGCCTCATTATGTTCAGTTATTACAGTGACTCTCCAGCATTGCAGCCACTAACAGCCTCATTATGTTCAGTTATTACTGTGACTCTCCAGCATTGCAGCCACTAGCAGCCTCATTATGTCCGGTTATTACTGTGACTCTCCAGCATTGCAGCCACTAGCAGCCTCATTATGTCCAGTTATTACTGTGACTCTCCGGCATTGCCGCCACTAACAGCCTCATTATGTCCAGTTATTACTGTGACTCTCCAGCATTGCAGCCACTAGCAGCCTCATTATGTCCGGGTATTACTGTGACTCTCCAGCATTGCAGCCACTAGCAGCCTCATTATGTCCGGTTATTACTGTGACTCTCCAGCATTGCAGCCACTAACAGCCTCATTATGTTCAGTTATTACTGTGACTCTCCAGCATTGCAGCCACTAGCAGCCTCATTATGTCCGGTTATTACTGTGACTCTCCAGCATTGCAGCCACTAGCAGCCTCATTATGTCCAGTTATTACTGTGACTCTCCGGCATTGCCGCCACTAACAGCCTCATTATGTCCAGTTATTACTGTGACTCTCCGGCATTGCAGCCACTAGCAGCCTCATTATGTCCGGGTATTACTGTGACTCTCCAGCATTGCAGCCACTAGCAGCCTCATTATGTCCGGTTATTACTGTGACTCTCCAGCATTGCAGCCACTAGCAGCCTCATTATGTCCAGTTATTACTGTGACTCTCCGGCATTGCCGCCACTAACAGCCTCATTATGTCCAGTTATTACAGTGACTCTCCAGCATTGCAGCCACTAGCAGCCTCATTATGTCCAGTTATTACTGTGACTCTCCGGCATTGCAGCCACTAGCAGCCTCATTATGTTCAGTTATTACAGTGACTCTCCGGCATTGCAGCCACTAGCAGCCTCATTATGTCCAGTTATTACTGTGACTCTCCGGCATTGCAGCCACTAGCAGCCTCATTATGTCCAGTTATTACTGTGACTCTCCGGCATTGCAGCCTCTAACAGCCTCATTATGTCCGGTTATTACAGTGACTCTCCAGCATTGCAGCCACTAACAGCCTCATTATGTCCAGTTATTACTGTGACTCTCCGGCATTGCCGCCACTAACAGCCTCATTATGTCCGGGTATTACTGTGACTCTCCAGCATTGCAGCCACTAACAGCCTCATTATGTCCAGTTATTACTGTGACTCTCCGGCATTGCAGCCTCTAACAGCCTCATTATGTCCGGTTATTACAGTGACTCTCCAGCATTGCAGCCACTAACAGCCTCATTATGTCCAGTTATTACTGTGACTCTCCAGCATTGCAGCCACTAACAGCCTCATTATGTCCAGTTATTACTGTGACTCTCCGGCATTGCAGCCACTAGCAGCCTCATTATGTCCAGTTATTACTGTGACTCTCCGGCATTGCCGCCACTAACAGCCTCATTATGTCCAGTTATTACTGTGACTCTCCGGCATTGCAGCCACTAGCAGCCTCATTATGTTCAGTTATTACAGTGACTCTCCGGCATTGCAGCCACTAGCAGCCTCATTATGTCCAGTTATTACAGTGACTCTCCAGCATTGCAGCCACTAGCAGCCTCTTTATGTCCAGTTATTACAGTGACTCTCCAGCATTGCAGCCACTAGCAGCCTCATTATGTCCAGTTATTACTGTGACTCTCCGGCATTGCAGCCACTAGCAGCCTCATTATGTCCAGTTATTACTGTGACTCTCCGGCATTGCAGCCACTAACAGCCTCATTATGTCCAGTTATTACAGTGACTCTCCAGCATTGCAGCCTCTAACAGCCTCATTATGTCCGGTTATTACAGTGACTCTCCAGCATTGCAGCCACTAGCAGCCTCATTATGTCCAGTTATTACAGTGACTCTCCAGCATTGCAGCCTCTAACAGCCTCATTATGTCCGGTTATTACAGTGACTCTCTAGCATTGCTGCCTCTACCAGCCTCATTATGTCAGGTTGTTACTGTGACTCTCCGGCATTGCAGCCACTAGCAGCCTCATTATGTCCGGGTATTACTGTGACTCTCCGGCATTGCAGCCACTAGCAGCCTCATTATGTCCAGTTATTACAGTGACTCTCCGGCATTGCAGCCACTAGCAGCCTCATTATGTCCAGTTATTACAGTGACTCTCCGGCATTGCAGCCACTAGCAGCCTCATTATGTCCAGTTATTACAGTGACTCTCCGGCATTGCAGCCACTAGCAGCCTCATTATGTCCAGTTATTACAGTGACTCTCCAGCATTGCAGCCACTAGCAGCCTCATTATGTCCAGTTATTACTGTGACTCTCCAGCATTGCCGCCTCTAACAGCCTCTTTATGTCCAGTTATTACTGTGACTCTCCAGCATTGCAGCCACTAGCAGCCTCATTATGTCAGGTTGTTACTGTAACGCCTGGTCCCACCAGACCCCGTGGGGGGCGCGCTCCCTCACATTTGTCCAGTCCCAGCATGGCTCCCACTTGCACTCCCGGTCATAGCCCCAGGCAGCGACGGCCTTCCTCTTACCATGGTGCTGCCCCTGCCCCGGGTCCTGATGTACGTCCTGCTCCCAGGCATGCTGCAGCCTCTTCCTGTCTCCCGTCCTTACACAGAACTGCAGTAAGTGACTCTAGGCTGCGCGCGAGGCCACGCCCCCTTTCTTAAAGCGGTATGCCCGTTTTCTGGAAGTGACCTCAGAGGTCACCTGTTACCTAATGGGTATTTAGGTCCACCTCCCCCAGCAGCAGGTGCCCAAGCAACGCTTCCATTAGAGCCTTGCCAGTGTCCAGACCCCCTTGTGCTGTTATCTGTTTTCTGTGCATTGATACCTGGTTCTAATCCCTTGTCTCACCGTAGTGCCATCCATACCATTCCGGCTCTGGACGTCACCGCTCATACCGACAGTGGATGTCACCGTGCCCTACCTGCCGTGGACGTTATCTGTGCCGTACATGCTGTGGACGTCACCGCTCATACCGACAGTGGACGTCTGTTAAAAAATATACTCTTAAATATATTTTTCTTCAAATACGTAAAAGCGCATGAAAGAAAGGACTTTAAAAATGTAAAAAATAAATGTATTTTATCTATTTAAAAATGGTTGCCAGGGTTCAGTTACAGAAAGGAAAAATAATATACTTCATTAGCTTACGTAAAAGAGTTCATTTAGTCCATACTGATCAATAGAAAATCTTCATCCATCTCTCCTTGGATTCTGAATGGCAAGGCAGGGTTGATATACCCTAGGCCGGACAGCATGTGTTCATCTTGCAGCCTGGGAGCCTTCTGGCAGTAGGCGACGTGCAGGAGCAGCCAGTAGCCCCCTCCATCGTGTGTTATATGACAACTGTCCAGTCCATATAGGGTGTTTCAGTTGAACATAGTTCCATATGACATAATCTTCTAGAAGCTTCCAGAAGAATATATATATCCTTCCATGTCAGTACTTATGTAAATTCAATATGGATATTTTATTATTTATTCCTTATAAGAACTTTATTAATAAACTATGCCCTCCAACATAAACAGAATTGTGAACGTATATGTCCTACTATAAAATGTTTGATAACTAGATGTATTAATTTTAATGTTTTTACAACGTCACCGTGCCCTACCTGCCGTGGACATTATCTGTGCCGTACCTGCTGTGGACATCACCTGCTGTGAACATCTCCGGTGCAGTTTCCGTGTTCTGCCGGCTGTGGACATCACAACCTTGCTACACCTGGCCCTACAGAGACTCCTACTACCGGTTCCTGGCTGCCGTGCATTTAGGCCTTCTGGGGAGGTGCCGCACAGTCCCTGTATAGGGGTTCGCTGCTGGTCGCCTTCTCAGGGGAGTCCAGTGCACGGTCCAGTGGGTCCACCTCCGGACGCTCGCCGCTCCTCGGTGAGCGTAACAGTTACTGTGACTCTCCGACATTGCCGCCTCTAACAGCCTAATTATGTCCAGTTATTATGGTGACTCTCTGGCATTGCCGCCTCTAACAGCCTCATTATGTCCGGTTATTACAGTGACTCTCCGGCATTGCCGTCTCCAACTGCCTCATTATGTCCAGTTATTACTGTGACTCTCCAGCATTGCAGCCAGTAGCAGCCTCATTATGTCCGGTTATTACTGTGACTCTCCAGCATTGCAGCCACTAGCAGCCTCATTATGTCCAGTTATTACTGTGACTCTCCAGCATTGCAGCCACTAGCAGCCTCATTATGTCCAGTTATTACTGTGACTCTCCAGCATTGCAGCCACTAACAGCCTCATTATGTCCAGTTATTATGGTGACTCTCCGGCATTGCCGCCTCTAACAGCCTCTTTATGTCCGGTTATTACAGTGTCTCTCCAGCATTGCAGCCACTAGCAGCCTCATTATGTCAGGTTGTTACTGTGACTCTCCGGCATTGCCGCCTCTAACAGCCTCATTATGTCCAGTTATTACTGTGACTCTCCGGCATTGCCGCCTCTAACAGCCTCATTATGTCCAGTTATTATGGTGACTCTCCGGCATTGCCGCCTCTAACAGCCTCTTTATGTCCGGTTATTACAGTGTCTCTCCAGCATTGCAGCCACTAGCAGCCTCATTATGTCAGGTTGTTACTGTGACTCTCCGGCATTGCCGCCTCTAACAGCCTCATTATGTCCAGTTATTACTGTGACTCTCTGGCATTGCCGCCTCTAACAGCTTCATTATGTCCAGTTATTACAGTGACTCTCCGGCATTGCCGCCTCTAACAGCCTCATTATGTCCGGTTATTACAGTGACTCTCCAGCATTGCCGCCTCTAACAGCCTCATTATGTCTGGTTATTCCAGTGACTCTCCGACTTTGCTGCCTCTAACAGCCTCATTACGTCTGGTTATTCCAGTGACTCTCCGACTTTGCTGCTTCTAACAGCCTCATTATGTCCGGTTATTACAGTGACTCTCCGGCATTGCTGCCTCTAACAGCCTCATTATGTCCGGTTATTACAGTGACTCTCCGGTATTGCTGCCTCTAACAGCCTCATTATGTCCGGTTATTACAGTGACTCTCCGGCATTGCCGCCTCTAACAGCCTCATTATGTCAGGTTGTTACTGTGACTCTCCAGCATTGCCGCCTCTAACAGCCTCATTATGTCCGGTTATTCCAGTGACTCTCTGACTTTGCCACCACCATCCACTCTCTAAATATAAAGCTAATGAGTGATCATCCAGAGATTGTCACACTCTCTGTCCATTAGCAGCACAATTTCTCCCCATGATTAGATATGGCGTCGTATATAAAGCGAGTATTGTTCTGGAGCGCAGCGCCGGCCGGTTACAGAATCATTTTCCCTTTTCTATTTTATCAGTCGCAGGAAATTGGTTATTTTGCAGAACTGCACAAAATCCTAGATTCAGTCTCATAAAAGTCTTCACAGACGGCGCTGTAACATTTACATGCAGGTCGAAGCTTTCTCTGTTATTGAGGCTCCATAAATAGCTCTGCCGGGAGATGATATTCGCTGGCGGGGAATAACATGTCTTCACATCTGCTTAAAAATTTTTACTTTTTTTTCCTAATTTTTCAAATGTGTCCCTAAGCAGCCGCCAGAAATATAGATTAATCTGGTTACTGTGATCTGAGGATGTGTCAATGTCACTAGAAATGAATGGTCTGAGCAGATTATTCACACAAGATGCTGTCTTCCCTGGTGAGGACACCGGGAGGCCTAGGCTGGGGTCCGGCGGTGGGGAGAAGACACAACCACCGCTCCTCTACATGAATTATTCTTCAGATTCTACTCTAAGAATAAAAGCTGTTAATGTTCCTCCTGTTCTTGGTAAAGGAGAATTCAGCGGTTTATTGTTCATTGAGGATGAGTTGCGTGTGATGGAGGATTTCTGGCGACATTGCAGTATTTAACAGATCAAGAGACAATGTCAAGATATGATAACAATGAATATAGGAGTATGAACATACACGACTGCTAAGGAAACTGAGACAATCAGCATGTAAAAAAGGCCAGCTTTATGTGAGCCCAGCAGCCAGCGTCAAGGCATATATCTTGATGTTGAGTCCCTAATCTACTTTAATGCCTCGCTTTGGGTTATAAAACCTCCAATTTAAGGGCAAACAGGAACCTGATAATAAAGAGTTAAAATCGACCTAAGGCTGATGGGAAGGAGTGCTCAATCAGAAGGCATGACCCTGTAGGGGTATTGCCCCTACGAATGATAGAAAAGCACATCGCCTTTAAGAGGCTGTGCTCCCCTGTTTCCTGTGTGCTATGGACTGACCGGTTCAGCCAGCGCCTCCCCTCTGAACTGAGAGCTTTTGGACTAACCCGGCAAAAAGTGCGGGAAAGGAAGGAGAGGCAGAAGAGCTTAGAACGGAGACAGGACAAATTGGGCCTCTGTGTGCCGAGAGAGAGCTGCTGCTTGTGTGGAGTCTGAGACCCATGATGTCAGCAGAGGTATGGTGCCGGCTGCAAGAAACTTACCACGAGCCGGACCAGAGAAGACGTCGTCCGGAGGAGTCCAGAGACCCCAGGTCCTTGTCAGAAGAAAAGCTCCCCCCTGCCCTGCTGGAAGAAGTGCGCACCAATGAACCTCACGGGACCGAACCCCAGGGAGTTTACTGACCCCCTCAGTGGTACCTTGAGTCTGTATCATTGTGCGCTCTCTGTAGGGTGTAGCATAGGCATCAGTAGCCAGAGCGTGACATCTGCGAGGCCTCGATAGCAGAGGCCAGCTAGGTCGCAGTGCAGCACATGTGCTAACATACTGTCACATCACCACCGGAGTCCGCTCCTGCGACTTCTGCTTCGATCACCAGACACCGCCGTATTCCCACCGTGGGCAGTGCTGGGGATAGGGGAGTAGTCAGAACCAGTGGCTCTGGTGGGTGCAAGTTCCGCCCATCCACTAAGCTGGGTTTCACTGGAACCTGCAGTACCACTGGCTGACTGTAGGTGGCGTGTGTCTTCCAGGTGAAGTTACCACCTTTCAGCCACGGCCAATGGGAAGGCATCACACCCCTCTTATTCCTCCTCCTGTCTGCTGGTCACCGCCATATACAGTCTTGCAGTATACTGCTCATCTCTGGTTCGCACCCCGCTCCTGGTGTTTTGATCCCTGTGTTTTGACCTCTGCCTGCTCTCTGACTACTCTCCTGCTGTCGTGTTTTGTACTTCGCTGCCATCTCCGGGTTTTAACCTCTGCCTGATTTCCTGACTACCCTCGTGCCTGCCGATTTTGTCCCTTTTTTGTATCTCCTGGTTTTGACCCTGCCTGACAACTACTCTTCTCTGGATTGCAGCCTTCCATGGGCAGAGACCTCCTGAACCTTGTGTAATTCCCAATCCCTGTACAGGGGTTAAAGGGTTTCGGGGTTCTCAGGATCCTGCTGAGTGGACGGATAGCCTGTAGTCTGTCCGTGACAGCCATCCTGAGACTGGGGTCCCGGGCAGACGTCACACATACTTTGTCTGTCTTGTATGCTGCCTACCAGTGTTTGTGATAGTTGGGGCAAAGCACTAGTGATACATTCCCGATAGAATCTGACGCTTGTTAACTGTTACTGTTGCCGCATTGTGTACCCCTGTTCGCTCGCATAACTGCTTATCCAATGCTTGTAAATAACACTGCACCCTTGTTTCTGCAACCACGTCTTGTGTACCGTAATTCTACTCTGCACCGCGGAGGTCCCTCGACCATCTCAATTCCATAATCTAAGGAAAAAGACTGACGGCACTTTCTAACATGCAAGTGTGAACGTGTGCGTACTGAACATGAGATATATTCTAAGAAAGAGACAGTGTCACTCTGAAACGCTGGGAAATGATAACAATGAACATATGAATATGAGCATGCATTACTGCTAAGAAAAAACATAACAATTGAGATACTTAAGGGCACTTTACACGCTACGATATCGGTACCAATATCGATAGCGAGCATACCCGCCCCCGTCGGTTGTGCGTCATGGGCAAATTGCTGCCCGTGGCACACAACACTGCTAACACCCGTCACACGGACTTACCTTGCCTGCGACGTCGCTCTGGCAGGCGATCCGCCTCCTTTCTAAGGGGGCGGTTCGTGCGGCATCACAGCGACATCACACGGCAGACGTCCAACAGCAGAGGAGGGGCGGAGATGAGCGGGCGGAACATGCTGCCCACCTCTTTCCTTCCTCATTGCCGCTGGAGGCAGGTAGGAGATGTTCCTCGCTCCTGCGGTGTCACACGTAGCGATTTGTGCTGCCGCAGGAACGAGGAACAACTTCGCTACAGACCAGACAACGATTTTTCATAAATAAACGACCTCTCCGCGGCAAACGATTTTTGCCTCTTTTACGATTGTTTAAGGTCGCTCCAGCCTATCACACGCTGCGATGTCGCTAACGGCGCCGGATGTGCGTCACCAACACCATGACCCCGACAATATATCGTTAGCGATGTTGCAGCGTATAAATGGCCCTTTAGCATATAACAAAGGATATTTTTTAACCCAAAGAGACGAATTAGAGTAGAATAGGGACCCAACATTAAGAGATACGCCTTGACGTTGGCTGTTGGGCTAATATAAAACTGCCCTTTTTTATACGCTAAGGTCCCATGCGCACTTTTTTTTTTTGCCGCGTTTTTTGGGTGCAGTTTGTGGCACAAAACTACATGCATTGCTTTCCCCAGCAAAGTCTATGGGATTTCAGTTTTGCTGTGCGCAAATAGTGTAAATAGAACAATTCTGTCGTATGGCTGCGTCTCGACGCTCGTCGCCTCACCTTCCTGTTTCCACAGACACCGGACACGTTGGCTGGAATGGAATGAATTACAATCAGTGTCGTGTTCTGCTAGTCCCCGAGTCACCGTCCTGTGTGGTCCCTGGTCCAGGTGAGGCATCAGCTCCGCATCTGCTGCTTATCACTCCCAGTAGCCACCATTATCAATAACTAATGGTCGCCACATAGGTCGTCCAGATAACTGGTGTCTGCTCCTCAGTGGATTGCACCTGTGTGGGTTGCTCCTCAGTGGATTGCTCCTCAGTGGGTTGCTCCTCAGTGGGTTGCTCCTCAGTGGGTTGCTCCTCAGTGGATTGCTCCTCAGTGGATTGCACCTGTGTGGATTGCTCCTCAGTGGGTTGCTCCTCAGTGGATTGCTCCTCAGTGGATTGCACCTGTGTGGATTGCTCCTCAGTGATTGCTCCTCAGTGGATTGCTCCTCAGTGGATTGCACCTGTGTGGATTGCTCCTCAGTGGGTTGCTCCTCAGTGGATTGCACCTGTGTGGATTGCTCCTCAGTGATTGCTCCTCAGTGGGTTGCTCCTCAGTGGATTGCTCCTCAGTGGATTGCTCCTCAGTGGATTGCACCTGTGTGGATTGCTCCTCAGTGGATTGCTCCTCAGTGGATTGCACCTGTGTGGATTGCTCCTCAGTGGGTTGCTCCTCAGTGCGTTGCTCCTCAGTGGGTTGCTCCTCAGTGGGTTGCTCCTGTGTGGATTGCTCCTCAGTGATTGCTCCTCAGTGGATTGCTCCTCAGTGGATTGCACCTGTGTGGATTGCTCCTCAGTGGGTTGCTCCTCAGTGGGTTGCTCCTCAGTGGGTTGCTCCTCAGTGGATTGCACCTGTGTGGATTGCACCTGTGTGGATTGCTCCTCAGTGATTGCTCCTCAGTGGGTTGCTCCTCAGTGATTGCTCCTCAGTGGATTGCACCTGTGTGGATTGCTCCTCAGTGATTGCTCCTCAGTGGGTTGCTCCTCAGTGGGTTGCTCCTCAGTGATTGCTCCTCAGTGGATTGCACCTGTGTGGATTGCTCCTCAGTGGGTTGCTCCTCAGTGGATTGCTCCTCAGTGGATTGCACCTGTGTGGATTGCACCTGTGTGGATTGCACCTGTGTGGATTGCACCTGTGTGGATTGCTCCTGTGTGGATTGCACCTGTGTGGATTGCTCCTCAGTGGGTTGCTCCTCAGTGGATTGCTCCTCAGTGGATTGCACCTGTGTGGATTGCACCTGTGTGGATTGCTCCTCAGTGGATTGCACCTGTGTGGATTGCTCCTCAGTGGATTGCTCCTCAGTGGATTGCTCCTCAGTGGATTGCTGCCGTGTCTCTTTCTGCTGGAAGCAGACGACTATCAACCTTTTTAAAGATTTCAAAGTAAAATCATTGTTCCAACAAGAAAATCCAATTACTTTTGCTTCGATGAGCGGCTCAGACATTACAGGTTTGAGCCAAGCAGCACAGACCTCTTCATAAATCTCAGTGTGCAACATCTGAATGCAATTTCCAGGGACGCGTCTTTTTAGGTTCCTTGATTGACTTGTTATCAAGCGCAGCCCGATGCAGCGAGCAACATGTCAAGAACTGGAAGCCTCTGATGCTCCGTCTGAGACCGACAGGCCGACCCCTGACCGTGAAGTTACATCTTCATGGAGATGGTGATCAATCCGAGTCCAGGTTTCAGCAATTTCTGCCCTAATGACCATCTCTGTTCTAGTTCGTTGGAAGAGGACGGCTTCCAAAATCCAGACTTCAAAATTAAAATTGCAACACCAAGAAGGAAAATTTGTAAAATTATGGAAAGCATGGGATGGATAGATATGTTAATGATATGCAAATAATAAAAAATGGAAGCACATTTTAAAACCTCCGAATTTATTCAGCATCTAGTATGAGCGTCTCACCTTCCAGCATTAGCGTGCTATCAATGAAGTTATTAACAGTCGTCTGAGGAGGTTTTTGTCGCTGAATGCACTACTAAAAATCATCAAGATCCTCTGCTGTCAGCTCCTGTGTATCCACTCACCAATGATGTCCCATATGTGCTTGATGGTAAACAAGTCTGGAGATCCTGCAGCCACAGGAGACAAGTCCAGAGAAGCTGCAGCCACAGGAAACAAGTCCAGAGAAGCTGCAGCCAAAGGAGACAAATCCAGAGAAGCTGCAGCCACAGGAGACAAGTCCAGAGAAGCTGCACCCACAGGAAACAAGTCCAGAGAAGCTGCAGCCACAGGAAACAAGTCCAGAGAAGCTGCAGCCACAGGAAACAAGTCCAGAGAAGCTGCAGCCACAGGAAACAAGTCCAGAGAAGCTGCAGCCACAGGAAACAAGTCCAGAGAAGCTGCAGCCAAAGGAGACAAGTCCAGAGAAGCTGCAGCCACAGGAAACAAATCCAGAGAAGCTGCAGCCACAGGAAACAAGTCCAGAGAAGCTGCAGCCACAGGAAACAAGTCCAGAGAAGCTGCAGCCACAGGAAACAAGTCCAGAGAAGCTGCAGCCACAGGAAACAAGTCCAGAGAAGCTGCAGCCACATGAAACAAGTCCAGAGAAGCTGCAGCCACAGGAAACAAGTCCAGAGAAGCTGCAGCCACAGGAAACAAGTCCAGAGAAGCTGCAGCCACAGGAAACAAGTCCAGAGAAGCTGCAGCCACAGGAAACAAGTCCAGAAAAGCTGCAGCCAAAGGAGACAAGTCCAGAGATGCTGCAGCCCTGGGAGACAAATCCAGAAAAGCTGAAGCCATGTGAGACAAGTCCAAGCCATGTGAGACAAGTTCAGAGAAGCTGCAGCCACAGGAAACAAATCCAGAGAAGCTGCACCCATGTGAGACAAGTCCAAGCCATGTGAGACAAGTTCAGAGAAGCTGCAGCCACAGGAAACAAATCCAGAGAAGCTGCAGCCACAGGAAACAAGTCCAGAGAAGCTGCAGCCACAGGAAACAAATCCAGAGAAGCTGCAGCCACAGGAAACAAATCCAGAGAAGCTGCAGCCACAGGAAACAAATCCAGAGAAGCTGCAGCCACAGGAAACAAATCCAGAGAAGCTGCAGCCACAGGAAACAAATCCAGAGAAGCTGCAGCCACAGGAAACAAATCCAGAGAAGCTGCAGCCCTGGGAGACAAATCCAGAAAAGCTGAAGCCATGTGAGACAAGTTCAGAGAAGCTGCAGCCAAAGGAGACAAGTCCAGAGAAGCTGCAGCCACAGGAGACAAATCCAGAGAAGCTGCAGCCCTGGGAGACAAATCCAGAAAAGCTGAAGCCAAAGGAGACAAGTCCAGAGAAGCTGCAGCCACAGGAAACAAATCCAGAGGGCGGGTACTTGGATGACGCTGCTGATGACAATCACAGCGCCGCCCATAATCTCGCACCTGCACAATCACCTCAAAAGCGTTCACACTTTGCACAGTGCTCAGTTCCGCGAGAGTGGCACTGGGCATGCGCGAGACTTCGGGAGGACAGTTACATGAGGAGGGCATCCTTGTGTATGTAAATGAGCGATGGGGGACAGCGTACAGCGGCAGGAGGGGGAATAACGGACGCCAGACAGCCCGCCCGCGTGACCATAAAAACACATTTGCATACAAAAAGGTAAGACTTCATAAAGTATTTTTTTAGGTCTCAAAGGGGGCACAATAACAACAGGAACCTTTCCAGAATGCAGCCCAGGAGCTGCAGAGGGGAATCTTTTATTTTTATTGCGAAATTTCTGGTGACAGTTTCCCTTTAAAGGGAACCTATCAGGTGCAATCTGCACTCAGAGCCAGGAGCAGTCCTGGGTGTATATTGCTAATCCCTCCCTAACTGTCCCTGTATACACCAGCATAGATAAAGGCATCTATAGAAAAAGTATTTTTAAAGAGCTCATATCTTATGCTAATGGGCGCCGGGACTAGTCCCAAGGGCGTTACTTCACTTGGCTAGTCGGTTCACATAGCGTGTTAGTACTCACACAGGGACGTAATAACATGCTAAGTGAGCCGACTAGCCAAGTGAAGTAACGCCCTTGTGACTAGTCCCCCGCTCATTAGCATAAGATTTAAGATCTTTAGGAATACTTTTTCTAATGATCTCTTTATCTATGCTGGTGTATACAGGGACGGTTAGGCAGGGATTAGCAATATGTACCCAGAACTGCTCCTGGCTCTGAGTGCAGATTGCACCTGACAGGTTCACTTTAAAGGGAACCTGTCACCAGATTTGGGGCCTATAAGCTGCGGCCACCACCAGTGGGCTCTTATATACACATTCTAACATGCTGTATACATACCTCCCAACCGTCCCGGATACAGCGGGACTGTACCGGATTTCAGCGGGTGTCCCGGTGTCACAATCGTGAGGCTTTTGTCCCGTGGCTCCGCCCACCCGCTCTCTCCCAGTCTGACTTTCTCCCCCTCCTATCCACATGAGCAGAGCAGAGCCGAGCGCTGCTTCACTGCTCTCAGCTGGGCTGCTTGTCTGCTGAAGTGCATCTGTGGGCGGAGCTACCGAGTAACATGCTGAGCTCCGCCCACAGATGAAGAGACTGGAGGAAGAGGAGCTGCAACACCAAGGAACGCTGTATGTGACCCCCCCCCCCCACCTACCCAAAGCTGTATGCCCAACCCCCTCCTCACCAGAGCTATATGCCTCC
This sequence comes from Anomaloglossus baeobatrachus, assembly GCF_048569485.1. NCBI lineage: Eukaryota > Metazoa > Chordata > Amphibia > Anura > Aromobatidae > Anomaloglossus > Anomaloglossus baeobatrachus. The sequence goes on along the minus strand of NC_134360.1, from coordinate 3,072,752 downwards.
AGTCACCCCCCTCACCACATCTGTATGGCCCCCTCACCAAATTTGTATGCCCCACCACCAGATCTATATGCCCCCCAGCACCACCCAGCTCTGTATGCCTCCAGCCCCCCCTCACCAGATCTGTATGCCCCAGCAGCCCTCTCCTCACTAGAGCTATATGCCTCCAGCCCCCCCTAACCAGATCTGCCCCCCAGCCTCCACACCAGATTTGTATGCCCCCATCCCCCCCATCGGAGCTGTATATGCCCCAGAGCTGTATAAGCCCCAAAACCAGAGCTATATGCCCCTTAGTAATATCTATGCTACCAGTAATTTGTATGCCCCACAGTAAAGTGTATTTCCCCCAGTAATGTGTGTACCCCTTAATAACGTGTATGCCCCTCAGTGAAAAACACAGACGTTCTTCACTGACATGTTTAACATGCATATATATGTCCCTTCATACTCCGTGATTCACGGCACACAGTGGTTGTCCATGTGCAATCCATGATACGTGATCCGTACTCCGTGATTGCACATGGACATATACTCACCTGCCCCCGCTCCTGCTCTCCGTGGTGCTGAAGAGTCCCGGGATTCAGCATCCAGCCACCGCTCTCTCACCTCTGCAGCTACTTCCGGGTCGGCTCTGGCTGCATAAATGAATACGCGTGCCATAATGAACCAGGCAGGAAGAAGCAGAGAGCAGCTGTCGAACTCAGCATCGCTGGAGAAGGTGAGTTGAAAAAGATTTTTATTTTAAATGTCCGTGTTTTTCTGGTACGTGTTTCACGGATGACACCATAATGTGGTCTGTGGGACATCAGTGATGCCAGAAAAAAACGGACATGTTTCTGTGCGGCAATCACGGATATGCATGTACGCCGCACGGAGACACGGTCAGTGAAAAATCACTGATGTGTGTGCAGACCCATTGATTATAATGTGTCTGCATAGGTCAGTGATTCTGGTACGTATAAAAAGTAGCACATACATAACAGAATCACTGACATCTGAAACAGGCCTAATATGTATGCCCCCTCAAGTACTGTCTATGCCCCAAGACCTTCCTGTGCTGTATATACTGTAGCCCCAGCCCCTCCTGTGCTGTATATACTGTAGCCCCCACCCCCTCCTGTGCTGTATATACTGTAGCCCCCAGCCCCTCCTGTGATGTGTATATACTGTAGCCCCCAGCCCCTCCTGTGCTGTATATACTGTAGCCCCCAGCCCCTCCTGTGCTGTATCTACTGTAGCCCCCAGCCCCTCCTGTGCTGTATATACTGTATATATATATACAGTGTGTGTATATATATATATATATATATATATATATTGAAGTGTAAGAAGGGCACGCCTCCCCTACCTCTTGTACCTGCATGTAAATGTGAAATAAAGATGGAACAACACTGAGTTCTTTACGGAGTGCGACTCTCCTTCTTCCTTTGGGATATATATATATATATATATATATATATATATATATATATATATATGCTGTGTATGTATCATAAGGGAGGATGGGGTTTTATATATTAGTATATAAAACCCCCATCCTCCCTTGTGATACATACACAGTGGTGTCAGTGTGTACTGTGCTTGGCTAGGTCTGTTAAAGTGATGCCAAGTGATCACATGCGAGGAGGAGCTGGATAGAGACAAGCGGGGTAGGTGAGTGCGGCTGCTGCCGGCTTCCCCATATTATTACCTCCAATGTGTGTATATGTATGATGTATATATCTATGTATGTCAGTGCAGATGACTGTGTATAGATTTGTCTGTTTATATGTATTTTATGGAATTTGTCTTCAAATATGTACCATATATGTGCAGCTGCCTGTGCCCACGATCAGGACTCACTGTGTCCTGGAGGCAGCGGGTCCTGACCTGCGGGGCTGCACGTCTCCTCCGCAGGAGACCACAGCTGCCTGTGCCCACGATCAGGACTCACTGTGTCCTGGAGGCAGCGGGTCCTGACCTGCGGGGCTGCACGTCTCCTCCGCAGGAGACCACAGCTGCCTGTGCCCACGATCAGGACTCGCTGTGTCCTGGAGGCAGCGGGTCCTGATCTGCGGGGCTGCACGTCTCCTCCGCAGGAGACCACAGCTGCCTGTGCCCACGATCAGGACTCGCTGTGTCCTGGAGGCAGCGCGTCCTGACCTGCGGGGCTGCACGTCTCCTCCGCAGGAGACCACAGCTGCCTGTGCCCACGATCAGGACTCACTGTGTCCTGGAGGCAGCGGGTCCTGACCTGCGGGGCTGCACGTCTCCTCCGCAGGAGACCACAGCTGCCTGTGCCCACGATCAGGACTCGCTGTGTCCTGGAGGCAGCGGGTCCTGATCTGCGGGGCTGCACGTCTCCTCCGCAGGAGACCACAGCTGCCTGTGCCCACGATCAGGACTCACTGTGTCCTGGAGGCAGCGGGTCCTGACCTGCGGGGCTGCACGTCTCCTCCGCAGGAGACCACAGCTGCCTGTGCCCACGATCAGGACTCGCTGTGTCCTGGAGGCAGCAGGTCCTGACCTGCGGGGCTGCACGTCTCCTCCGCAGGAGACCACAGCTGCCTGTGCCCACGATCAGGACTCGCTGTGTCCTGTAGGTAGCAGGTCCTGATCTGCGGGGCTGCACGTCTCCTCCGCAGGAGACCACAGTTGCCTGTGCCCACGATCAGGACTCACTGTGTCCTGGAGGCAGCGGGTCCTGACCTGCGGGGCTGCACGTCTCCTCCGCAGGAGACCACAGCTGCCTGTGCCCACGATCAGGACTCGCTGTGTCCTGGAGGCAGCGGGTCCTGACCTGCGGGGCTGCACGTCTCCTCCGCAGGAGACCACAGCTGCCTGTGCCCACGATCAGGACTCGCTGTGTCCTGGAGGCAGCGGGTCCTGACCTGCGGGGCTGCACGTCTCCTCCGCAGGAGAACGCAGCTGCCCGTGCCCACGATCAGGGTTCAGTGCGCTGCGGTCTCCTGCTGTGTTCTCCCTACGGAGGACGCATGCAACTGCAGCAAACAATTGATATGCTGCAGTCTGGAAAGATGCTCCGCAGGTCAGTGTTTGCTGCAGAAAAAACAAGCACAGTGGGCACGAGATTTCTAGAAATCCCTCCACTGTGCTTGTACTGTACAACGCAGGGTTTTAGACACAGCAAAAACACGCTACATCCAAAATACTGCAAATACTGATCGTGGGCACGCAGCCTTAGGCCTCTGCCATACTCACGTGAAATTCACGCACGTGCCGAGAGACACGTATTTCCCCTGCGTGTTGCGTGCAGGTAAGTACGTGTCTCTGGTACGTGCGTGACACGTGTGTTCTACGTGTGCTATCCGCGATAGCACACGTAGAATCGGTAATTATTATACTCACCTGGTCCTTCCTGATGTCCGCGCTGCTGTCCGTGGTGCTGATCCTCGGTCTCCAGCCCTCCCGTCTCCCCGCTGCTGCTGCTGCCAGGCAGTGAAGTGAATATTCAATGAGAATAATGAGCGGCGGTCGGCAGCAAGAGGCAGCAGCGGCGGAGACAGGAGGGCTGGAGAAGGTGAGTTAATGTTTTTTTTTTTTTTCACTGACATGTGTGTTTTCTCCGGCGCGTGTCACACGGGACCGCATCCACACTACACCCGTGTGGTACGGGTGCGGGCCGTGTAACACCCGTGCTGCCGGTGAAAAAACACTGACATGTCAGCGCTTTCAAAAACGCACACACGTACAAACGCACACGGACACACGTTCCATGTGGTTTTACGTGTGTGTGCCTGCTACAATAGGGTAGCATTGCTGTACATGTCTCCGTGCCGCCGGTACGTGTAAAAAATGACAAACACGTACCGGAGGCACGGATGTGTGGCGCTAGCCTTATACAATGTGATCAGCAGTGCTGAAAAGGATTGGATGTGGGCGTGACAGATTGCAAAATGGGTGTGGTTAGGGGGCGTGGCTTAAACTTCCGCGGCGCGCTGTGCGCGCCGCATACTTTGTCCCTCTTTCTCATCTTTAAATGTTGGGAGGTATGCACTACAAGTTCATGTTAAGATCCTACAACTCTGCCCTTCACCTCGCTAAACAGACCTCCTTCACCACCCTTATCTCCTCACTATCCAACAATCCAAAAAATCTCTTTGACACATTCACTCCCTCCTCAGTCCTAAACTGCAGCCCCCTATTACAAACCTTTGTGCTGATGATCTGGCCTCCTATTTCACAGAGAAACAGAAAATATCTGTCGAGAGATCGGCCCCCGACCGCCAAGCATCATGATTCCCATCCCCCCCCACATCCCGTCCGGATCACTCCCACATTTGACCCAGTCACAGAGGAAAATGTCTCCAGGCTCCTCTCTTCTTCTCGTGCTACCCCTTCCACTACTGATCCCTTTCCCTCACACCTACTCCAGTCCCTCTCTCCGGTCAGCAGTCAGTACCGGCACCTCACCCCGCTCAGATACGTGGGGGGCACATCTGCAGTCAGTACCGGCACCTCACCCCGCTCAGATACGTGGGGGGCACATCTGCAGTCAGTACCGGCACCTCACCCCGCTCAGATACGTGGGGGGCACATCTGCAGTCAGTACCGGCACCTCACCCCGCTCAGATACGTGGGGGGCACATCTGCAGTCAGTACCGGCACCTCACCCCGCTCAGATACGTGGGGGGCACATCTGCACTCAGTACCGGCACCTCACTACGCTCAGATACGTGGGGGGTACATCTGCACTCAGTACCGGCACCTCACCCCGCTCAGATACGTGGGGGGCACATCTGCAGTCAGTACCGGCACCTCACTACGCTCAGATACGTGGGGGGTACATCTGCACTCAGTACCGGCACCTCACCCCGCTCAGATACGTGGGGGGCACATCTGCAGTCAGTACCGGCACCTCACCCCGCTCAGATACGTGGGGGGCACATCTGCAGTCAGTACCTGCACCTCACTACGCTCAGATACGTGGGGGGTACATCTGCAGTCAGTACCGGCACCTCACCCCGCTCAGATACGTGGGGGGCACATCTGCACTCAGTACCGGCACCTCACTACGCTCAGATACGTGGGGGGGTACATCTGCACTCAGTACCTGCACCTCACCCCGCTCAGATACGTGGGGGGCACATCTGCACTCAGTACCGGCACCTCACTACGCTCAGATACGTGGGGGGTACATCTGCAGTCAGTACCGGCACCTCACCCCGCTCAGATACGTGGGGGGCACATCTGCAGTCAGTACCTGCACCTCACTACGCTCAGATACGTGGGGGGTACATCTGCACTCAGTACCGGCACCTCACTACGCTCAGATACGTGGGGGGTACATCTGCAGTCAGTACCGGCACCTCACTACGCTCAGATACGTGGGGGGCACATCTGCAGTCAGTACCTGCACCTCACTACGCTCAGATACGTGGGGGGTACATCTGCACTCAGTACCGGCACCTCACTACGCTCAGATACGTGGGGGGTACATCTGCAGTCAGTACCTGCACCTCACCCCGCTCAGATACGTGGGGGGCACATCTGCACTCAGTACCGGCACCTCACTACGCTCAGATACGTGGGGGGTACATCTGCACTCAGTACCGGCACCTCACCCCGCTCAGATACGTGGGGGGCACATCTGCACTCAGTACCGGCACCTCACTACGCTCAGATACGTGGGGGGTACATCTGCACTCAGTACCGGCACCTCACTACGCTCAGATACGTGGGGGGTACATCTGCAGTCAGTACCTGCACCTCACCCCGCTCAGATACGTGGGGGGCACATCTGCACTCAGTACCGGCACCTCACTACGCTCAGATACGTGGGGGGTACATCTGCACTCAGTACCTGCACCTCACTACGCTCAGATACGTGGGGGGCACATCTGCAGTCAGTACCGGCACCTCACCCCGCTCAGATACGTGGGGGGTACATCTGCAGTCAGTACCTGCACCTCACTACGCTCAGATACGTGGGGGGCACATCTGCAGTCAGTACCGGCACCTCACCCCGCTCAGATACGTGGGGGGTACATCTGCAGTCAGTACCTGCACCTCACTACGCTCAGATACGTGGGGGGCACATCTGCAGTCAGTACCGGCACCTCACCCCGCTCAGATACGTGGGGGGTACATCTGCAGTCAGTACCAGCACCTCACTACGCTCAGATACGTGGGGGGCACATCTGCAGTCAGTACCTGCACCTCACTACGCTCAGATACGTGGGGGGCACATCTGCAGTCAGTACCTGCACCTCACCCCGCTCAGATACGTGGGGGGTACATCTGCAGTCAGTACCTGCACCTCACTACGCTCAGATACGTGGGGGGCACATCTGCAGTCAGTACCTGCACCTCACCCCGCTCAGATACGTGGGGGGTACATCTGCAGTCAGTACCGGCACCTCACTACGCTCAGATACGTGGGGGGCACATCTGCAGTCAGTACCGGCACCTCACCCCGCTCAGATACGTGGGGGGTACATCTGCAGTCAGTACCTGCACCTCACTACGCTCAGATACGTGGGGGGTACATCTGCACTCAGTACCGGCACCTCACTACGCTCAGATACGTGGGGGGTACATCTGCAGTCAGTACCTGCACCTCACCCCGCTCAGATACGTGGGGGGCACATCTGCACTCAGTACCGGCACCTCACTACGCTCAGATACGTGGGGGGTACATCTGCACTCAGTACCTGCACCTCACTACGCTCAGATACGTGGGGGGCACATCTGCAGTCAGTACCGGCACCTCACCCCGCTCAGATACGTGGGGGGTACATCTGCAGTCAGTACCTGCACCTCACTACGCTCAGATACGTGGGGGGCACATCTGCAGTCAGTACCGGCACCTCACCCCGCTCAGATACGTGGGGGGCACATCTGCAGTCAGTACCGGCACCTCACCCCGCTCAGATACGTGGGGGGTACATCTGCAGTCAGTACCGGCACCTCACCCCGCTCAGATACGTGGGGGGCACATCTGCACTCAGTACCGGCACCTCACTACGCTCAGATACGTGGGGGGTACATCTGCACTCAGTACCTGCACCTCACTACGCTCAGATACGTGGGGGGCACATCTGCAGTCAGTACCGGCACCTCACCCCGCTCAGATACGTGGGGGGTACATCTGCAGTCAGTACCTGCACCTCACTACGCTCAGATACGTGGGGGGTACATCTGCACTCAGTACCTGCACCTCACTACGCTCAGATACGTGGGGGGCACATCTGCACTCAGTACCGGCACCTCACTACGCTCAGATACGTGGGGGGTACATCTGCAGTCAGTACCTGCACCTCACTACGCTCAGATACGTGGGGGGTACATCTGCAGTCAGTACCTGCACCTCACTACGCTCAGATACGTGGGGGGCACATCTGCAGTCAGTACCGGCACCTCACCCCGCTCAGATACGTGGAGGGTACATCTGCAGTCAGTACCTGCACCTCACCCCGCTCAGATACGTGGGGGGCACATCTGCACTCAGTACCGGCACCTCACTACGCTCAGATACGTGGGGGGTACATCTGCACTCAGTACCTGCACCTCACTACGCTCAGATACGTGGGGGGCACATCTGCAGTCAGTACCGGCACCTCACCCCGCTCAGATACGTGGGGGGTACATCTGCAGTCAGTACCTGCACCTCACTACGCTCAGATACGTGGGGGGCACATCTGCAGTCAGTACCTGCACCTCACTACGCTCAGATACGTGGGGGGTACATCTGCAGTCAGTACCTGCACCTCACTACGCTCAGATACGTGGGGGGCACATCTGCACTCAGTACCGGCACCTCACTACGCTCAGATACGTGGGGGGTACATCTGCACTCAGTACCTGCACCTCACTACGCTCAGATACGTGGGGGGCACATCTGCAGTCAGTACCGGCACCTCACCCCGCTCAGATACGTGGGGGGTACATCTGCAGTCAGTACCTGCACCTCACTACGCTCAGATACGTGGGGGGCACATCTGCAGTCAGTACCTGCACCTCACCCCGCTCAGATACGTGGGGGGCACATCTGCAGTCAGTACCTGCACCTCACTACGCTCAGATACGTGGGGGGCACATCTGCACTCAGTACCGGCACCTCACTACGCTCAGATACGTGGGGGGTACATCTGCACTCAGTACCTGCACCTCACTACGCTCAGATACGTGGGGGGTACATCTGCAGTCAGTACCTGCACCTCACTACGCTCAGATACGTGGGGGGCACATCTGCAGTCAGTACCGGCACCTCACCCCGCTCAGATACGTGGGGGGTACATCTGCACTCAGTACCTGCACCTCATCCCGCTCAGATACGTGGGGGGCACATCTGCAGTCAGTACCGGCACCTCACTACGCTCAGATACGTGGGGGGCACATCTGCAGTCAGTACCTGCACCTCACTACGCTCAGATACGTGGGGGGCACATCTGCAGTCAGTACCGGCACCTCACCCCGCTCAGATACGTGGGGGGTACATCTGCAGTCAGTACCTGCACCTCACTACGCTCAGATACGTGGGGGGTACATCTGCAGTCAGTACCGGCACCTCACCCCGCTCAGATACGTGGGGGGTACATCTGCACTCAGTACCTGCACCTCACTACGCTCAGATACGTGGGGGGTACATCTGCAGTCAGTACCGGCACCTCACTACGCTCAGATACGTGGGGGGCACATCTGCAGTCAGTATCTGCACCTCACATCGCTCAGATACGTGGGGGGTACATCTGCAGTCAGTACCTGCACCTCACTACGCTCAGATACGTGGGGGGCACATCTGCAGTCAGTACCTGCACCTCACTACGCTCAGATACGTGGGGGGCACATCTGCAGTCAGTACCTGCACCTCACCCCGCTCAGATACGTGGGGGGCACATCTGCACTCAGTACCGGCACCTCACTACGCTCAGATACGTGGGGGGTACATCTGCAGTCAGTACCTGCACCTCACTACGCTCAGATACGTGGGGGGTACATCTGCAGTCAGTACCTGCACCTCACTACGCTCAGATACGTGGGGGGTACATCTGCAGTCAGTACCTGCACCTCACCCCGCTCAGATACGTGGGGGGCACATCTGCAGTCAGTACCTGCACCTCACTACGCTCAGATACGTGGGGGGTACATCTGCAGTCAGTACCTGCACCTCACTACGCTCAGATACGTGGGGGGTACATCTGCAGTCAGTACCTGCACCTCACCCCGCTCAGATACGTGGGGGGTACATCTGCAGTCAGTATCTGCACCTCACATCGCTCAGATACGTGGGGGGTACATCTGCAGTCAGTACCTGCACCTCACTACGCTCAGATACGTGGGGGGTACATCTGCAGTCAGTACCTGCACCTCACTACGCTCAGATACGTGGGGGGTACATCTGCAGTCAGTACCTGCACCTCACTACGCTCAGATACGTGGGGGGCACATCTGCAGTCAGTACCTGCACCTCACCCCGCTCAGATACGTGGGGGGTACATCTGCACTCAGTACCTGCACCTCACTACGCTCTGATACGTGGGGGGTACATCTGCAGTCAGTACCTGCACCTCACCCCGCTCAGATATGTGGGGGGTACATCTGCAGTCAGTACCGGCACCTCACTACGCTCAGATACGTGGGGGGTACATCTGCAGTCAGTACCTGCACCTCACCCCGCTCAGATACGTGGGGGGTACATCTGCAGTCAGTACCTGCACCTCACTACGCTCTGATACGTGGGGGGTACATCTGCAGTCAGTACCTGCACCTCACCCCGCTCAGATATGTGGGGGGTACATCTGCAGTCAGTACCGGCACCTCACTACGCTCAGATACGTGGGGGGTACATCTGCAGTCAGTACCTGCACCTCACCCCGCTCAGATACGTGGGGGGCACATCTGCAGTCAGTACCGGCACCTCACCCCGCTCAGATACGTGGGGGGCACATCTGCAGTCAGTACCTGCACCTCACTACGCTCAGATACGTGGGGGGCACATCTGCAGTCAGTACCGGCACCTCACCCCGCTTAGATACGTGGGGGGCACATCTGCAGTCAGTACCGGCACCTCACCCCGCTCAGATACGTGGGGGGCACATCTGCACTCAGTACCTGCACCTCACCCCGCTCAGATACGTGGGGGGCACATCTGCACTAAGTACCTGCACCTCACCCCGCTCAGATACGTGGGGGGCACATCTGCAGTCAGTACCTGCACCTCACTACGCTCAGATACGTGGGGGGTACATCTGCACTCAGTACCTGCACCTCACTACGCTCAGATACGTGGGGGGTACATCTGCAGTCAGTACCTGCACCTCACTACGCTCTGATACGTGGGGGGCACATCTGCAGTCAGTACCGGCACCTCACCCCGCTCAGATACGTGGGGGGTACATCTGCACTCAGTACCTGCACCTCATCCCGCTCAGATACGTGGGGGGTACGTTGGCACTCAGTACCTGCACCTCACATCGCTCAGATACGTGGGGGGTACATCTGCACTCAGTACCGGCACCTCACCCCGCTCAGATACGTGGGGGGTACATCTGCACTCAGTACCTGCACCTCATCCCGCTCAGATACGTGGGGGGCACATCTGCAGTCAGTACCGGCACCTCACCCCGCTCAGATACGTGGGGGGTACATCTGCAGTCAGTACCGGCACCTCACCCCGCTCAGATACGTGGGGGGCACATCTGCAGTCAGTACCGGCACCTCACCCCGCTCAGATACGTGGGGGGCACATCTGCAGTCAGTACCGGCACCTCACCCCGCTCAGATACGTGGGGGGTACATCTGCACTCAGTACCTGCACCTCATCCCGCTCAGATACGTGGGGGGTACGTTGGCACTCAGTACCTGCACCTCACCTCGCTCAGATACGTGGGGGGTACATCTGCACTCAGTACCTGCACCTCATCCCGCTCAGATACGTGGGGGGCACATCTGCACTCAGTACCTGCACCTCATCCCGCTCAGATACGTGGGGGGCAAATCTGCAGTCAGTACCGGCACCTCATCCCGCTCAGATACGTGGGGGGCACATCTGCAGTCAGTACCGGCACCTCACTACGCTCAGATACGTGGGGGGCACATCTGCAGTCAGTACCGGCACCTCACTACGCTCAGATACGTGGGGGGTACATCTGCACTCAGTACCTGCACCTCACTACGCTCAGATACGTGGGGGGCACATCTGTAGTCAGTACCGGCACCTCACCCCGCTCAGATACGTGGGGGGTACATCTGCAGTCAGTACCGGCACCTCACTACGCTCAGATACGTGGGGGGTACATCTGCACTCAGTACCTGCACCTCACTACGCTCAGATACGTGGGGGGCACATCTGCACTCAGTACCTGCACCTCACTACGCTCAGATACGTGGGGGGTACATCTGCAGTCAGTACCGGCACCTCACCCCGCTTAGATACGTGGGGGGCACATCTGCAGTCAGTACCGGCACCTCATCCCGCTCAGATACGTGGGGGGCACATCTGCAGTCAGTACCGGCACCTCACTACGCTCAGATACGTGGGGGGCACATCTGCAGTCAGTACCGGCACCTCGCCCCGCTCAGATACGTGGGGGGCACATCTGCAGTCAGTACCTGCACCTCATCCCGCTTAGATACGTGGGGGGCACATCTGCAGTCAGTACCGGCACCTCACCCCGCTCAGATACGTGGGGGGTACATCTGCACTCAGTACCTGCACCTCATCCCGCTCAGATACGTGGGGGGTACGTTGGCACTCAGTACCGGCACCTCACTACGCTCAGATACGTGGGGGGTACATCTGCACTCAGTACCTGCACCTCATCCCGCTCAGATACGTGGGGGGCACATCTGCACTCAGTACCGGCACCTCACCCCGCTCAGATACGTGGGGGGCACATCTGCAGTCAGTACCGGCACCTCACCCCACTCAGATACGTGGGGGGTACGTTGGTACTCAGTACCTGCACCTCACTACGCTCAGATACGTGGGGGGCACATCTGCACTCAGTACCTGCACCTCACCCCGCTCAGATACGTGGGGGGTACGTTGGCACTCAGTACCTGCACCTCACTACGCTCAGATACGTGGGGGGTACGTTGGCACTCAGTACCGGCACCTCACTACGCTCAGATACGTGGGGGGTACATCTGCACTCAGTACCTGCACCTCATCCCGCTTAGATACGTGGGGGTACGTTGGCACTCAGTACCTGCACCTCATCCCGCTCAGATACGTGGGGGGCACATCTGCACTCAGTACCTGCACCTCATCCCGCTTAGATATGTGGGGGGCACATCTGAACTCAGTACCTGCACCTCATCCCGCTTTGATACGTGGGGGGTACGTTGGCACTCAGTACCTGCACCTCATCCCGCTTAGATACGTGAGGGGTACGTTGGCACTCAGTACCGGCACCTTATCCCGCTTAGATACGTGGGGGGTACGTTTGCACTCAGTACCGGCACCTCACCCCGCTTAGATACGTGGGGGGTACGTTGGCACTCAGTACCGGCACCTCACCCCGCTTAGATATGTGGGGGTATGTTGGCACTCAGTATCTGCACCTCATCCCGCTTAGATACGTGAGGGGTACGTTGGCACTCACTACCGGCACCTCACCCCGCTTAGATACGTGAGGGGTACGTTGGCACTCAGTATCTGCACCTCATCCCGCTTAGATACGTGGGGGTACGTTGGCACTCAGTATCTGCACCTCATCCCGCTTAGATACGTGGGGGTACATTGGCACTCAGTATCTGCACCTCATCCCGCTTAGATACGTGGGGGTACGTTGGCACTCAGTACCGGCACCTCATCCCGCTTAGATACGTGGGGGTACGTTGGCACTCAGTATCTGCACCTCATCCCGCTTAGATATGTGGGGGGCACATCTGCACTCAGTACCGGCACCTCACCCCGCTTAGATACGTGAGGGGTACGTTGGCACTCAGTATCTGCACCTCATCCCGCTTAGATACGTGGGGGTACGTTGGCACTCAGTACCGGCACCTCATCCCGCTTAGATATGTGGGGGTATGTTGGCACTCAGTATCTGCACCTCATCCCGCTTAGATACGTGGGGGTACGTTGGCACTCAGTATCTGCACCTCATCCCGCTTAGATATGTGGGGGTACGTTGGCACTCAGTATCTGCACCTCATCCCGCTTAGATACGTGGGGGTACGTTGGCACTCAGTACCGGCACCTCATCCTGCTCGCATCGTTTCATGGCGATTGGTCACATTTCTACTTTGAACATAATGGCGTCTGTGACGACCACCATCTGCAATATGGGATTAATGCTGTGATTTCCATTCTTCTGCTCTCTCCTCCGGAGACAATCCCGCCTCGCTCGCACTGTTACCTTGTGTCTATAGAACAAATGTAAGGGGTAGTCGGACCCCTGGTAGTGAAGGAGCGGTTTTTCCCCCCTGAAGACGCCACATAGTATGGTGGCAAATGTTAAATGTTGATGGTAAAATGTTACCTGTCATAAACAGTTTCCCCACTAGGTGCCAGTGTAGAGCAGTGGTTCCCCTGGTAACAGTGGCAGGGAAGGAAGGGGCAGGGCAGCCTAGGTGGGGAAGGAAGGGTTCTGAATGCAGAGTCCAGTGTGCAGAGAGAGGTGACTGGAGAAAGATGTCTGAGGTGACGGGGCAGAGTGTGGAAGTGGTGCAGTGGCAGAAGAAGTGGAAGAGTCAAGACTAGTCCCAAAGCTGGTGGTGTGTACTGCAGTGCAGCTATCAGGGGGATAACAAGTGGCCCCTGCAGGCGAAGGGTAGTGCCCTGACAAAGACGTGAAGGTAAATGGAAACGGCCGTAGAAAACAAGTGAAGTAGTTCCCCCGCAAAGAAGTGGAGAGGTGAGAACTTATCCGGAGCCGGTAGTCTGTGCTAGATCTGCCCTATAGTAATTCAGGGTTCAGAGTACAGCTACTAGGGGGTTAACAAGTGTCCCCTGCAGGTGAAGGAGAGTGACCGTCAGCAAAAAGGGGAAACCGTCAGGAAGGAACGTAATCTGTAACGTTAAAGTGAAGTACTGAAGTAACTTGCTGCTGAGAAGTGTAACAGAAAATGGAAGCCTCGTTCAATAAAATGTTTCTTAGTTTACCAGCTGCCTGTCAGTGGCTCTCTTCTGTAACTGATGAAGGGGCTGGCGAGCCGAGGGAAAACGGCGTCACGGAGAACTCAGGTACCGGCACGAACGCGTCCCTGCCACCCACACTCTGCCCCACAAACAACACCCCTGTTTATATAGTGACGGCCGGGCCGGGGGTCAGCCTGCGGCCCACGACTACACCCCCTGAGGCGCCCCCTGCCCCCGTTACAAACTGGCGTAGTCGGCAGGATGAAGCCTGCATGCAAGAAACCCCGACCAGAAACTGTGAGGAAGATCAAGTGGTGCCTGACGTGCTGGACAGGCCACAAGATGGCGGCAAGATGGCAGCCGTCCTCATGGACTCAGCGGAGGCGCGAAAATTTGTCGTCAAACGAAAAGTGCTGGGCTGGCCTGGGCAGAGGAAGAAGCCCAGAGTGCACTGCCCAAAGAGGGGAGGTACCAGCCCCAAGAAGACCCATGACGCCCATTGTGAGCTGCAGAGGTCCGGAGATGTGGGTGGCGCTGCAAGAAGCAGAAGGCGTCGCCAACACTGTGCGGACCTGGTGAGTGAAGCCAGGGGCGGAGGATGGGCCAAAATGAGGAAAGAAGCACTGGAGCCACAGCCATGTTATGAGCGGTACTGTAGGCTACCCCGCTTACCTGGGCAGTCCCTCTCCAACCATGTGAGGGCCTAGCGGGCCAAATGGCTGCATGCATATCACCCAGCGTGAAGAGGTGGTCATCCGGAAGAGAATGCTGTTTGTTGTTGAGAGCCGGTGCTGTTAGGAGCCGGCGAATGTTTACAGTTCAAGTAACATTAAAAGTACTGAACCCGGGAGTAGAAGAATGCAGGACTATGCATGGACTCCTCCCTCGACCGTTAAAGTAAGAACTCTTTTGTTTCTGTTTTCTGCTCACCTGAAGACCGGGAGCGCTTGGGAATAGCCTCCGGGCAGAAGGTCAGCTAAGACCGGGAGCGCCTGAGGAGGGCCTCCGGGCAGATGTGTGACTAAGAGCTTCCCTGAAGGGACTCCGGGCACCAAACTTGTGTGCCAGTCTGTGTGTTTCCCTACATGTGTTGTTTTGCAGGTACGAACCTCGCCAGGAGGCTGAGGTTAAAGAGGGGAGGAATGTAAGGGGTAGTCGGACCCCTGGTAGTGAAGGAGCTGTTTTTCCCCCCCTGAAGACGCCACATAGTATGGTGGCAAATGTTAAATGTTGATGGTAAAATGTTACCTGTCATAAACTGTTTCCCCACTAGGTGCCAGTGTAGAGCAGTGGTTCCCCTGGTAACAGTGGCAGGGAAGGAAGGGGCAGGGCAGCCTAGGTGGGGAAGGAAGGGTTCTGAATGCAGAGTCCAGTGTGCAGAGAGAGGTGACTGGAGAAAGAAGTCTGAGGTGACGGGGCAGAGTGTGGAAGTGGTGCAGTGGCAGAAGTGGAAGAGTCAAGACTAGTCCCAAAGCCGGTAGTGTGTACTGCAGTGGAGTGCAGCTATCAGGGGGATAACAAGTGGCCCCTGCAGGCGAAGGGTAGTGTCCTGACAAAGACGTGAAGGTAAATGGAAACGGCCGTAGAAAACAAGTGAAGTAGTTCCCCCGCAAAGAAGTGGAGAGGTGAGAACTTATCCGGAGCCGGTAGTCTGTGCTAGATCTGCCCTGCAGTAATTCAGGGTTCAGAGTACAGCTACTAGGGGGTTAACAAGTGTCCCCTGCAGGTGAAGGAGAGTGACCGTCAGCAAAAAGGGGAAACCGTCAGGAAGGAACGTAATCTGTAACGTTAAAGTGAAGTACTGAAGTAACTTGCTGCTGAGAAGTGTAACAGAAAATGGAAGCCTCGTTCAATAAAATGTTTCTTAGTTTACCAGCTGCCTGTCAGTGGCTCTTTTCTGTAACTGATGAAGGGGCTGGCGAGCCGAGGGAAAACGGCGTCACGGAGAACTCAGGTACCGGCACGAACGCGTCCCTGCCACCCACACTCTGCCCCACAAACAACACCCCTGTTTATATAGTGACGGCCGGGCCGGGGGTCAGCCTGCGGCCCACGACTACACCCCCTGAGGCGCCCCCTGCCCCCGTTACACAAACACATTTCATCGCAACCTTTCGCCGTCTGCGTTGTGGGAATCTTTCTAAACGCATTTATTGTAGCAGTTTGTTGCCGTCAGCATCTGTATTATCCCAGATCTGGACCAATCACATCCTCCCTGTACAGATCCGTGCACAGACCCGCGCTCCCAGAACGGGGCGCCTCAGCGCAAGGCACAATCAGGGGCGCAAATTAGCAACTTCTTTCTTCAGACATTTTTACATTGACCTAATATTATGCTCAGACACTTCTTATGTAGGAGAGTTTTCTAGGCATGCTCTGATCTGGGAGGAGGTCATTGTGCAGGAGAGGAGAGGAGGTGAGCTGTGTCATCCTCTATTGAGAAGGGTGAATCATGTGTCATCTACTATGTATACAGGTATCATACGTAACCGGCAGATGGGGGTAACACTGGACGGAGTCTATATCTCACCTAGAAAGTTAACCTGGGTGAGGTATTGCTGTAGCAGTTTATCTGCAAGGCCTCAGCTGAGGGAGTTGCCTAATCACAGCCACATGAAAGGCTGAAAAAATCCTGGGAGGGGGAGGGAAAGAAAGAGGGGGAGGGAAAGAAAGAGGGGGAGGGAAAGAAAGAGGGGGAGGGAAAGAGGGAGGAGGAGGGAAAGAGGGAGGAGGAGGGAAAGAGGGAGGAGGAGGGAGAGGGGAAGGGAAAGAAAGAGGGGGAGGGAAAGAGGGAGGAGGAGGGAAAGAGGGAGGAGGAGGGAAAGAGGGAGGAGGAGGGAGAGGGGAAGGGAAAGGGGGGAAGGGAGAGGGGAAGGGAGAGGGGAAGAGGGAAGGGAAAGGGGAAGGGAGAGGGGAAGAGGGAGGAGGAGGGAGAGGGGAAGGGAAAGGGGGAAAGGGAAGGGCAAAGGGGAAGGGAGAGGGGAAGAAGGAGGAGGAGGGAGAGGGGAAGAGGGAAGGGAAAGGGACGGCCTGAGGAGTAACATGCTGTGAGCTGGACATGGAGGATGGTGCAAACTAAAGACCAGTGACTGGAGATGGAAGCCCCTGGTGGTGTGAGGCAGGGATAATGTATGTAAGCGCCAGATTGCCAAGTGTTTATTGTTTTCTGCTGGATGTTTGTTTATAAGTCTCTGGCTGAAAATAAAAGCTGCACATTTACTTTACATGGACTGTTTTCCATCTGTCACTGCCGTGCCGCCCTATAACACCCCCAGCGTGTTAAGCCTTCTTTACACGTTGCAATTTCGCATACAATATCGTATGCGATCGTAACCGCCCCCATCGTATGTGAGGCACGTTCAATTTGTTGAACATGTCGCACAAACGATTAACCCCTGTCACACGTACTTACCCGTCCATACAACCTCGCTGTGGGCGGCGAACGTCCACTTCCTGGAGTGGGAGGGACGTTCAGCGTCACAGCGACGTCACACAGCCGCCGGCCAATAGAAGCGGAGGGGCGGAGCTGAGCGGGACGTAAACATCCCGCCCACCTCCTTCCTTCTGCCTTGTGGGCCGGGAGCCGCAGGAGGCAGGTGAGATCTGTTCATCGTTCCCGGGGTGTCACACACTGCGATGTGCGCTACCCCGGGTACGATGAACAATCTGACGTGCAATTCTAGAGACAGGTACGATGTGTATGCGATGGACGTTTTACCGTTCAATCGTAATCGCACGTCGCTGTCACACACTACAATGTACCTTACAATGCCGGATGTGCGGCACTTACAACGTGACCCCGCCGACACATTGTAAGATACATTGTAGCGTGTAAAGCGGGCTTTACACATTGTAATCATCAATGAACAGTGTGAAATATTCATATTAATAAATATCTCGTCAGGACATTCATGGATATATTAATTTCTAAAGGACATTGGCTGAGGCAAGTAGTAAAGAGAAAAAGAAGAGGCAAACAACGTCCAATATCATCAAGAAAATAATTTATTCAGTAATATTTTATATATCAAAAATAGATTTAAATGGAACAGTGAATGGATGTACATGGTATAGAAGAAATAGCGGTGAATAGTAGATATAAATATGTCCAACTGAGCACTGCACGTAGAACCCAACACTAGGTAAAGTACATAAATCTGTATACATAAAGAGGGCCAAAGCAGAATTACATCCACCATGTATGGAAATATTGGCCCAATGGTATCACAGTCACAAGAAATGCTTTTAAGCTCACATCCAGTATTTTGATAGTGGCAAAAAGGGGGAAGATGTATATGGATACATGGGAGGTTCCTGCAGCTGCTAATATAACAATGCAATCTCCCAAGACTAATCTATAGAAGTCTGCTAGGAATTCAATATGTCACTGCAGCTGAGCTGCATCGATCAATAATCCCCAATATAAATTATCAAGCTCAAACTCGCTGAATAGAATCACCACTGTATAAAGGGGTATCACAACCAATGTAACAATTAAAGCCACAGCTACATAGCAGTCTCAGAAACCTCACATGTAAGCCTCCTATAATGTACAACTGATTACTTTGAGTCATACTAACATAGGAAAAATCCCATGGCCACCAATATGGGGTATACATATCACACAATTAATATAATTCAAATAAGTAATAGTCGGCTACCCCTCTCGGTATACCAATCGAAAAAACTTGAGGCCAGATGGATATGGACGTTGGACACGACATATCCATCTGGTCTCAATGAAAATAATAGTTTTTCCTCTTTCTTGTGATGTTTTTAGTTAGGGAGTTTTGTATAGTTTTTAAACTTTTTATGTTTTTCTTCTTAGAGAAATAAATCCTTTCACTACATCTTTTTCTACATATGGCTTATTCCTGATATATGGAAGTCATCGCTTGGATTTATGATTATGATTCCCTTCAACTTTGGAGTTCTTCGTATTATGGATCATTGCTGTACCTATTTGATGATTTCTATGTATATCATTTATATTCGTTCTATATTGAACTTTATCCATGAAAATTGTTGGTGCAATTGTGCTGATGTGTATGTTATGTGTTGATGACATGTACATTAATATATGTTATATGATCTGTATATTTGTGACTCTTTTGGAATCCAATCATTCCATATGTGTTTTCCTATACGCTTCTTATATTTTCAGTATATATATATATATATTTCTTATAATTGAGTTACCTGATCAATATATGGCAGGATAATAGCGCCTATCTTGTGGCGATTGCTGTACGCTCGCGCCTTCGGGCCTGCGGACCGCTGACCGGCCTGTCGCGTCATTACAGGTCACCTGACCGGGAGTTCCCGGTCATGTGGCTCTGACGCGGCCGCCGCTCTGCGTCCCGTGATGACTCGTCAGCGCGAGCGTCACCATGCATATCGCCTCTAATAGGTTGCGGCTGAGGTTAAATACCCGGCACTCCCTGACGCCACTACCGCCCCGTGACGAAGGTACTCGAAACGGCCGTCGGGCCGCTTCCAGCTGGCTACTGCACGTGTCTCCTAACTTATCTATCAGGTATGGCGGTCACCACTTAGGTGCTTTTTTATATAACATCTACTAATGGGATTCAGTGACTACTATCACCGGGATATGCTAAGCAGTCAACTACGGCTTTATTGTGTGCTATTTAGCTAGTCATTGGTATGGTAATTATTACTTGTTTACTCTTGCCGTATGTGTGACTGCTGATGTATTTAGCTTGTTGTTAGACATGCTAATTATTTCTGTCTGTATCCCTAAAACTGGTGTCACACTAAGCGACAGCGACAACGACGTCGCTGTTACGTCACCATTTTCGGTGACGTAACAGCGACCTTGTAAGTCGCTGTTATGATCTCTGCTTAGCTGTCAAACACAGCGACGCAGCAGCGATCATAACGTCGCTACATGTTCAGAGAGCAGGGAGCCGCGCTTAGCGCTGGCTCCTTGCTCTCCTAGGTACAGTACACATCGGGTTAATTAACCCGATCTGTGCTGCAGCTACATGTCACAGTGCAGAGAGCAGGGAGCCGCGCACACTGCTTAGCGCTGGCTCCTTGCTCTCCTTGCTACAGTATACATCGGGTTAATTACCCGATGCGTACTGCAGCCACATGTGCACAGAGCAGGAGCCGGCGCTGGCAGCAAGAGCGGAGGCTGGTAACGAAGGTAAATATCGGGTAACCAGGGAAAGGTCTTCCCTTGGTTACCCGATGTTTACGCTGGTTACCAGACGCCGGCTCCTGCTCCCTGCTCGCTTCATTTCGTCGCTCTCTCGCTGTCACACACAGCGATGTGCGCTTCACAGCGGGAGAGTGACGACCAAAAAATGAAGCTGGACATTCAGCAACGACCGGCGACCTCACAGCAGGGGCCAGCTCGTTGCTGGATGTCACACACAGCGACAGCGACGGGACGTCGCTGCAACGTCACAGAAAATGGTGACGTAGCAGCGACGTCGTTGTCGTCGTCGTTATGTATATATATTTTTTCTTGGCTCACAAATTAAGTATAGTTGGGGATTATCTATTAATACCACTTAGCCATTGTGGTTGGGATTCACACTGGCTGGCGTTCCCCCCCCTTTTTTTGATTGGTATACCGAGAGGGGTAGCCGACTATTACCTATTTGAATTATATTAATTGTGTGATATGTATACCCCATATTGGTGGCCATGGGATTTTTCCTATGTTAGTATGACTCAAAGTAATCAGTTGTACATTATAGGAGGATTACATGTGAGGTTTCTGAGACTGCTATGTAGCTGTGGCTTTAATTGTTACATTGGTTGTGATACCCCCTTTATACAGTGGTGATTCTATTCAGCGAGTTTGAGCTTGATAATTTATATTGGGGATTATTGATCGATGCAGCTCAGCTGCAGTGACATATTGAATTCCTAGCAGACTTCTATAGATTAGTCTTGGGAGATTGCATTGTTATATTAGCAGCTGCAGGAACCTCCCATGTATCCATATACATCTTCCCCCTTTTTTGCCACTATGCAGGGCACTGCGGCCGATGCCGCTGCCCCTGACTGCTGAGCCCCTCGCTACGTCCCCCATGGTCACCTCTCCCTCCTTCCCATTGTGCAATGCCCCCCGCTGCCCCCCTTCCCTGCTGGGACCTCCTCCAGGGAATAGACTGCTGAGACCCCAACAAACCCACAACCAATCGTCCCATGTAATGAAGAATCAGACTCATGTATATAAAATCAGAACTCTTTATTATGGAGATTTAATAATCAAATCTCATCTTTTAGTGGATGGTGGTCGGTCACAGCCCAAAATATCAAACTAAAACAATTGAAATAAATCACAGTAAATCAGTACAAAGCGTTGTGCCACAGCCGGACTCCCGGCGGGGGTAACTTTTGTACCAAAAAACCACCAACGTTGTTGAATTGACCGCCAAGGAGGAGCAAAGTAGCAAACTGTGCTCCGACCCCCACCCAGAAACTAAGGCATGCTAAATACCAACCTGAAAACCAAAGAAATATCAACCCCAAGTCATGTTAAACGTATACCAGTGAGAAACAGAAGCTCTGAATCGTACGCCTCAAATAAAACGTGGCACTCCAGCATGAAGTGTACCCAACAATCCATCAATAGCCGCCCTGTCATACCACGCGATGAATGACCTTTGACTAAACCAATACAAGATCACGAGGAATGACCTGACTAAACCAGTATTCGCTCTTAAATCAACCTGGAACTCATCATAGTGAGAATCTACGTGTAAGAGGCAGAGCTCATCCCAAAAAGTAACATGTAAAAATGCGTCCAGTAAGATCATAACTCTTTTGGCAGATCGTTACTGCCAAAACCGGTCTCTGATGCCTCTCCAATGAACGTCCACTTCCACCTGCATAGCTCTCCATTCTCCGGGCTGCTCATGGTGAGCAGCCAAAAATCCATAGCACGGATCTGACACCATCTGAAAAAAGAGAAAATTGTTACCAAAGCAATAAAGGGGTCTAATATACCTGAGGAAACAATCAGTACATAAAGGCTCTGTGCTTTGACCTTGGAATCCGAATTGAAAAGACCAACTGCAAAACTTACAGTATCATAACAAAGATCACCAGGACTTGTTCTGGGGAACAAAATTGTATTATTTCACTTCTCCTCCCATGATCGGGACACTGCAAATCTCCCAGTATGCAAAAGCAGCGTAAAGGCGCTTAACCACACCTACCAGAAGTAGCACCTACCTATTTTTAAGAGCTAATTATTATTTTTTTTAGTTTGACCATTCCAATCATTTTTATTTCTTTTTCTCATGATGGCCTTATTTCCTAATTTTTGTTGAAATTGATGTATAGTCAGCACCCTGCGTCGTATCTGGTGTGCAAATGTGCAAGACTACCCTATACAGTATATCCTTCGCAATTAAATCACAGCCTTTAGTAATGCAAGAAAGTACTTTTTTTTTTTTTGACATAAATGAAATTGTATAACTGAAATAGACAATACAGTAAGATCAGTCTAGAAGTCATTTCAAGGCTCCTGTACATGATTGAGGATATCCTGTAGAGAGAACCTTTGGCAATGTCTGATTTCAGCTTAATAATTCCATCACCTGTACAATAAGGAAATACTGAAAAACACTATATATGTATATATGCGTAAAAGACCAGCTGCCAACCATTACATGGACTGGCGAAAATAAATAAAACTATTGGAAACCTAGATTACGCTCATTTGGACTTTTTTTTTTTTTTATTAGTTCTTACTACTTTTGGAAGCAATCACTTAACACTTAGCAGTGAATGTATGGAGAAACATTGATTGCAAAAGAAAGGTCAGTAGAAACTAGGGACAGGAGAAAATTGGTCCAAGGATAGAAAACAAGGAAAGCAAGAACCAATACCTAAAGGCTCGATGGTGTGAAAAAGAAAAACACTTAATAGTAAACATATGAAGAAACAGTGATCGAAAACGAATATCACTCACATCATGTTTCACCGTAAGCTCACCATGTTGTGGAGCCAACAAGGACTTCACCAGCATCATTAATCAAGCGCATCATGATGGAAATGGATCTCATCCACTCGGGCATTGGGGCAAAACTTTCAGAGTATAATGAAAGCAAGGAGGGGCTTAAGCAACGATACTTCACGGGTATGGGGAAACCAAACACTAAAGAACAATAACCTAACGGGCGATGTACCGGGGGAGGGTAAGGGGTTTAAGATTAGGAATGCTCATGTTTATGAACCAAAAGCAAAAACAAGTCCGGGTGTGGTATTAAATGTAGTATCAATGGGGAACAACACAGAAATTCTAGGTGAAGTATCCAAACCCTAGACCCCACAGCGCACAGAACCGACAACATTGAAAAGATAAAATCCCAACCCAGGGACTGCAGTAAGGCAATTATAGGATAAAAGGATGTAGCATTATACAATAATTTTATAGGATACCACGATGGTGAAATGTAAAAATGTCCACGAATGGGACTGAACCCCGAGCTCTATCTGTAACCTGCACACTACCATTGAGCTATGTCGTAATCACGGCAAAAGGCCAAGTCTGAAAAGAAAAAAAAAAAAAAAAAAAAACAGAGGGAAAATCCCACCCGCTGAGGGAATCACTACCCGAAATGAACAAATACCCATCACAAAGGGTGCGGCTCCAAATAAGGAACACTGGACCAAACAAAAAGGAACAAAACGTGGTTAATAAAGTTGAGAAGCATTAAATCATCAAGGTGGCGTATGATGGAAAGACCCCGTCACGTAATTAATGACCATAAAGAAAAGAAGTAAAATGACTGAATGTAATAACATGAATAAAACAACCCAAAGAAGGAACGTGTCATAAATTAAAGTCTGCAAAGCAACCAAAAATGCAGAAACAACGGTGACAGTGTGGGACCCGATGTGTGATGATGCATGTTACTGATGTAAACCTGAGAGAGGAGATGGAATCTGATAGCTACAGTATAATCTATATTTCTATATATACACATACAAAAACACACTTGTGTAAATGTCATTATCGGATATATCGGGGTTAACAATGAACCCTTGTAAGACATTATTAGAAACACCATGGTTAAGGCTGAACACATGGATGCAGACAGCCGCGACATCATCTACTAATGAATGGTTAATAATAATTAGGTAGGTGACCTGGCGATAGGGGGCAGCAGAGGGGTGTCCTAACACAAACGGACCCTGAGCGGGGATGGATCCAGAGACCCCAGTATGGGAGAACAAGTAAAGCATCATGGGCAAACCCCCAAAAGCAAATGGCAACCCGATAACTTAGCGTCTCTGAGAAACGCGCAGGGATCAAATACTTGACGCCATGTTCTCATCCATTGCACTTTAATTGGTGGATGTCTACCTGCCATAACCCTCACACCAAACCGCTGCACGACAGCCTATATAACTAGTCCTAGCGCAACCCTGAACTGGAAACGCCTGGTTTTGTTTTTTTTTTCTTCATCAGCGGGTTCTTTTAGGATACCGCGGTTACTAGCAGGGGTTAGTGTACACTTAATTCCTGGGGATCTAGTTAACTAAAGCATTTTTTTATTTTTACTGACATCATTATAGTTGTTATTATTACTATTATTATAAACTGGGATCATGGAAGACTAAACAACCCAAGGGTACTCACCGCTGTCAGGAGGAACCAGGAGAGTCCGGCTGGCCCAGGCAGATGCTGGAGGGTCGGCGGGAGGACCTGTAACATGCCCTTCTGTGGGGCCTTGCCAATGATTAGGGATTCTTCAGACAATGAAGGTGAACGCCGTGGCAAACGTCTTGAGCGATGACTCCTTCCTGAAGGCCTGTGGTAATGCAAACGACTGCTCCGGCTATTACAGGCCGGCCAGCAGTGACTGATACCGAGGAGCGTCACCGTGCGGAGCGGGTGCCACAGCTGTAATGGCAGCACCGCCATGTCGGGGATCCAGCACCCGCATGCTCAAGGACCAAGGAGGGGGCAGGGGGGGGGGTTAAAGAGCCATGCCAGCAGGAGGCAGCACATGCAGTTTAGGGGTTAATAATGGGGTGGGGGGCAGAAGCAGTAATGCAGCGGTTTTATAGCTGCGGAGGAGGGGAACATGCACATCACGTGTGTTTACTATTATGCAGAGCATGGACCCCACTGAATGAGGCGCTGCGCTCGCCCATTATAGAGGCAACTAACGCTGCAGGGTGGGTTTGATAGTGGGGCGGGATATAGGTGGGATAGATTCTACAATGTGTGGCCTCCATGCCGCCCAACATTTCCAGAGGGAATAAACTTTTTTTTTTTTTGTAAAATGTTCTATTTATTTATTGTTACATATACACTATAATGGGGGTAGGAGGGTGGGAATTATTATAGTGGACACGAGGAAATATCCATGTCCATCAACCAAACCAGCCACATCCACCACCTGAAAGGAGCCCATACACTCCAGGACTAACCACCTGGGAAGAGCCCATACATTCCAGGCTCATCCACCCGGAAGGAGCTCATACACTCTAGGACTAACCACCTGGGAAGAGCCCATACATTCCAGGCTTATCCACCCGGAAGGAGCTCATACACTCCAGGACTAACCACCTGGGAAGAGCCCATACACTCCAGGCTCATCCACCCGGAAGGAGCTCGTACACTCTAGGACTAACCACCTGGGAAGAGCCCATACACTCCAGGCTCATCCACCCGGAAGGAGCTCGTACACTCTAGGACTAACCACCTGGGAAGAGCCCATACACTCCAGGCTCATCCACAGGGTAGAAGCTCATACAAGGTGGGTGCAGGCAGTTAAAATAGTAGCGATGCACTCCCTGTATAGAGGGGGCGTGGCAATCGCTCAGTGATGGTGGGCGGGGCCAGAATGGAGCGTCCACACAGTGCAACCACGGGTTCAGTGCAGTTACTAGGGCATAGCACAAAGGGTGGGCGCGATGCTACTGCTCTGTGACTGACAGAGGAGCAGCCAGGGACAGACCATCAAGGCTGGGAGGGAGGAGGGGGGTGAGTGAGGAGGTGCACGCTGCCTCCACTGGGCCTTAGATGCAGGCAGGCACGCTGACCTCCTGCTGGCATGGCTGTGAGCAGGGACAGGAGCTTAACCATCAGGAGGGACGGGACACCGGCCAGAGATCTGGGATTGCAGCCATGCATCCCCATCCCTCCTGATAGTCTGGGATGGCAGCGGTTAGAGCGACTGCCGTACTCACTCTCTCCAGGTGCACAGCGGGGACAGCTGCCTCCGGGTCCCACAGAGTGGGGAGAGACCGGAAAAAGAAGGGATTGAGATTATAAAGGGGGAAGCAGGAGGAGAGAAGAATTATTGGCTGCCACAAACTGGGAGGAGGCAGAAAATTACATGGGACGACCAGATTAACCCCTTATTACGGGGCACAGCAGTCAGGGGGCCCCAGTCAAATACTGGAATGCTCCACATAAGCAGCCTCCAGAGTCCCTCCTTCCTCTTACCACAATCTGCCCTCAGGGTGAGCATCGCCGATGGACCCCCTGGAAGCAGCGGTAAGAGAAAGGAGCGGACGGGAGGGAGCCGAATGGCTTGCCTCCCTTGTGGGCACCAGCTCCCTCCTGCCGGTTCCCAGCAGCAGTGGGCGCAGGTCTTCAAGACCCTCCCGTCCACCGCAGCGTCTAAGCCCCACAACAGACCCCAGGCGCAGGGCGGCCCGGTCCAGAAGGTCCAGTCCGCTTTCACCTCCTGCTCACGGCCCTAGCCCCTGATCCCCCCCATCACGCCGGTCGCGATGGCCACCTCTCGCACCTCCCCCGCCGGGATGACGCGGCCCCGTGTGACTCCCTGTGGCATACGGAGGTCGCGTCATATCCGCTATCCATGTTCGCCGCGTCATTTCCTGTGATGCGGCGATCACATGATAACTCGTCACTTCCAGTTTCGGGTCCTGGACCGGAAATGACGTCAGGATCCGGAAAAAAAAAGAGAATGCGGCGTTCGGCGCACATATCAGCTGTTTTTAACAGGTGACATGTGTGACTACAAGTTACGGGTGGAATCGCTTCCACCTGCAACGTGTAACCCCTTACATCTCGCTGCCAAAGTCTGGCAGCGAGATTTATATGCGCGGGCATTACTATCACTTACCACCGCCCCCACCGAAAGTCACGTGCGTGATCACATGACTTTCGGTGGTTGCCATGGTAGCACAGGGTCATGTGATGACGCCTGTAGCTAACTTGAGTCACTTGCTCTCAGTGCCGGCATACTTCCAGCATTGAGGGTAAAGCAGTGTATCTGCAGGTCTCAGCTGTGTAGCTGAGATCTGCAGATAGTGCAGAGCGATCGAATTGTTGATCCATACATCCCCCTAAAGGGACAAGTTTAAATAAAAAAAAAAAATAAAATAAAATAAAAATAATTAAATAAAATAAAAAAAAAATAAAATAAAAAAAATAAATAAATAAATATGTATACATATATACACATATTTGTTATCGCCACGTTCAGAAAAGCTTGATCTATCAAAATATAAAATCAATTAATCAAAGAATAATAATGCTAATAATTTTATTCACTTGGGTAGCGCTGTCCACGGCGCGTTGTATGCATTGGCGACGCTGTCCCCATTGGAACTCACAATCTAGAGTCCCTAATCTGATTGTTAAATTTCGTAGCAGCAAAAAAAAAACAAAAAAAAAAAAACACAAACACCCAAAATTACGCTTTTGGTCACCGCGTGTTTTGCGTAACATCCAATAACAAGCGATCAAAAGTAGCATCTGCGCAAAATGGTACCATTAAAAAATGTAAACTCAAGACGCAAAATAAGTAGTCATTGCGCCATAGATCCCAAAATGAGAACGCTACGGGTTTCGGAAAATGGCGCAAAACGTACGCCACTTTTATTGGGCGATCTTGTTAACACTATCAGGAGTAGTTCTGGTTAACCCCGCGTTTGTACAACATCAGGATGTAACGCAGCAGCGCCCGACTTACACAGGGACATGTTCTACTGCTGTGTATCACAGCTGGGAACTCACCGAACACCAGATACAGTTAAAAAAAAAAATAAATAAATAAAAAATTTGCGCAAACGAATACGTCGATATCTGTTCCCTAATATCAGTGGACCAAAACACAGTCAACAAAGAAAAGAGAGTCAATTCGCAAAATACTGCAATACCATTTTCAACTCCTATAAAACCCATTGGGGTTCTGCGTGGTGGAAGTACGACGAAGAATTTAGAAGATGCTTGGCATTCCAACCGTTGGGAAGTTAAGGCCACCGATTCGTGGCTTATGATGGCGCAAAAGTCCCACCAGTCCTTTCCAGGCCCACCAAACTTTTCCTCTCACCACGCTACAACTGGAGCTGCAAATGTCCGCAGACCAGGTCGCTGTTGGCTTTTCAATGAAGGCCATCGCAGGTTTCAAGGACTCCGCAAATACAAGCACGAATGCTCATCGTGCAATATCGTGCGGAGGCAATCACACCTCCTCCAAATGCGATAAGCAACCAGACAGGCGTCACACTAAAAATGCACCACCAAGTCCCAAAGACTCCAGTGAACGTGCACGTGGTGGAGCCATTGCTAGAACGTTACCCCAATAAGGCTGCGGCCAACGCTATTAGGGACGGTTTCAACCACGGTTTCTTTATCCCCCTTTATGTTCTCCTCAGAACTAACCTTCGCCCCCAACCTCAAATCGGCCTGGGACCTCCCACAGGTCCTGGCGAACAAACTACTGAAGGAAGTGGCGTTAGGCCGACTAGCAGGCCCATTTATAGATTTACCATTCTTAAACCCTCGCGTTTCACCCCTAGGGATAGTGCCTAAGAAAGAAAAGGGTGAATTTCGCCTCATACACTACTTGTCCTTCCCGGCTGGGCGGTCAGTCAATGACGGCATCCCCACAGAGGACTCAGCAGTTTCCTACGCATTTTTGACAAAGCGGTCGCACTGGTGCGAAAAGCAGGGTACGGAGCACTAATGGCAAAATCGGACATAGCATCTGCCTTTCGCCCGCTACTAGTGCACCCCGATTGTCCCACCTGCTAGGGTGCTATTTCAACAAAAAATTCTGTTACCACATGTGAATTACCATGGGTTGCTCCATATCCTGCTCACACTTCGAGCTCTTCAGCTCTTTCCTGGAATGGGTGGTTAAGGACGTAGCAAAGAATAAATTGGTCACCCATTATTTGGATGATTTCTTGTTCGTTTTCCCACACCAACTCTAAAGCATGCTCAACCGCGTTAAAATCTGTCCAGGTCATAGCGGACAAGTTTGGGTTTCCGCTGTTGGCCGAAAAAACAGTTGGCCATGTGACCTGCCTTTTCATTTGAGAATCGAAATAGACTCAATTATCATGATGTTTCGGCTACCACTCGAAAAGGTTGAAAAAACCACATCGCTCATTGACGGGTTCTGCGCGGTTTGTAAGGTAACCCTGGCGCAAATGCAATCCCTATTAGGCTTGCTCGCCTTCGCCTTTAGAGTCATGCCCATGGGAAGGGTCTTTTCCCTGAGGCTCTGCCTGGCCACTAGGAGCATAACTGCCTCCCATCAAAGGATTCGCATCACCAGCGCTCTACGTGAGGAGCTCGGTGTATGGAGGTCCTTCATATCTACTTACAATGGGCGTTCATGTTTCCAGGAACAGGAAGTTTCCAGCGCTAATATATCTATTTTCGGATGCTGCCGGGTCCACAGGATTCGGAGTTTACCTTGGTCCCAATTGGTACACTAATCGCTGGCCCAACACATGGCACCTGTCTGGGTGGACAAAAAAACTTTACTCGAGCTGTTCCCTATAATAGTAGCTACAAGTCTTTGGGCAGAAAAGTTGGCGAACAATCGGACCCGCTTCAGGACTGACTACATAAGTGTCGTCCACGCCGTTAACCACCTCGCATCTTCCTCACCACCGGTGATCAGCTTGCTACGATACTTAGTTCTTAAGTGCCTTGAACATAATATCTGGGTCAAGGCCAGCCACATACCGGGGATTGATAACACTATCGCTGATGCCTTATTGCATTTGATTTTCAGAAGTTTCGAGCATTGCACCCAGAATCTGACAACAATGGCCAAAAGTGTCCACAGTCCCTCTGGACGGTCCCCGTGGACAGTTGATTCCGCTGGTTAAGGCATCCCATCAACGTGGCATTTGTATGGTAAGGCTTGGGACGAATGATTTCAATATAGTTCAACCGCTGCCTAGCCAGGTGTCCGCGGTTTTTCTTAGCAATTCCGTTGCTCGAGACATAACGCATCTACATACCAGTGGCTTGCCGGGCACAGTAGCGTAGTAGCGGGTTGCAGGAATAGCCTCTCACTTTCAGGTTCGTGGATGATCCGATGTCACCAAGGCCTTTCTGTTCAAACAGGCCATTAAAGGCTGGAAGCGCTGGTGCACGGAGAACAGGAAGGCCAATTCATTCGCCATCCTTTCCGGCATAATAAACCAGCTAGGTGACGTTTGCACCAATGACAGCGAGGTCCTCTTGTTCTCGGCCGCATTCTTCGGAGCCTTGACGGTCAGCGAATTAGTTAGCAGGTCCCTAGGTCGCACCGGTGGTCTGTTACGCGACAATGTTATAGTTTGCAATGGTGGAGTACGGGTTCGCATAAGGCGCTCCAAAACAGATCAGCTCGGTAGAGGAGTTTGGTTCCCTATTTTCCCGTTTTCAGGTATCCTATGTCCCATCCTTACCTTGCAGCGACACTTAGAGTCTTGGGTTCCCAACAAATTCTTCTTGGAGCACGCAGAGTGATCCCGCTCATGGTGACACAACTTTCGGCATTGCTCAAATGTCTATTTCCTACCTGGACCTACAACCAGGAGATTATGGCATGCACTCCTTCCGCATCGACACGACAACCGAGGCAGCAAGGGCCAGCTTCATACCTATCCGTGCAGTCCTGTAGTTCCCTGCCACCAGTTGTCCACTGTTTGGCACGTTTATATATTACACAAAAAAATAAATAAATAAATAAATTGTTAAATAAATATATGTATATCATCTCGGTTATCTAAGCACCTTCAAACCTAAAGAAACATTAATACAATGATGTTTACTGACACGATGATGGAAAATGTTTGCATACAAGAGAAGTAACCGTTTTTCTTTTAGATCTGTCAAGACCTAGCATCTGGATCCTAGGTCACTCACACATATTCTGGGCAGCACGGCGGACTGAGTCGAGACCGGGTGGAAGCGTGCTGGGAGTTTGTGACCTCAAGTTTCACTGGAGAAGAGTTCGGGCCCTGGCCTGGGCCCAGGTCCTGCCCGTGGTAGTGAGCATATCCAGAGTAGCCACTGGCCTAGTAGTGCTGGTCATTCACGGGTGGAAATGACCTGGTAAATGTGAGGATCCAGGATCTGCTTGCGGTCATGCAAGTGGTCCTAGATAAGTTCAGCAGCTTCTTTCCTAGATAAGTTCAGCAGCTTCTTTAGCAACGTAGTGGGGGTACGGTCCAGTAGATTACCGAGATTGAGTTGTACAGGGGCAAGGAACATAGCAGCTGTGGAAAGGTCAAGGCAACACGTTAATATGCGGATCGCCAAATTTATAGCGTCAGGAAGAGGGATAGTGCCGGGACACGAGATGCTGGAATCAGAGGTCAGCCGTTTGGTGCTAGAGGATGGTTTTAGCCTTAATGATATAGGCCTAGACAATTTCCTGTCGGACAGTAAGGACGGGGTTGAGCGGGCCATAAGGGCCCTGTGTGGGGGTCGCAGCTCAGGCTTGGGCGTTCGCCACTCCGTGGCCGGTGGAAGAGGGCTTTGGTGAGAGCCAACCTGCCACGGACGGCCGTAGGCATCGGGCCTCCTCCCTCAGGTTTAAGGCGGATTTGTGCCTGTGGTTAAAGCTGTGGCCAAAATAACAAGCAACCCCCTTTTATATCAACATTGAATGGTGTTACGTGGATACCTTCAATAAAGTACAAAAGAAAGATATTCCATGTGTGGTCTCATTAATTGCGCGGTGGGGAGGGGGAACCGGTTGGTGGGTCTCGGCCCCATCCCCATCCTCCCCCCTGCAGCCTCCCCATACAGTGGTTCTGCCCCCCACTCTGCCACCACACACACTGACACATACGGTACCGGTACAGCCCCACATGGCACCCACACACATATCGTACCGGTACCGTACACACACACACACTGACACATACAGCCCCATACGGCACCCATACACATACCGTACACACACACACACACACACACACACAGAGAGAGTTTCGGAACTTACCGTTACTTTCCTTCTGTTTCGATCTCCTCTGCGGTGCCGGGCTGACGATTCGGATGCCGGGGACGCTGGACCAATCGGAGCGAGCCTGCAGGCGGTGACGTCGCGGCTGATTCAGCCAATCAGCTGCGAGCCGGCTGACTGGCCAATCACAGCTCGAGCTGATGGCCAGCAGGGAGCCTGTGACGAACAGGCTGATCGGCCAATCAGCATCGAGCAGGAAGGGCGTTGATGGAGCGAGGGAACAGCGGCAGCGGTAAGTTCCTGTACTTTCCCCAGGGACCCCACCCATATGCGGCCATACTGTCCCCAGTGACCCCACCCATATGCGGCCTTACATTCCCCGGGCCCCCCCGCTACCCTGCCTTACAATCGGGGGGTGCACTACATTGGCGGACCCCCCCCGAAACCCCCACCCTGCCTTACTTTCGGGGGGGTCCTACTTTCGGGGAAACACGGTATTAATCTTAGTGTCCAGTGTGAAAACTGCAAGTTTCCTGAATATTCCTTTAACAGGATTGTCAGATTACTGTATTGACCTGCAAATATAGAGTAAAGGCCGCTTTACACACTACGACATCGCTAATGCGAACTCGTTGGGGTCACGGAATTGGTGACGCACATCCGGCCGCTGTAGCGATGCCGTTGCGTGTGACACCTATGAGTGATTTTGCATCGTTGCAAAAACGTGCAAAATTGCTCATCGGTGACATGGGGGTCCATATTCAAATATCGTTACTGCAGCAGTAAGGAAGTTGTTCCTCGTTCCTGCGGCAGCACACATCGCTCCGTGTGACACCGCAGGAACGAGGAAGCTCCCCTTACCTGCCTCCCGGCCGCTATGCGGAAGGAAGGAGGTGGGCGGGATGTTACGTCCCACTCATCTCCGCCCCTCCGCTTCTATTGGGCGGCGGTTCAGTGACGCAGCTGTGACGTCGCTGTGACGCTAAACGAACCGCCCTCTTAGAAAGGAGGCGGTTCGCCGCTCACAGCAACGTCGCCGGGCAGGTAAGTAGTGTGATGGGTCTGGGCGATGTTGTGCGGCACAGGCAGCGATTTGCCCATGTCGCACAACAGATGGGGGCAGGTACGCACGCTGGCGATATTGCTGGGCACTGCAGCTAATCGCCACTCCGTGGCCGGTGGAAGAGGGATTTGGTGAGAGCCAACCTGCCACGGACGGCCGTAGGCATCGGGCCTCCTCCCTCAGGTTTAAGGCGGATTTGTGCCCGTGGATAAAGCTGTGGCCAAAACATCAAGCAACCCCCTATTTTATATCAAAATTGAAAGGTGTTACGTGGATACCTTCAATAAAGTACAAAAGAAAGATATTCCATGTGTGGTCTCATTCATTGCGCGGTGGTGAGGGGGAACCGGTGGGTAGGTCTCGGCAGTCCGGTACCGATATCGCAGCGTGTAAAGCGGCCTTTACTCTGCAGATAAATAGCATTATGAAGCTGCACGGTTGCTGTATTGAAAGTGCAACAACCAGGAGAAAATGAACTTTATATCTGCCAGTAGCACCAGATGTATGCACGACCCGCCACCGACTGACAGCTGCCGCTGCACGCAGCTGCTGCTCTCAGTGCCAGCGTGTGCACGCAGCTGCCGCTCTCAGTGCCAGCGTGTGCACGCAGCTGCCGCTCTCGGTGCCGACGTGTGCACGCAGCTGCCGCTCTCGGTGCCGGCGTGTGCACGCAGCTGCCGCTCTCGGTGCCGGCGTGTGCACGCAGCTGCCGCTCTCGGTGCCGGCGTGTGCACGCAGCTGCCGCTCTCGGTGCCGGCGTGTGCACGCAGCTGCCGCTCTCGGTGCCGGCGTGTGCACGCAGCTGCCGTTCTCGGTGCCGGCGTGTGCACGCAGCTGCCGCTCTCGGTGCCGGCGTGTGCACGCAGCTGCCGCTCTCGGTGCCGGCGTGTGCACGCAGCTGCCGCTCTCGGTGCCGGCGTGTGCAAGCAGTTGCCGCTCTCAGTGCCGGCGTGTGCACGCAGCTGCCGCTCTCCGTGCCGGGGTGTGCACGCAGCTGCTGCTCTCGGTGCCGGAGTGTGCACGCAGCTGCCGCTCTCGGTGCTGGCGTGTGCACGCAGCTGCCGCTCTCAGTGCCGGGGTGTGCACGCAGCTGCCGCTCTCGGTGCCAGGGTGTGCATGCAGCTGCCGCTCTCAGTGCCGGCGTGTGCACGCAGCTGCCGCTCTCAGTGCCGGGGTGTGCACGCAGCTGCCGCTCTCAGTGCCGGGGTGTGCACGCAGCTGCCGCTCTCAGTGCCGGGGTGTGCACGCAGCTGCCGCTCTCAGTGCCGGGGTGTGCACGCAGCTGCCGCTCTCAGTGTCGGGGTGTGCACGCAGTTGCTGCTCTCAGTGCCGGGGTGTGCACGCAGCTGCCGCTCTCAGTGCCGGGGTGTGCACGCAGCTGCCGCTCCCGGTGCTGGGGTGTGCACGCAGCTGCCGCTCTCGGTGCCAGCGTGTGCACGCAACTGCTGCTCTCAGTGCCGGGGTGTGCACGTGTGACGCCCTGGGCAAGCCAGGGGTCACAGGTAACTACATCACCACACCCTACACCCCGGATAGGCACATCAAAGCTAGACCAGAAATCCTTGTTGCCTTCCTCCAGGGGCTGATGTCCACACCAGGGGGTGGAACCAGGCGGTTGGTCTCCACCCACCGAGGAGTTCACAGCCCTGGAGGCGGGAAAACCAGGCAGATGAGTTTGAGAGGAGAAAGTGGAAGGAGTAAAGTGAAGTGGCAGTAGAGCAAGCAAAAACTGACTGAGAGCGTCCGGGTGTGTGCCCCGGACGGAGACAGCAAGGTTAGCAGACGGCGGTGACCGTCTGCAGGAGTGGCCGATCAGAGTTGCTGAAAGGACCGTGGACGGAGCGGTACACAAAGTGAGGTCAGAACCATTGGCAGGGGCCTTTCGGATCCCGGCAAGGCTTGGAGTCGCCGTAATTTGCCAAATCCGTCAGTGAAGGGGACCTCCGGGTCTCCAAACAACCAAGTCCCGATTGAAGGCAAAAGTCCAACCGTGTGGGAGAGACACCGCCACCGCCAAGGCACCAGTTTCTCAGGGCCAGCGCCTGCGGGCAAAGAGGGGCTCCTCCGGCCCATATCCAAGCCGGGGAGCGGGTTACCGGTGGGAACCCATCGATACCAACCGAAGTACTAGGTGCAGGGAAAGAGACAGTCACCGTTAACTACCGGGGAAAAGCAACAGCAGCCGTCCGTGGGAACCGTCTTTCCAGCCGTGTGTTTTACCGTAAACTGTGTCAACGTCTCAGGCTGAGTGAGTACCACAGTGCCGTACGGCACAGCGCTGCCCCCGCGTCCCTGCACCTCTCCAGGCCCCATAACCCGACTGACATCCTGTCCTACCACATCACCGGGCCCCGGGACCACCAACCCCCTACCTACGGAGGGGAGGACTAACAACTTAGCTGCTCCAGTCACCGCTCCCGGGATCCCCGTTCAGAGCAGCGGTGGTGTCACTAAAATCACCACAACCGTGGGTGGCGTCACGGACAATAACCAAATCCCCACCACCAAAACAACCCCCCTTTCACTCACGGGCGAGGAGCGCCGCTCAAGTCCCCGGGATCCGGCCCATCGCTCGAGCCACCGAGCAGCAGTAGCAGCCGCAGAGCAGCAGCGGCCGGACCCGAGCAGTGGGAAAGCGCAGCTTTGCCACCCTCCTCCCCGCCCGCGACACATGCAGCTGCTGCTCTCAGTGCCGGGGTGTGCAAGCAGCTGCTGCCCTCAGTGCCGGGGTGTGCATGCAGCTGCCGCTCCCGGTGCTGGGGTGTGTACGCAGCTGCCGCACTCTGTGTCGGGGTGTGCACGCAGCTGCCGCTTTCGGTGCCAGGGTGTGCACGCAGCTGCCGCTCTCGGTGCCGGGGTGTGCACGCAGCTGCCACTCTCGGTGCCGGGGTATGCACGCAGCTGCTGCTCTCAGTGCCGGGGTGTGCACGCAGCTGCCGCTCTGGGTGCTGGGGTGTGTACGCAGCTGCCGCACTCTGTGTCGGGGTGTGCACGCAGCTGCCACTCTCGGTGCCGGTGTGTGCACACAGCTGCTGCTCTCAGTGCCGGGGTGTGCATGCAGCTGCCGCTTTCGGTGCCAGGGTGTGCACACAGCTGCCGCTCTCGGTGCCGGGGTGTGCACGCAGCTGCCACTCTCGGTGCCGGTGTGTGCACGCAGCTTCCACTCTCGGTGCCGGGGTGTGCACGCAGCTGCTGCTCTCAGTGCCGGGGTGTGCACGCAGCTGCTGCTCTAGGTGGCGGGGTGTGTACGCAGCTGCCGCTCTCTGTGTCGGGGTGTGTACACAGCTGCCGCACTCGGTGTCGGGGTGTTTACACAGCTGCCGCACTCGGTGTCGGGGTGTATACGCAGCTGCCACTCTCGGTGCCGGGGTGTGCACGCAGCTGCCGCTCTCTGTGTCGGGGTGTGTACGCAGCTGCCACTCTCGGTGCCAGGGTGTGCACGCAGCTGCTGCTCTCTGTGTCGGGGTGTGTACACAGCTGCCGCTCTCGGTGCCAGGGTGTGCATGCAGCTGCCGCGCTCAGTGCTGGGGTGTGCACGCAGCTGTCGCACTCGGTGTCGGGGTGTGCATGCAGCTGCTGCTCCCGGTGCTGGGGTGTGCACGCAGCTGTCACACTCGGTGTCGGGGTGTGCATGCAGCTGCTGCTCCCGGTGTTGGGCTGTGCACGCAGCTGCCGCACTCTGTGTCGGGGTGTGTACACAGCTGCCGCTCTCGGTGCCGGGGTGTGCATGCAGCTGCCGCGCTCAGTGCTGGGGTGTGCACGCAGCTGTCGCACTCGGTGTCGGGGTGTGCATGCAGCTGCTGCTCCCGGTGCTGGGGTGTGCACGCAGCTGTCGCTCTCGGTGTCTGGGTGTGCACGCAGCTGCCGCTCTCGGTGTCGGGGTGTGTACGCAGCTGCCGCTCCCGGTGCTGGGGTGTGCATGCAGCTGCTGCTCCCGGTGTTGGGGTGTGCATGCAGCTGCCGCTCTCTGTGTCGGGGTGTGTACACAGCTGCCGCTCTCAGTGCCGGGGTGTGCATGCAGCTGCCGCGCTCAGTGCTGGGGTGTGCACGCAGCTGTCGCACTCGGTGTCGGGGTGTGCATGCAGCTGCCGCTCTCGGTGTCGGGGTGTGTACCCAGCTGCCGCTCTCAGTGCCAGGGTGTGCACGCAGCTGCCGCACTCTGTGTCGGGGTGTCTACGCAGCTGCCGCTCTCGGTGCTGGGGTGTGCACGCAGCTGCCGCTCTTGGTGCTGGGGTGTGTACGCAGCTGCTGCTCTCAGTGCCAGGGTGTGCACGCAGCTGCCGCACTCTGTGTCGGGGTGTGCACGCAGCTGCCGCTCTTGGTGCCGGGGTGTGCATGCAGCTGCCGCTCTTGGTGCCGGGGTGTGCATGCAGCTGCCGCTCTCGGTGCTGGGGTGTGTACGCAGCTGCCGCACTCTGTGCTGGGGTGTGTACGCAGCTGCCGCTCTTGGTGCTGGGGTGTGCATACTGCTTCCGTATGTTAATAGCGTTATTGGACCTGACAAGTACCCTTTAAATAATTATAGTAATTTTTAAAAATTGAAGAAAAAAAAGAAAAACAAAAACCCCATAATCAACATAGAAACCCGATTCGAAGGCTACGTCACTTTCTGGTGACGCTCCCTTAGTATCTTTAGAGCGGGAGCATCTACATTGGTTCTTTGAGGAAGGTGCAGATTCAGTTGCCCGCTCTCGTTAGAGGTTTGGATACATTTTGGCAGAACTAGTTCACCATATACAGTGTAATGGGGCGTTCTTGACTTGATGTCAAGTGAAGGAAGGATCAGGCATGTTGGATTTCAATATGCCCAATCCTTTGTTCTTGCATTGTATTATCTACTAGCAGAGGAGTCTGATTGGCTCAGTGCTATTCCATGCGCTGGTGACTCGCCCACCCCAGGGCTATGGGACACCCGGTGCCGGGCCGGACTAGTCCGGTGGTAGTCAGTGGTGGCTGGGCCCGGCTCCGTGGCCCTGGTGGGTGTCAGTAAAATATGTGGCTTGCTTATTAATGGTTGTGTTTGTGACGCCACCTGTGGTCTGTGGCTATTAAGCCACCGCTGCTGTGTGAGGCCTCCGGGGTGATGTTATGGCAGCAATGGTGGTACTGCTCCCCACAGGTGGAGCGGAGCCCCGGGGACACTGTTAGTGCTCGTGGAAGTCTATGAGGTTGTGTGGCTAACACGGTGCAGGGCCGACAGGCGATGAAAGAACCAGGCACAAACAACAGTCTCTTTACCTTTTCCTCTTTACTTTGGAAACAGTCCAGTCCTGGGAGACCGTTACAGGTGGTGATGGGGATCCGGTCGGCCTGGAAGTACTTGGGGTGATCTCTCTGGCCAGCTGAGTATGAGGCCTACTCCTGTACTTTGCTTTGTTACGATAGGACCCTGCTTCTCTGAATCCAGCAATGGCCCTCTGTGCTGCTGGGACTGATGGTACGTCCCTTTCCCTCTGTAGCAGGCTGCGGAGGCTCTCTCTCTGGTGCTTCTCTGCTGGAATCCACACCGGGCCTTGATGCTGCAGCTGTACTTTTGGGATGTTTTTGGGCCAGGTGCTTGCAGCTCTCCTGCCCTTCGGATTCGGCTACCAGGGAGTATTTTAAGCCCTGGTGGTCACAGACTCCGATGTCCGAGTCTCTCCGCTGCCTCTCAGCTACTCCTGCTTCTCTGGGCCAAGCTACTCTAGCTCTAGGCCCCAGATTCACAGGACAGCTCACTCTGCATCTGTTCACTTCTACTGCTCTCTACAGACTGAACACTACTTCCTCTCTCAGATCAGACTTAAGGGATGCTCCCTGGAATGCCAGGTTCAGAGCTCCCCCTGCTGGCCGGAGGGAGAACTGCGTTGGGTGTTAAACTTGCTGGCCAATGGACCTCCCAATTACCTCCAGGCTCAGCATTAACCCTTTGGGAGGGCAATGCTGTTGTGGCGACCAGGTCCTGGGGCGCCACACTCCCCCTTAGTTAAATTCAGTACTCCCGGACTGTAGAAACAAAACAAAACAGGTTACAACATTTCATCCCATTGTGGGAGGCGCATTACTTAAACGTTACAACTTAAACACTACTATAGAGTCCAGTGTGGCTCCCTTCCGGGTGTCCATTACACTGCTCCATGGGGGACCCGCCGCGATCAAACCCCCAACGTAGGCTCTGGGCGTGCGTCAGAGCATTGATGACCCCACTCTATGCACGCCGGATGGGTTTTTCTTCAGGGGTGTTGAGCACACTGGTGCTAACTATGAACAATTTAGGTGTTGGCCACCCATAGTCCAGTGGCCCAATTGTCCATTTACTTAATCACCTAAGACAAAAAGCATTTTATACACAACATGACAGACATTTCACATAACTATTTACATTCTGTTAGGTATTTTACTTTCTATGTTCTATACCTTGGAGGGGGCTGTCCCCGAGTGCTACATTGGGACCGGCGTAGCTCTGGGGTTTGTCCCTGACTACTTGGAGTGTCTGCCTCCCCCGTGTGATTGGTAGGCCTAACCCTGACAGGGATACATGTCGGTTGCCTACGGGATCTCAGATTCGCCAAGGGTATGGCAGGTTCACCACTGGCAGGGGGTTGAACCTCCTGTTCCACTGCTGGCGTGTCATCTCGTGTTGGAGCGGACGGTTCTTTAGGTGGATCTGGAACCTCTTCTGTTTCTGGGTCGACCAACTGCGGGAACGTCAAGACTGGTACCACTATGGCATTGTTTATTCGGGTCCAAGTTTTGGGGAATTTTCCAAGGATGGTTTGGATCATCTCTTCCTCTTTTTCTTGACTTTGGGGACTTTCTTGTACTTCATCTACTTCTTTTTGGGTTCTGCACCGTTCAGGGCACGTTTTCAGGCGGTCCCGAGAAACTGCTTGATAGGTCCTGCCTTCATCCTTGCTTATGAGGCATACCTTACTATTGTCAAAGTTGGAGGGGATAA
Source organism: Anomaloglossus baeobatrachus (assembly GCF_048569485.1). Taxonomy (NCBI): domain Eukaryota; kingdom Metazoa; phylum Chordata; class Amphibia; order Anura; family Aromobatidae; genus Anomaloglossus; species Anomaloglossus baeobatrachus. Next base: position 3,032,553 of record NC_134360.1, on the reverse strand, counting down.
TGGTGTAGGGCTCGTTCTCCCACTGATCATCCAATTTATGCGTCCTCCGCTTCTTCTTGAGGACTTGTTCTCCAGGTGCTAAGGGAGTTGCTGGGGCTATTTGATTGTAATGCTGCTCTTGTCTCGTTCTTGCTTGAGACAGGCTCCTCTCTACGCATTCTTGGACCTTACGGTACCGCTGCTGCCGCTCTGTATCCCAATCCTCTATTTCCTGAACCGCCTCAGGTGACACAGTCCCCATCTCAAAGTCTACAGGTAACTTGCCAGGTCTGGCTCGCATCACGTAAGCAGGGCTGCAGTTGGTCGAATTTACCGGGATATGGTTGTACAAGTCTACCAGATCTGGTAACTTTTCTGGCCATTGGTTTCTTTCTTCCAAAGGTAGAGTCTTGAGCATATCAATAACCACATGGGGGTGGTACGGTGTGGTTCTGATTTTCTTACAACCGTACATGTTACAGAACTCTTGGAACACTTCTGCCTCGAATGCAGGACCTTGATCAGTCAGTACCCTTTCAGGGTAACCGTGAGGTCGACAAAAGTAGGCCTGAAACGCTCTCGCTGCTGTTCTGGCTGTCTGGTCCTTCACGGGCACTACTACCAGGAAACGAGAGTAATGGTCCACAATGGTGAGGGCGTACACATAGCCTGACCGGCTTGGTGTTAACTTCACGCGGTCCAGGGCCACCAACTCCAGGGGCTGCTTCGTGACAATTTGGCTGTAGGGGAGACCTCTGGCTGGCATCATCTTTCCGCCTCAGGTTACACGGACCACAGTCTCGGCACCACTTCTCGACTGTCTTTCTCATGTGCACCCAGTAGAACCGATCACGGAGTAGGGTCTCCAACTTCTTCCACCCAAAGTGTCCTGCGTTATCATGATAAGCTGCTAGGACCATTGGAGCATCCCTCTGCGGGACCACTATCTGCCAGACAAGTTCATTCGTTCGCCAGTTGACATATCTCTTGCAGAGCTTGCCTTGGTAGGTGAACAGTCGTCCCCTCTCCTTCCACAACTGCTGGGCTTCTTCTGGAGCATCTGGGCCAAGATGAGTCTCAGCTTGTGCTAGCTTTTCTTTGACCAATCGCATGGCCGGGTCACCGTTCTGTGTCTCTTCCCAATTATGGTGGAGTAATGGGTTGACCGAGACCTCGTGCTGGCTCGAGCGCTTCACTCCTACAGCATGCTCACACTGGGAAACACCTTGGTGATGGAAAGCCGGTAACTCTATCTCTTCGAGTTCATCCAGGTCTTCTCCAGACTCGGGTAAGTGAGGCATTCTGGACAGCGCATCAGCATTGTTATTCTTCTTGCCAGCCCAATACTTGATGGTAAAGTCAAAGTTAGACAGCCGGGCCATCCATCGCTGTTCCAACGCACCTAACTTGGCTGTTGCCAGGTGTGTCAACGGATTGTTGTCCGTGAAGATGGTGAACTTGGCCGACGCCAGATAGTGCTTGAAGCGTTCAGTCACTGCCCAAACAATAGTGAGGAACTCCAGCTTGAAGGAACTGTAGTTTTCTGGATTCCTTTCTGTGGGCCGAAGCTTCCTACTGGCGTACGCTATTACCCTCTCTCTGCCTCCCTGCACCTGGGACAGAACTGCCCCCAGTCCCACGTTGCTGGCGTCTGTATACAGTACAAACGGCTGGCTGTAGTCAGGGTAGGCCAGAATTTCTTCTCCCGTGAGAGCCCCTTTCAGCCGGGCAAAAGATGTTTCTAGTTGGCTGCTCCATTCAAATGGAGGGCTCTGCTTCTTAGCCTGCTTTGGCTGGCCCACCAGGAGATCTTGAAGGGGCGCTGCTATCTTGGTGAAACCATCAATGAACCTTCGGTAGTAGCCCACCAGCCCAAGGAACTGCCGCACCTCCTTCACCGTGGTGGGTCTTGGCCAGTCCTTGATTACGGTGACTTTCTCCGGATCAGGTGCCACACCTTCTGCGCTGACCACATGACCCAGGTACTGTACCTTTGGCTTCAAGAGGTGACATTTGGATGGCTTTATCTTCAGGCCATATTTCGACAAGGACTCAAACACTTCTGCTAAGTGCCTCAGGTGGTATTCATAAGTCTTGGAGTAGACTATGACGTCATCCAGGTACAACAGCACGGTTTCAAAGTTGTGGTGGCCCAAGCAGCACTCCATCAACCTTTGGAATGTCCCTGGGGCGTTGCAGAGCCCGAATGGCATACAGTTGAACTCACAGAGGCCCATTGGTGTCGTGAATGCAGTCTTCTCCCTGTCCGCCTCTGCCACGGGAACCTGCCAATACCCACTGGTGAGATCCAAGGTGGAGAAATAGTTAGCTGACTTTAAGGCTGTTAGTGACTCCTCTATTCTGGGCAGTGGATAAGCATCTTTATGTGTAATGCGGTTAATTTGCCTGTAATCTACACACATTCTCATTGTACCATCTTTTTTCTTTACGAGCACTAGTGGAGCTGCCCAGGGGCTACAACTATCTCTGATAACCCCAGCCTCCTTCATTTCTCGTAACATTTCTTTGGCACGCTGATACTGTGCGGGGGGTACAGGGCGGTATCTCTCTTTAATGGGATGATGATCACCCGTGGGGATTTGATGTTTAACACCTTTTACCTGCCCAAAATCTAGGGGGTGTTTGCTGAAGACCCGCTCATACTCCTGTACCACCCGGTAAACCCCATGCTTTTGGTGTGAGGGGGTGGAGTCTGTGCCCACATGTAATTTTTGGCACCAGTCTTCCAGCTGCCCCTTGGAGCCATTGTCTTCCGCCTGGTCGGACGGGATCAAGGGTTCCACTGCTTTGATGGTATTGTTGCTGACAGTGTACAGTTTTGCTACAGTGGCGTACCGGGGCAATTTGGCCTCCTCCTCCCCACAATTCAGGACACGGACGGGCACTCTCCCCTTGCGGACGTCTGCTACCCCCCTGGCTATCAGGACTCCAGGTCTACTGTCTGAATACACCGGTTCTACCAAGGCATGGTAGTCCTGACCCTTGAGGCCTATTGCTGCCCGACACCATATCAACATTTCACTTCTTGGGGGTATTGCAATGGGGAGGGGGTCACTTACCCTCACACTGCCAATTTCTCCTCCGGCCAGCTCTACCTGCTGCCTCCTCATCAGGGCTCGGATCTCCCTCTGTAGGGCACGCTGCTGCCCGGAGCTGGCAGTTTCAGACGCCTGTTGCAACAAAATTATCACTTCGGCAATACAATTTTCTATCACATTTGTACCAATGGTTAGCAGTGGGTCAGATTTTTTGCGATCAATATCTACAATTATCATCCCCTGGCAATTCTACCCGCCCCACTTTAATGGTTACTTCCTTGTACCCAATTTGAGGTAAGGGCTGACCATTACTGGCCACAATTGTTAAATCATCATCTGGGCCATGGTCAATGTCTGAATCATCCCAATATCTTTTGTACAGTTTATAAGGGATGGTTGTTACCTGGGACCCCGTATCCAGGAGGGCATTCAAAGGGATCCCATCCAGCACAATAGGAAGGACCGGTCGTCCTCCCACATACTTGCTGCGACTGGGGGTTGAGCCGGGCTTCCTTACACCTGGGGGTCGGCTCCTGGCCCCAGGCTTGGCCCATTTAAAGGGCAGTGTCGTGCAATGTGGCCCGCCTGGCTGCAGCGGCGGCAGATCGGTTGTCCCGTTGAATCATAACGGTCCGTGTCTCTGCCTCGGGTCGGCGGAATCCTCCTCTGTCGCATCCATGGGACGTCATCTGGGCTGGAGGCCAACTCGATTCTTGCAGGCGATGGGGTCACTTGTAGAGACTGCACGGTCTTGGCAAGGGCAGCTACAGTCTTGGTCAGCTCCTGGACCTGCTGTCTGAGCTCTGCAGTGGGGTCCTTATCCAGGGACTGCGCCTCAGCCCCTGCAGCGGCTTGTGTTGCAGGCACCACCCCGGGGTACGTGATAGCAAGAGGCCGGAGGGGTACTGGGTCATTCGGTGTAGATTCTCTCAGTACCCGGATGGCCTGGTCCTTAAACTTTGCAAAGTCCAGAGCAGGGTTCTGCAGGATCATGATACGCAGCTGGGTCCTGTGGGCATCTGACAGGAGCCCCTCTATGAACTGCTCAGTTAGGAGTTTGTCTTCTTCACGTACACTCTCTGGGTCCACCTGCTTAACTGCTTTCAGGGCCTCCTGCAGGTTTAAGGCATAGTCCCTTATGCTGTCTGTGGCCCGCTGCTTGCACCCAAAGAATCTCATCTTTATTTCTGCTGCGGTGCGGGTGTCAAAAGTACTCTTTAGCTTGGCCAGTATCTGGGTTGCTGTCCCTTTATCTGTATCAGGCCAGGACTTCACTTCACGCTGGGCCGCGCCGGCTAGCTGCCCCATTTATATGCCCACCTTCTGGCTCTCAGTCAGCGGATACACCCGGAACAAGCTGTGCAGACTTTCTCTGAAGTCGCTCAAGGTATGGGACTCCCCGGAGTACTGCGGCAGCTATTCCGCTCCCGGGATGTACGGCATTGTGATCGGCATTACCGGCGCTACAGCGGGGGCTGGGGCGACGGCGACTGGGATTGCTTCGGCTGGCGCCGCGGCGTCTCGGGCTATGGCAGCCACCTGCCCTTCCTCCGAGTCGGACATCATCTTCCCCCTTAGTGAACCTTACCAGGCTCCGTTCACTTTTCAAATTCCCTTCTGGGTCGCGCGGGGTTAACAGCGCTCTGCTCTGATGGCGCGCTCCCTTCGCGCTCTTTGTCAGGCACGCCCCCCTTCTTCCTGCGCTCAGTGGGGCTAATGGCGGCGGCAGTTTTCAAACAGTAACACAGTCTTTTAGGCACAGTTTCTGCAGGCGCACAGTACCCGGTGGGACCGGGCACGAAATCCTGTTCGTGACGCCAAGTTGACTCGCCCACCCCAGGGCTATGGGACACCCGGTGCCGGGCCGGATTAGTCCAGTGGTGGTCAGTGGTGGCTGGGCCCGGCTCCGTGGCCCTGGTGGGTGTCAGTAGAATATGTGGCTTGCTTATTAATGGTTGTGTTCATGACGCCACCTGTGGTCTGCGGCTATTAAGCCGCCACTGCTGTGTGAGGCCTCCGGGGTGATGTTATGGCAGCAATGGTGGTACTACTCCCCACAGGTGGAGCGGAGCCCCGGGGACACTGTTAGTGCTCGTGGAAGTCTATGAGGTTGTGTGGCTAACACGGTGCAGGGCCGACAGGCAATGAAAGAACCAGGCATAAACAACAGTCTCTTTACCTTTTCCTCTTTACTTTGGAAACAGTCCAGTCCTGGGAGACCGTTACAGGTGGTGATGGGGATCCGGTCGGCCTGGAAGTACTTGGGGTGATCTCTCTGGCCAGCTGAGTATGAGGCCTACTCCTGTACTTTGCTTTGTTACGATAGGACCCTGCTTCTCTGAATCCAGCAATGGCCCTCTGTGCTGCTGGGACTGTTGGTACGTCCCTTTCCCTCTGTAGCAGGCTGCGCAGGCTCTCTCTCTGGTGCTTCTCTGCTGGAATCCACACCGGGCCTTGATGCTGCAGCTGTACTTTTGGGATGTTTTTGGGCCAGGTGCTTGCAGCTCTCCTGCCCTTCGGATTCGGCTACCAGGGAGTATGTTTAAGCCCTGGTGGCCACAGACTCCAATGTCCGAGTCTCTCCGCTGCCTCTCTGCTACTCCTGCTTCCCTGGGCCAAGCTACTCTAGCTCTAGGCCCCAGATTCACAGGACAGCTCACTCTGCGTCTGTTCACTCCTACTGCTCTCTACAGACTGAACACTACTTCCTATCTCAGATCAGACTTAAGGGATGCTCCCTGGAATCCCAGGTTCAGAGCTCCCCCTGCTGGCCGGAGGGAGAACTGCGTTGGGTGTTAAAGTTGCTGGCCAATGGACCTCCCAATTACCTCCAGGCTCAGCATTAACCCTTTGGGAGGGCAATGCTGTTGTGGCGACCAGGTCCTGGGGCGCCACACTGGGAGATGTAGCAATTCGCAGACAGTCATTAGGGTGACATTTATGTAAAGTGTATGGAAAGATTCATCGCCTATTCGTGTTTTGTGTGGAGACCAAGCTTTAGGCACTTGCCGCCGCACAAGTACAGTGGAAGAGCGCGATGTCTCCATGGAGAGGGTTCAGAGTCCGCTGTATGCAGCGCAGGGGCCGGCTGTGTTACACCGCCAGCACCAGAGAGTAACTGCTGCAACCAGAGTTCGTTCCATCACAACAATCCAAACCCTTATTAAATGTCGCTGGCAGGCATGACTGCGACACTGAAGAGGCCTCCGACATGGCGGCCGTCACTCAGGAGCTCATTGGTTCCCCAGTTGTGGTTGCCATGGCAGCTGGACATTATGGCCTTCTTACAATGAAGCCTTTCCTGTGGCAGGTCTTCCCAAGAGGCCAGTAATCAGACAACACACTGCAATACTAAAAAAAAGTCTAAAACATGTAAAATTACGTATTTGGTAATTCTGGAAACTAATTAAATACCAAAATATTTATCAAATGTAGTCAACGCCAAAAGAGAAAAAATGAATTAAAAATGGCAAAACTGTGGTGTATTTGTTACTTCACATCTCCAGAAAAATATACAACAAGATAAAAACAAAAAACAACCTATGTAAGTTTGGTATCACCACGACCGTACCGAGCCATAACACAACGCTGGTGGGAGTTACGAGTACCGAGCCGTAACACAGAGCTGGTGGGAGTTACGAGTACCGAGCCATAACACAGAGCTGGTGAGAGTTACGAGTACCGAGCCATAACACAGAGCTGGTGGGAGTTACGAGTACCGAGCCATAACACAGAGCTGGTGAGAGTTACGAGTACCGAGCCATAATACAAAGCTGGTGCGAGTTACGAGTAACGAACCATAACACAAAGCTGGTGGGAGTTACGAGTACCGAGCCATAACACAGAGCTGGTGGGAGTTACGAGTACCGAGCCATAATACAAAGCTGGTGCGAGTTACGAGTAACGAACCATAACACAAAGCTGGTGGGAGTTACGAGTACCGAGCCGTAACACAGAGCTGGTGGGAGTTACGAGTACCGAGCCATAACACAGAGCTGGTGAGAGTTACGAGTACCGAGCCATAACACAGAGCTGGTGGGAGTTACGAGTACCGAGCCATAACACAGAGCTGGTGGGAGTTACGAGTACTGAGCCATAACACAGAGCTGGTGGGAGTTACGAGTACCGAGCCATAACACAGAGCTGGTGGGAGTTACGAGTACCGAGCCATAACACAAAGCTGGTGCGAGTTACGAGTAACGAACCATAACACAAAGCTGGTGCGAGTTACGAGTACTGAGCGATAACATAAAGCTGGTGCGAGTTACGAGTAACAAACCATAACACAGAGCTGATGGGAGTTACGAGTACCGAGCCGTAACACAAAGCTGGTGGGAGTTACGAGTACCGAGCCGTAACACAGAGCTGGTGGGAGTTACGAGTACCGAGCCGTAACACAGAGCTGATGGGAGTTACGAGTACCGAGCCGTAACACAGAGCTGGTGGGAGTTACGAGTAACGAGCCATAACACAGAGCTGGTGGGAGTTACGAGTACCGAGCCATAACACAGAGCTGGTGGGAGTTACGAGTACCGAGCGATAACACAGAGCTGGTGGGAGTTACGAGTACCGAGCCATAACACAGAGCTGGTGCGAGTTACGAGTACCGAGCCATAACACAAAGATGGTGCGAGTTACGAGTACTGAGCGATAACACAAAGCTGGTGGGAGTTACGAGTACCGAGCCATAACACAGAGCTGGTGGGAGTTACGAGTACTGAGCCATAACACAGAGCTGGTGGGAGTTACGAGTACCGAGCCATAACACAGAGCTGGTGGGAGTTACGAGTACCGAGCCATAACACAAAGCTGGTGCGAGTTACGAGTAACGAACCATAACACAAAGCTGGTGCGAGTTACGAGTACTGAGCGATAACATAAAGCTGGTGCGAGTTACGAGTAACAAACCATAACACAGAGCTGATGGGAGTTACGAGTACCGAGCCGTAACACAAAGCTGGTGGGAGTTACGAGTACCGAGCCGTAACACAGAGCTGGTGGGAGTTACGAGTACCGAGCCGTAACACAGAGCTGATGGGAGTTACGAGTACCGAGCCGTAACACAGAGCTGGTGGGAGTTACGAGTAACGAGCCATAACACAGAGCTGGTGGGAGTTACGAGTACCGAGCCATAACACAGAGCTGGTGGGAGTTACGAGTACCGAGCGATAACACAGAGCTGGTGGGAGTTACGAGTACCGAGCCATAACACAGAGCTGGTGCGAGTTACGAGTACCGAGCCATAACACAAAGATGGTGCGAGTTACGAGTACTGAGCGATAACACAAAGCTGGTGGGAGTTACGAGTACCGAGCCATAACACAAAGCTGGTGCGAGTTACGAGTAACAAACCATAACACAAAGCTGGTGGGAGTTACGAGTACCGAGCCATAACACAAAGCTGGTGGGAGTTAAGAGTAACAAACCATAACACAAAGCTGGTGGGAGTTATGAGTACCGAGCCATAACACAAAGCTGTTGGGAGTTACGAGTACCGAGCCATAACACAAAGCTGGTGCGAGTTACGAGTACCGAGCGATATCACAAAGCTGGTGCCAGTTACGAGTATCGAGCAATAATACAAAGCTGGTGGGAGTTACGAGTATCGAGCAATAACACAAAGCTGGTGGGAGTTACGAGTATCGATCCATAACACAAAGCTGGTGGGAGTTACGAGTACCGAGCCATGACACAAAGCTGGTGTGAGTTACGAGTACCAAGCGATAACACAGAGCTGGTGCGAGTTACGAGCGATAACACAAAGCTGGTGTGAGTTACGAGTACCGAGCCATAACACAAAGCTGATGGGAGTTACGAGTACCGAGCCGTAACACAAAGCTGGTGGGAGTTACGAGTACCGAGCCATAACACAGAGCTGGTGGGAGTTACGAGTACCGAGCCGTAACACAGAGCTGGTGGGAGTTACGAGTACCGAGCTGTAACACAGAGCTGATGGGAGTTACGAGTACCGAGCCGTAACACAGAGCTGGTGGGAGTTACGAGTAACGAGCCATAACACAGAGCTGGTGGGAGTTACGAGTACCGAGCCATAACACAGAGCTGGTGTGAGTTACGAGTACCGAGCCATAACACAAAGCTGGTGTGAGTTACGAGTACCGAGCCATAACACAAAGCTGGTGTGAGTTACGAGTACCGAGCCATAACACAAAGCTGGTGTGAGTTACGAGTACTGAGCGATAACACAAAGCTGGTGTGAGTTACAAGTACTGAGCGATAACACAAAGCTGGTGCGAATTACAAGTACCGAGCCATAACACAAAGCTGGTGCGAGTTACGAGTACTGAGCGATAACACAAAGATGGTGGGAGTTATGAGTACTGAGCGATAACACAAAGCTGGTGCGAGTTACGAGTACTGAGCGATAACACAAAGCTGGTGGGAGTTACGAGTACTAAGCGATAACACAAAGCTGGTGGGAGTTACGAGTACCGAGCCATAACACAAAGCTGGTGGGAGTTACGAGTACCGAGCCATAACACAAAGCTGGTGCGAGTTACGAGTACCGAGCGATAACACAGAGCTGATGGGAGTTACGAGTACCAAGCGATAACACAGAGCTGGTGCGAGTTACGAGCGATAACACAAAGCTGGTGCGAGTTACGAGTAACGAACCATAACACAAAGCTGGTGTGAGTTACGAGTACCGAGCCATAACACAAAGCTGGTGTGAGTTACGAGTATCGAGCGATAACACAGAGCTGATGGGAGTTACGAGTACCAAGCGATAACACAGAGCTGGTGCGAGTTACGAGTACTGAGCAATAACACAAAGCTGATGCGAGTTACAAGTACTGAGCGATAACACAAAGTTGGTGCGAGTTACGAGTACTGAGCGATAACACAAAGCTGGTCCGAGTTACGAGTAACAAACCATAACACAAAGCTGGTGGGAGTTACGAGTACCGAGCCATAACACAAAGCTGGTTGGAGTTACGAGTACCGAGCCATAACACAAAGCTGATGGGAGTTACGAGTACCGAGCCATAACACAGAGCTGGTGTGAGTTACGAGTACCGAGCCATAACACAAAGCTTGTGCGAGTTACGAGTAACAAACCATAACACAAAGCTAGTGCGAGTTACGAGTAACAAACCATAACACAAAGCTGGTGGGAGTTACCAGTACCGAGCCATAACACAAAGCTGGTGTGAGTTACGAGTACCGAGCCGTAACACAAAGCTGGTGGGAGTTACGAGTACCGAGCCGTAACACAGAGCTGGTGGGAGTTACGAGTACCGAGCTGTAACACAGAGCTGATGGGAGTTACGAGTACCGAGCCGTAACACAGAGCTGGTGGGAGTTACGAGTAACGAGCCATAACACAGAGCTGGTGGGAGTTACGAGTACCAAGCCATAACACAGAGCTGGTGTGAATTACGAGTACCGAGCCATAACACAAAGCTGGTGTGAGTTACGAGTACCGAGCCATAACACAAAGCTGGTGTGAGTTACGAGTACCGAGCCATAACACAAAGCTGGTGTGAGTTACGAATAACGAACCATTACACAAAGCTGGTGTGAGTTACAAGTACTGAGCGATAACACAAAGCTGGTGCGAATTACAAGTACCGAGCCATAACACAAAGCTGGTGCGAGTTACGAGTACTGAGCGATAACACAAAGATGGTGGGAGTTATGAGTACTGAGCGATAACACAAAGCTGGTGCGAGTTACGAGTACTGAGCGATAACACAAAGCTGGTGGGAGTTACGAGTACTAAGCGATAACCCAAAGCTGGTGGAAGTTACGAGTACCGAGCCATAACACAAAGCTGGTGCGAGTTACGAGTAACAAACCATAACACAAAGCTGGTGGGAGTTACGAGTACCGAGCCATAACACAAAGCTGGTGGGAGTTACGAGTAACAAACCATAACACAAAGCTGGTGGGAGTTACGAGTACCGAACCATAACACAAAGCTGGTGGGAGTTACAAGTACTGAGCGATAACACAAAGCTGGTGCGAATTACAAGTACCGAGCCATAACGCAAAGCTGGTGCGAGTTACGAGTACTGAGCGATAACACAAAGATGGTGGGAGTTATGAGTACTGAGCGATAACACAAAGCTGGTGCGAGTTACGAGTACTGAGCGATAACACAAAGCTGGTGGGAGTTACGAGTACTAAGCGATAACACAAAGCTGGTGGGAGTTACGAGTACCGAGCCATAACACAAAGCTGGTGCGAGTTACGAGTAACAAACCATAACACAAAGCTGGTGGGAGTTACGAGTACCGAGCCATAACACAAAGCTGGTGGGAGTTACGAGTAACAAACCATAACACAAAGCTGGTGGGAGTTACGAGTACCGAGCCATAACACAAAGCTGGTGGGAGTTACGAGTACCGAGCCATAACACAAAGCTGGTGCGAGTTACGAGTACCGAGCGATAACACAGAGCTGATGGGAGTTACGAGTACCAAGCGATAACACAGAGCTGGTGCGAGTTACGAGCGATAACACAAAGCTGGTGCGAGTTACGAGTAACGAACCATAACACAAAGCTGGTGTGAGTTACGAGTACCGAGCCATAACACAAAGCTGGTGTGAGTTACGAGTATCGAGCGATAACACAGAGCTGATGGGAGTTACGAGTACCAAGCGATAACACAGAGCTGGTGCGAGTTACGAGTACTGAGCAATAACACAAAGCTGATGCGAGTTACAAGTACTGAGCGATAACACAAAGTTGGTGCGAGTTACGAGTACTGAGCGATAACACAAAGCTGGTCCGAGTTACGAGTAACAAACCATAACACAAAGCTGGTGGGAGTTACGAGTACCGAGCCATAACACAAAGCTGGTGGGAGTTACGAGTACCGAGCCATAACACAAAGCTGATGGGAGTTACGAGTACCGAGCCATAACACAGAGCTGGTGTGAGTTACGAGTACCGAGCCATAACACAAAGCTTGTGCGAGTTACGAGTAACAAACCATAACACAAAGCTAGTGCGAGTTACGAGTAACAAACCATAACACAAAGCTGGTGGGAGTTACCAGTACCGAGCCATAACACAAAGCTGGTGTGAGTTACGAGTACCGAGCCGTAACACAAAGCTGGTGTGAGTTACGAGTACCGAGCCATAACACAAAGCTGGTGCGAGTTACGAGTAACAAACCATAACACAAAGCTGGTGGGAGTTACGAGTACCGAGCCATAACACAAAGCTGGTGGGAGTTACGAGTAACAAACCATAACACAAAGCTGGTGGGAGTTACGAGTACCGAGCCATAACACAAAGCTGGTGGGAGTTACGAGTACCGAGCCATAACACAAAGCTGGTGCGAGTTACGAGTACCGAGCGATAACACAGAGCTGATGGGAGTTACGAGTACCAAGCGATAACACAGAGCTGGTGCGAGTTACGAGCGATAACACAAAGCTGGTGCGAGTTACGAGTAACGAACCATAACACAAAGCTGGTGTGAGTTACGAGTACCGAGCCATAACACAAAGCTGGTGTGAGTTACGAGTATCGAGCGATAACACAGAGCTGATGGGAGTTACGAGTACCAAGCGATAACACAGAGCTGGTGCGAGTTACGAGTACTGAGCAATAACACAAAGCTGATGCGAGTTACAAGTACTGAGCGATAACACAAAGTTGGTGCGAGTTACGAGTACTGAGCGATAACACAAAGCTGGTCCGAGTTACGAGTAACAAACCATAACACCAAGCTGGTGGGAGTTACGAGTACCGAGCCATAACACAAAGCTGGTGGGAGTTACGAGTACCGAGCCATAACACAAAGCTGATGGGAGTTACGAGTACCGAGCCATAACACAGAGCTGGTGTGAGTTACGAGTACCGAGCCATAACACAAAGCTTGTGCGAGTTACGAGTAACAAACCATAACACAAAGCTAGTGCGAGTTACGAGTAACAAACCATAACACAAAGCTGGTGGGAGTTACCAGTACCGAGCCATAACACAAAGCTGGTGTGAGTTACGAGTACCGAGCCGTAACACAAAGCTGGTGGGAGTTACGAGTACCGAGCCGTAACACAGAGCTGGTGGGAGTTACGAGTACCGAGCTGTAACACAGAGCTGATGGGAGTTACGAGTACCGAGCCGTAACACAGAGCTGGTGGGAGTTACGAGTAACGAGCCATAACACAGAGCTGGTGGGAGTTACGAGTACCGAGCCATAACACAGAGCTGGTGTGAGTTACGAGTACCGAGCCATAACACAAAGCTGGTGTGAGTTACGAGTACCGAGCCATAACACAAAGCTGGTGTGAGTTACGAGTACCGAGCCATAACACAAAGCTAGTGTGAGTTACGAATAACGAACCATTACACAAAGCTGGTGCGAGTTACGAGTACTGAGCGATAACACAAAGCTGGTGTGAGTTACAAGTACTGAGCGATAACACAAAGCTGGTGCGAATTACAAGTACCGAGCCATAACACAAAGCTGGTGCGAGTTACGAGTACTGAGCGATAACACAAAGATGGTGGGAGTTATGAGTACTGAGCGATAACACAAAGCTGGTGCGAGTTACGAGTACTGAGCGATAACACAAAGCTGGTGGGAGTTACGAGTACTAAGCGATAACCCAAAGCTGGTGGAAGTTACGAGTACCGAGCCATAACACAAAGCTGGTGCGAGTTACGAGTAACAAACCATAACACAAACCTGGTGGGAGTTACGAGTACCGAGCCATAACACAAAGCTGGTGGGAGTTACGAGTAACAAACCATAACACAAAGCTGGTGGGAGTTACGAGTACCGAGCCATAACACAAAGCTGGTGGGAGTTACGAGTACCGAGCCATTACACAAAGCTGGTGCGAGTTACGAGTACCGAGCGATAACACAGAGCTGATGGGAGTTACGAGTACCAAGCGATAACACAGAGCTGGTGCGAGTTACGAGCGATAACACAAAGCTGGTGCGAGTTACGAGTAACGAACCATAACACAAAGCTGGTGTGAGTTACGAGTAACAAACCATAACACAAAGCTGGTGGGAGTTACGAGTACCAAGCCATAACACAGAGCTGGTGTGAATTACGAGTACCGAGCCATAACACAAAGCTGGTGTGAGTTACGAGTACCGAGCCATAACACAAAGCTGGTGTGAGTTACGAGTACCGAGCCATAACACAAAGCTGGTGTGAGTTACGAATAACGAACCATTACACAAAGCTGGTGTGAGTTACAAGTACTGAGCGATAACACAAAGCTGGTGCGAATTACAAGTACCGAGCCATAACACAAAGCTGGTGCGAGTTACGAGTACTGAGCGATAACACAAAGATGGTGGGAGTTATGAGTACTGAGCGATAACACAAAGCTGGTGCGAGTTACGAGTACTGAGCGATAACACAAAGCTGGTGGGAGTTACGAGTACTAAGCGATAACCCAAAGCTGGTGGAAGTTACGAGTACCGAGCCATAACACAAAGATGGTGCGAGTTACGAGTAACAAACCATAACACAAAGCTGGTGGGAGTTACGAGTACCGAGCCATAACACAAAGCTGGTGGGAGTTACGAGTAACAAACCATAACACAAAGCTGGTGGGAGTTACGAGTACCGAACCATAACACAAAGCTGGTGGGAGTTACAAGTACTGAGCGATAACACAAAGCTGGTGCGAATTACAAGTACCGAGCCATAACACAAAGCTGGTGCGAGTTACGAGTACTGAGCGATAACACAAAGATGGTGGGAGTTATGAGTACTGAGCGATAACACAAAGCTGGTGCGAGTTACGAGTACTGAGCGATAACACAAAGCTGGTGGGAGTTACGAGTACTAAGCGATAACACAAAGCTGGTGGGAGTTACGAGTACCGAGCCATAACACAAAGCTGGTGCGAGTTACGAGTAACAAACCATAACACAAAGCTGGTGGGAGTTACGAGTACCGAGCCATAACACAAAGCTGGTGGGAGTTACGAGTAACAAACCATACCACAAAGCTGGTGGGAGTTACGAGTACCGAGCCATAACACAAAGCTGGTGGGAGTTACGAGTACCGAGCCATAACACAAAGCTGGTGCGAGTTACGAGTACCGAGCGATAACACAGAGCTGATGGGAGTTACGAGTACCAAGCGATAACACAGAGCTGGTGCGAGTTACGAGCGATAACACAAAGCTGGTGCGAGTTACGAGTAACGAACCATAACACAAAGCTGGTGTGAGTTACGAGTACCGAGCCATAACACAAAGCTGGTGTGAGTTACGAGTATCGAGCGATAACACAGAGCTGATGGGAGTTACGAGTACCAAGCGATAACACAGAGCTGGTGCGAGTTACGAGTACTGAGCAATAACACAAAGCTGATGCGAGTTACAAGTACTGAGCGATAACACAAAGTTGGTGCGAGTTACGAGTACTGAGCGATAACACAAAGCTGGTCCGAGTTACGAGTAACAAACCATAACACAAAGCTGGTGGGAGTTACGAGTACCGAGCCATAACACAAAGCTGGTGGGAGTTACGAGTACCGAGCCATAACACAAAGCTGATGGGAGTTACGAGTACCGAGCCATAACACAGAGCTGGTGTGAGTTACGAGTACCGAGCCATAACACAAAGCTTGTGCGAGTTACGAGTAACAAACCATAACACAAAGCTAGTGCGAGTTACGAGTAACAAACCATAACACAAAGCTGGTGGGAGTTACCAGTACCGAGCCATAACACAAAGCTGGTGTGAGTTACGAGTACCGAGCCGTAACACAAAGCTGGTGTGAGTTACGAGTACCGAGCCATAACACAAAGCTGGTGTGAGTTACGAATAACGAACCATTACACAAAGCTGGTGTGAGTTACAAGTACTGAGCGATAACACAAAGCTGGTGCGAATTACAAGTACCGAGCCATAACACAAAGCTGGTGCGAGTTACGAGTACTGAGCGATAACACAAAGATGGTGGGAGTTATGAGTACTGAGCGATAACACAAAGCTGGTGCGAGTTACGAGTACTGAGCGATAACACAAAGCTGGTGGGAGTTACGAGTACTAAGCGATAACCCAAAGCTGGTGGAAGTTACGAGTACCGAGCCATAACACAAAGCTGGTGCGAGTTACGAGTAACAAACCATAACACAAAGCTGGTGGGAGTTACGAGTACCGAGCCATAACACAAAGCTGGTGGGAGTTACGAGTAACAAACCATAACACAAAGCTGGTGGGAGTTACGAGTACCGAACCATAACACAAAGCTGGTGGGAGTTACAAGTACTGAGCGATAACACAAAGCTGGTGCGAATTACAAGTACCGAGCCATAACACAAAGCTGGTGCGAGTTACGAGTACTGAGCGATAACACAAAGATGGTGGGAGTTATGAGTACTGAGCGATAACACAAAGCTGGTGCGAGTTACGAGTACTGAGCGATAACACAAAGCTGGTGGGAGTTACGAGTACTAAGCGATAACACAAAGCTGGTGGGAGTTACGAGTACCGAGCCATAACACAAAGCTGGTGCGAGTTACGAGTAACAAACCATAACACAAAGCTGGTGGGAGTTACGAGTACCGAGCCATAACACAAAGCTGGTGGGAGTTACGAGTAACAAACCATAACACAAAGCTGGTGGGAGTTACGAGTACCGAGCCATAACACAAAGCTGGTGGGAGTTACGAGTACCGAGCCATAACACAAAGCTGGTGCGAGTTACGAGTACCGAGCGATAACACAGAGCTGATGGGAGTTACGAGTACCAAGCGATAACACAGAGCTGGTGCGAGTTACGAGCGATAACACAAAGCTGGTGCGAGTTACGAGTAACGAACCATAACACAAAGCTGGTGTGAGTTACGAGTACCGAGCCATAACACAAAGCTGGTGTGAGTTACGAGTATCGAGCGATAACACAGAGCTGATGGGAGTTACGAGTACCAAGCGATAACACAGAGCTGGTGCGAGTTACGAGTACTGAGCAATAACACAAAGCTGATGCGAGTTACAAGTACTGAGCGATAACACAAAGTTGGTGCGAGTTACGAGTACTGAGCGATAACACAAAGCTGGTCCGAGTTACGAGTAACAAACCATAACACAAAGCTGGTGGGAGTTACGAGTACCGAGCCATAACACAAAGCTGGTGGGAGTTACGAGTACCGAGCCATAACACAAAGCTGATGGGAGTTACGAGTACCGAGCCATAACACAGAGCTGGTGTGAGTTACGAGTACCGAGCCATAACACAAAGCTTGTGCGAGTTACGAGTAACAAACCATAACACAAAGCTAGTGCGAGTTACGAGTAACAAACCATAACACAAAGCTGGTGGGAGTTACCAGTACCGAGCCATAACACAAAGCTGGTGTGAGTTACGAGTACCGAGCCGTAACACAAAGCTGGTGGGAGTTACGAGTACCGAGCCGTAACACAGAGCTGGTGGGAGTTACGAGTACCGAGCTGTAACACAGAGCTGATGGGAGTTACGAGTACCGAGCCGTAACACAGAGCTGGTGGGAGTTACGAGTAACGAGCCATAACACAGAGCTGGTGGGAGTTACGAGTACCGAGCCATAACACAGAGCTGGTGTGAGTTACGAGTACCGAGCCATAACACAAAGCTGGTGTGAGTTACGAGTACCGAGCGATAACACAAAGCTGGTGTGAGTTACGAGTACCGAGCCATAACACAAAACTGGTGGGAGTTACGAATAACGAACCATTACACAAAGCTGGTGCGAGTTACGAGTACTGAGCGATAACACAAAGCTGGTGTGAGTTACGAATAACGAACCATTACACAAAGCTGGTGCGAGTTACGAGTACTGAGCGATAACACAAAGCTGGTGTGAGTTACAAGTACTGAGCGATAACACAAAGCTGGTGCGAATTACAAGTACCGAGCCATAACACAAAGCTGGTGCGAGTTACGAGTACTGAGCGATAACACAAAGATGGTGGGAGTTATGAGTACTGAGCGATAACACAAAGCTGGTGCGAGTTACGAGTACTGAGCGATAACACAAAGCTGGTGGGAGTTACGAGTACTAAGCGATAACCCAAAGCTGGTGGAAGTTACGAGTACCGAGCCATAACACAAAGCTGGTGCGAGTTACGAGTAACAAACCATAACACAAACCTGGTGGGAGTTACGAGTACCGAGCCATAACACAAAGCTGGTGGGAGTTACGAGTAACAAACCATAACACAAAGCTGGTGGGAGTTACGAGTACCGAGCCATAACACAAAGCTGGTGGGAGTTACGAGTACCGAGCCATTACACAAAGCTGGTGCGAGTTACGAGTACCGAGCGATAACACAGAGCTGATGGGAGTTACGAGTACCAAGCGATAACACAGAGCTGGTGCGAGTTACGAGCGATAACACAAAGCTGGTGCGAGTTACGAGTAACGAACCATAACACAAAGCTGGTGTGAGTTACGAGTACCGAGCCATAACACAAAGCTGGTGTGAGTTACGAGTATCGAGCGATAACACAGAGCTGATGGGAGTTACGAGTACCAAGCGATAACACAGAGCTGGTGCGAGTTACGAGTACTGAGCAATAACACAAAGCTGATGCGAGTTACAAGTACTGAGCGATAACACAAAGTTGGTGCGAGTTACGAGTACTGAGCGATAACACAAAGCTGGTGCGAGTTACGAGTAACAAACCATAACACAAAGCTGGTGGGAGTTACGAGTACCGAGCCATAACACAAAGCTGGTGGGAGTTACGAGTACCGAGCCATAACACAGAGCTGGTGTGAGTTACGAGTACCGAGCCATAACACAAAGCTTGTGCGAGTTACGAGTAACAAACCATAACACAAAGCTAGTGCGAGTTACGAGTAACAAACCATAACACAAAGCTGGTGGGAGTTACCAGTACCGAGCCATAACACAAAGCTGGTGTGAGTTACGAGTACCGAGCAATAACACAGAGCTGATGGGAGTTACGAGTACCAAGCGATAACACAGAGCTGGTGCGAGTTACGAGCGATAACACAAAGCTGGTGCGAGTTACGAGTACCGAGCCATAACACAAAGCTGATGGGAGTTACGAGTACCGAGCCGTAACACAAAGCTGGTGGGAGTTACGAGTACCGAGCCGTAACACAGAGCTGGTGGGAGTTACGAGTACCGAGCCGTAACACAGAGCTGATGGGAGTTACGAGTACTGAGCCGTAACACAGAGCTGGTGGGAGTTACGAGTAACAAGCCATAACACAGAGCTGGTGGGAGTTACGAGTACCGAGCCATAACACAGAGCTGGTGTGAGTTACGAGTACCGAGCCATAACACAAAGCTGGTGTGAGTTACGAGTACCGAGCCATAACACAAAGCTGGTGTGAGTTACGAGTACCGAGCCATAACACAAAGCTGGTGTGAGTTACGAGTAACGAACCATTACACAAAGCTGGTGCGAGTTACGAGTACTGAGCGATAACACAAAGCTGGTGTGAGTTACAAGTACTGAGCGATAACACAAAGCTGGTGCGAATTACGAGTACCGAGCCATAACACAAAGCTGGTGCGAGTTACGAGTACTGAGCGATAACACAAAGATGGTGGGAGTTACGAGTACTGAGCGATAACACAAAGCTGGTGCGAGTTACGAGTACTGAGCGATAACACAAAGCTGGTGGGAGTTACGAGTACTGAGCGATAACACAAAGCTGGTGGGAGTTACGAGTACCGAGCCATAACACAAAGCTGGTGCGAGTTACGAGTAACAAACCATAACACAAAGCTGGTGGGAGTTACGAGTACCGAGCCATAACACAAAGCTGGTGGGAGTTACGAGTAACAAACCAGAACACAAAACTGGTGGGAGTTACGACTACCGAGCCAGAACACAAAGCTGGTGTGAGTTACGAGTACCGAGCGATAACACAGAGCTGATGGGAGTTACGAGTACCAAGCGATAACACAGAGCTGGTGCGAGTTACGAGTACTGAGCGATAACACAAAGCTGATGCGAGTTACAAGTACTGAGCGATAACACAAAGTTGGTGCGAGTTACGAGTACTGAGCGATAACACAAAGCTGGTGCGAGTTACGAGTAACAAACCATAACACAAAGCTGGTGGGAGTTACGAGTACCGAGCCATAACACAAAGCTGGTGGGAGTTACGAGTACCGAGCCATAACACAAAGCTGATGGGAGTTACGAGTACCGAGCCATAACACAGAGCTGGTGTGAGTTACGAGTACCGAGCCATAACACAAAGCTTGTGCGAGTTACGAATAACAAACCATAACACAAAGCTAGTGCGAGTTACGAGTAACAAACCATAACACAAAGCTGGTGGGAGTTACCAGTACCGAGCCATAACACAAAGCTGGTGTGAGTTACGAGTACCGAGCAATAACACAGAGCTGATGGGAGTTACCACTACCAAGCGATAACACAGAGCTGGTGCGAGTTACGAGTACTGAGCGATAACACAAAGCTGGTGGGAGTTACAAGTACTGAGCGATAACACAAAGCTGGTGCGAGTTACGAGTACTGAGTGATAACACAAAGCTGGTGCGAGTTACGAGTACTGAGCGATAACACAAAGCTGGTGCGAGTTACGAGTACCGAGCGATAACACAAAGCTGGTGCGAGTTACGAGTACTGAGCGATAACACAAAGCTGGTGCGAGTTACGAGTACTGAGTGATAACACAAAGCTGGTGTGAGTTACGAGTACTGAGCGATAACACAAAGCTGGTGTGAGTTACAAGTAACAAACCATAACACAAAGCTGGTGCGAGTTACGAGTACTGAGCGATAACACAAAGCTGGTGGGAGTTACAAGTACTGAGCGATAACACAAAGCTGGTGCGAGTTACGAGTACTGAGCGATAACACAAAGCTGGTGCGAGTTACGAGTAACAAACCATAACACAAAGCTGGTGGGAGTTACGAGTACCGAGCCATAACACAAAGCTGGTGCGAGTTACGAGTAACAAACCATAACACAAAGCTGGTGGGAGTTACGAGTACCGAGCCATAACACAAAGCTGGTGGGAGTTACGAGTAGCAAACCATAACACAAAGCTGGTGCGAGTTACGAGTAACAAACCATTACACAAAGCTGGTGGGAGTTATGAGTACCGAGCCATAACACAAAGCTGGTGGGAGTTACGAGTACCGAGCCATAACACAAAGCTGGTGCGAGTTACGAGTAACGAACCATTACACAAAGCTGGTGCGAGTTACAAGTACTGAGCCATAACACAAAGCTGGTGCGAGTTACAAGTACTGAGCTATAACACAAAGCTGGTGGGAGTTACGAGTACCGAGCCATAACACAAAGCTGGTGCGAGTTACGAGTACCGAGCCATAACACAAAGCTGGTGCGAGTTATGAGTAACAAACCACCATAACACAAAGCTGGTGGGAGTTACGAGTACCGAGCCATAACACAGAGCTGGTGCGAGTTACGAGTAACAAACCATAACACAAAGCTGGTGCGAGTTACGAGTACCGAGCCATAACACAAAGCTGGTGGGAGTTACTAGTACCGAACCATAACACAAAGCTAGTGCGAGTTACGAGTACTGAGCGATAACACAAAGCTGGTGCGAGTTACGAGTACCGAGCCATAACACAAAGCTGGTGCGAGTTACGAGTAACAAACCATAACATAAAGCTGGTGGGAGTTACGAGTACCGAACCATAACACAAAGCTGGTGCGAGTTACGAGTAACGAACCATTACACAAAGCTGGTGCGAGTTACGAGTACCGAGCCATAACACGAAGCTGGTGGGAGTTACGAGTAATGAACCATAACACAAAGCTGGTGTGAGTTACGAGTACCGAGCCATAACACGAAGCTGGTGGGAGTTACGAGTAACGAACCATAACACAAAGCTGGTGTGAGTTACGAGTAACGAACCATAACACAAAGCTGGTGTGAGTTACGAGTACCGAGCCATAACACAAAGCTGGTGCGAGTTACGAGTACCGAGCCATAACACAAAGCTGGTGCGAGTTACGAGTTATGAACCATAACACAAAGCTGGTGCGAGTTACGAGTAATGAACCATAACACAGAGCTGGTGCGAGTTAGGAGTATCGAGCAATAACCTCCACCTGTGGAGAGCTATACCAACTCAGCTGCGTCACCATCTGCCCCAGTGGTCTCATCCAGCAGCAGTGGCACATACTGGCCGCATACCACAGGTGGCGTCACAAACTATTATCCCCTGTAAATGTGCCGCCCCCGTGGAAGCAGCCGAGCTGCTCGGATCCGGGTTCGCTATGGCTTGAGGGTCTCCAGAACTGGGGTTGTGCGGCAACTCAAATGAAAGGGGAGTATGTACAGGGGAATTTAGATATGGTTCATGACGCTGTGGCGCCCCTGACCTGGTCAGGCACCACTGAGTACTGCACCCATGCTGGGGACAGTACAATACAGGTAATCCAGAAGGCTGACCGAGGTGTGACTACACAGGCGCATAGTGATCAGGTCTCACACATGTACCTTTGAGAGGACCCCTGGGGATCCCAGGAGGGGGCAAAGCCTTCACCTCCACTGGAATAGTGGAGGGGGTAAAAAGCCTCCATCTCCACTCAAGGGGTGTGGTGGAGAGCCTGGTTGCTAGGTGGCGTAGGCAAGAACAGGAGAGGAGGAGCAGTGAGCCGGCTTAGGGCAGAAGTCCAGGGAGCTCAGAGAGGAGCAGACCCCTGGGGCTGTTGTCGTCTAACAGCGCCCGCGCAGTGGCTACCGACGGGGGAGAACGGTCACCTAGGAGTGCTACCCGAAATCCATCTCTAGCTAAAGAGAGAGCACGGGGTGGGAAGTAAGGAGACTGCTAGGGAGTACCAGGCCCAAACGGGCGGCAGATCCCGGAGCGAGGATAGATCCACCTTTCCTTGCTAAACCTGCCGGTGTGGGGCCCTCAAAGCCCACACCACAACACCCAAAAGCCGCAGCCACGTAGCCACAGTTAGGGCCCATAGTTCACAGGAGGCAAGCAGCTGGAGTGATCTGGTCCAGGCGACAAGCAAACGGCAACCAAACGAGGGGAGCAGTTACTTCCCTGGGTGACCCCCATAGGGACTAAAAGTCGGGGTTACCCCAAACCACCAAGGGCTAAGGAAGGCGAGTCGGTAGTCACCCTCATCAGTCAGCCTGAAGGACACCTGGTTCCAGCCTGGTTCATCCCAGCTACGCCCGGGTTACTCACCCTGCCATCAATTGTGAGTAAAACCCCTGAAAGACATCCTGCTTGTGTGGAGTTATTCTGCGCCTTGTGGTTCTACACACCTACACAGGGCCCTGGGGCTTGCCTCACTCTCAGGAGGCTACTACAACTGACTGCACCCACCATCAGCCCCAGGCATCCCTTAATCTGCAGTGGCGGTCCCCACTGACCGCAATTCTGAGAGTGGCGTCACGACAAATAGAAGATTTCCTACCTGTGACCAGACTGTTCTATCCAAGTGGAGTCCCTGAAGGTAATGCACCGACACTGCACATGCGGGGCTTCACATTTGGCGTCACGAACAGGATAAGGACTAGACCTGTTCAGACAGGTGACCATGTGCCTGGGCGGTCCGCTTGAAAAATTGGAAGCGCCGCCATATTGCCACCATGAAAAGCGCGCTGAAAAACAACAGCAGCCCGCGCTGGGAGAAGTTACCGCCCACGAAGAGGTGTGGCTACCCAGAGATCCCCTGCAGAGTCCTGACCTCGCCAGTGAAGGGAGCGGAGGCGTTCAGAGACGTCGGGACAGAAAGGGAGCCAGAAGCCTGCTGCTAGAGGAGATGGCGTCTGAACACAGAGACCCAGAGCCAGGCTCCACTGCCTGGTGGTGTCGGGAGCTTGCCGAGTTCTGCGATCAACTGGAGGCCAGGGTCGGAAGGCAGATCAGAGCGGGACGTACGGAGTTTCTGGAAATGGCCGCGGCGGTTCAGGCCTATGAGGGGAGAACCGCGCGCCGAGTGCCAGACCGGGCGGTGACGACTCAGACCCCGATGCTGCCAACGATGGGTGAGTCCAGTGTTGCCCCTGCCAGCGCGAGTGCCCCGATCCCTGCTGCCACGCCCGCGGTCCCTGAAGAGGCGCCCGGCGCGGCGACGCCGAACCAGGCCGCAGCCACGCCAGGTGCGGCCCGCCAAGCCCAGGCCGCCGCAGAGATGCCCTGCTCGGCCCGTAAAGATCCGGCTGCCACCGCGACCCTCATCCATGCCGCGGGTGTGACGCTGACCCAGGCCGCCGCCTTGCTAGGCCCGGCCCGCCGAGACCCCACCGCAGCAGCAACGCTCGTCCGCGCCGCAAGTGAGGTGCTGAACCAGGCCGCAGCCACGCCAGGTGCGGCCCGCCAAGCCCAGATCGCTGCAGCGACGCCCAGCCCAGCCTGCAAAGATCCCATCGCAGCTGCGACGCCAATCCAGGCCGCGACAGCGACGCCGATCCAGGCCGCCGCAGCGATGCCCTGCCCGGCCCGCCAAGAACCGGCCATAGTAGCGAAGCCCGCTAAGACGCCAGCTGCAACAGCGACGCTGATCCAGGCCGCCGCCATGCCGGGCGCGGCCCGCCAAGACCAGGCCGCCGCCATGCCGGGCGCGGCCCGCCAAGACAAGACAGACGTACCATTGTTTACCCCGGCCTGCAAGGCCAGAGCAGACACCGCTCCCCAGTCTAAAGAGGTCCCTGCTAGGAAGTCCCTGATAGGTGCGGACCCCGAATACTGGAAGCTGAAGGCTGACCTGGAGGCCAAGTTCCCACAGGAGATGGTGGATCGGTATCTGCTACCTCCGCACACCCCCAAGGCGACTTCTGCAGCAACCACGCCAAAGAGTCCCCCGCCCGGGCCTGCTGATGAAAGTCCATCCCCAGCACTGCCACGACAGGAGTGTCCCGAAGAACTAAGGGGGAGGGGAGGCCAGGAAGCTGAGGAGCTGACTCCGGAGCCATCAGCAGTGGATTCATACCCCGAGCCAGAGATGTTGCCATACTCACGCTGGGACGAAGAAGACCCGATACCCTCTGCTGAAGAAGATCTGCCCAAAAGCCTCACCTGGGAGCTTGTAAGCTGTACCCCGCAGAATCCAGTCCGCAAGACACGGCGCCGTAACAGAACCCAGTCTTTCCCTGCACCGCAGTCCCCAGAGCAGAGAGATGAAATAACGGCCAGAGACCTAGAGGAAAAACGGTTCCTGAGAAGGGCCAAAGCCCAGGTCAGAGGACCCCTTTGTCGAGGAGTAGTGGAAGATTTTAGCCTAAAATCAGGATACGGCTTCATAGTAGCACCTGGTATGAAAGAAGGCATTTTTGTCAACAGAAGAGACGTTAGAGCTCATTTGCCCAGAGGACATCCTGGAAGAAACCTAAGGATGGGAGACACAGTGCAATTTACAATGCATCAAGGAGAAAGAGGCTGGTATGCACTAGATGTTACGCCATGTCCTAAAGAAAAAGAAACAGACACAGAGGAAGAAAGAAAAGACAGAGATAGAGAAAGAACAGACAAAGGACCCACTGATGAGACCACTACGGACGATGAAAGAGATCAAGAAACCAACAGGTGCCGCAGCCCTACAGGCCCAAGCCCTGGTGAGGAGGAATCTGCATAAAGTAAGAAGAGAAGTTACTGTTTGACCAGTTTGGAGTTTTGAAACGTTACTGTTTAAGAGATGTGCCCACATAAACTAATGTGAGAAATGAACCTTAAGGCTATGAACTGGCTATAGCCACAAACTCTCGCAGTGTAAATAGTTACCCCAAAGGTACCACCACCAGAGCCAGCCTGTTTAGGGGCTTGGCTCGTCTGCAACCAGGGAGCACGTCCGTATATAGGGCCTTGGCTTACCTGTAACCAGAGAGCATGCCTGTTTATGGGGCCTGGCTCTCCACCACAAAGAGGGTACCTGGTCAGCACCAACTGTGAAGGCCGCCTCTGGATCCTGCCAGAAGTGGCTGAAGGCGCGGCTTCACCAGGCCAGGTATGCCCTGAAGACCACCAGCCCATGAAAGCCGCCTCTACATCCTGCCAGAAGTGGCTGAAGGCGCGGCCAACGGGAGAGGCAGATTGGAGGAAAGGTCTGGGGAAGTAGATGGCCCAGATCTGGTTACCAAAAGGACCGGTGACCTGCCTCCTGAAAGGGTTTGGGTGGGTTAACGGACTTGTGGGTGGAGGGTGGTGATGTATGGTACCTGGTGGTTTTAAAAGTTTTACCATGTTTTACTGTTTTATGCATTTTAAAATGTTGTCTTGCAGCCCGAGGACGTGCTGGTGATAACTAAGGGGGAATGTGGCGCCCCTGACCTGGTCAGGCACCACTGAGTACTGCACCCATGCTGGGGACAGTACAATACAGGTAATCCAGAAGGCTGACCGAGGTGTGACTACACAGGCGCATAGTGATCAGGTCTCACACATGTACCTTTGAGAGGACCCCTGGGGATCCCAGGAGGGGGCAAAGCCTTCACCTCCACTGGAATAGTGGAGGGGGTAAAAAGCCTCCATCTCCACTCAAGGGGTGTGGTGGAGAGCCTGGTTGCTAGGTGGCGTAGGCAAGAACAGGAGAGGAGGAGCAGTGAGCCGGCTTAGGGCAGAAGTCCAGGGAGCTCAGAGAGGAGCAGACCCCTGGGGCTGTTGTCGTCTAACAGCGCCCGCGCAGTGGCTACCGACGGGGGAGAACGGTCACCTAGGAGTGCTACCCGAAATCCATCTCTAGCTAAAGAGAGAGCACGGGGTGGGAAGTAAGGAGACTGCTAGGGAGTACCAGGCCCAAACGGGCGGCAGATCCCGGAGCGAGGATAGATCCACCTTTCCTTGCTAAACCTGCCGGTGTGGGGCCCTCAAAGCCCACACCACAACACCCAAAAGCCGCAGCCACGTAGCCACAGTTAGGGCCCATAGTTCACAGGAGGCAAGCAGCTGGAGTGATCTGGTCCAGGCGACAAGCAAACGGCAACCAAACGAGGGGAGCAGTTACTTCCCTGGGTGACCCCCATAGGGACTAAAAGTCGGGGTTACCCCAAACCACCAAGGGCTAAGGAAGGCGAGTCGGTAGTCACCCTCATCAGTCAGCCTGAAGGACACCTGGTTCCAGCCTGGTTCATCCCAGCTACGCCCGGGTTACTCACCCTGCCATCAATTGTGAGTAAAACCCCTGAAAGACATCCTGCTTGTGTGGAGTTATTCTGCGCCTTGTGGTTCTACACACCTACACAGGGCCCTGGGGCTTGCCTCACTCTCAGGAGGCTACTACAACTGACTGCACCCACCATCAGCCCCAGGCATCCCTTAATCTGCAGTGGCGGTCCCCACTGACCGCAATTCTGAGAGTGGCGTCACGACAAATAGAAGATTTCCTACCTGTGACCAGACTGTTCTATCCAAGTGGAGTCCCTGAAGGTAATGCACCGACACTGCACATGCGGGGCTTCACAACGCCACCTGTGGTGTATGGTAATTGGGAGTACTGCCGCTGCCGTTGGGAGTACCCGGAGTGATGAAGTGGGGCAGCAAGGTAGCATAGCCCTCCACGGGTAGGGGGAATGCTCCGGGACTCAGTGAGGGATGCCATGGGATGCAGGGGTCACT
Source organism: Anomaloglossus baeobatrachus (assembly GCF_048569485.1). Classification (NCBI taxonomy): domain Eukaryota; kingdom Metazoa; phylum Chordata; class Amphibia; order Anura; family Aromobatidae; genus Anomaloglossus; species Anomaloglossus baeobatrachus. The sequence goes on along the minus strand of NC_134360.1, from coordinate 3,005,019 downwards.
CTCGTACTCAATCAGTGCATAAGCAGATGCTGACAAACTGGTAAACCAAATCTCTGGGTACCGCTGCCGCTGAGGGGAGCTCGTCCGGGTCCCGTCCCCTATAGTGTTGCCTGGTGATCCGTAACCTGCCTCCTGGCACTAAGTTTAACTTCATTGTGGTGGCACAGTAGTCTGAAACTTGCCGGGCCCCGCTCCCCACTGTGCCTAAGTGTGGGAGCTTGCTCTCAGGGCTCAAGCCTGGGATTTTCTGGGCCGTTTTGGGTTGGAAAGTCCTATCCCCCCTCATTGCTAATGCCCCGATTCTGGAGCGGGTGGGAACAGATCATAAAGGCTCCGTTCTCCTCAGGTGAATTGTCGGGTTGCCTGAAGCTTCTCCCCGACCTAGGGTCCATGTACCCCGCCGTACCTTCGGTCCCGGACTGGTGACAGTGCTAGGCTGCCGGCCATCCTCCTCGACAGGTCCAGGCACCTTGCCACAATCCCCTGCGACCGGGGGTCCAACTCCTCTGGGTCCAGACCACCGTCTGTAACCTAGACAGCTTCTCTTGGGAGCCACTTGTCCCAGCCTCCTCTGAGCTCCTCACAGTTTGAGGGGTTCCTCACTCCTCACTTCTCAGTCACTTCCTGACAGACTGACTACACTCCTCACCTCCCCTCCCTGACCCCCCAGGTTGGCGACTCTATTCCACTCAAGCCGTCCACTGGTGTGTCTGGTGGGTGTGGTGCAGGGTGTATCTAGGATTTGATGTTGGAGGCAGCACTATTAAGATAGGGACCCAGAACCAAGAGGGAGGTGGATTACTGCACGGGATAGGTTGTGCAGTACCCTGTGACGACCTGATAGTCCAGGGGCGTCACATAAATAACCCCATCATCATCTTAAAACAACACCACTGGGATCACGGAATCGGGCCTTGCCGCAGCAACATCCTCCATTCAGAACTGCGGCCCAGTAACGAGTGCCCCCAGGCCCCGGTGCGGCGTGTCAATGACCTTGTGTGCCCGGTGGTTAGGGGCCACACTGGACGGATTGGTTTGTCGCAGCTTCCTCTGCTGTTCATGGCTCGGCAGATGAGGGATATGATCTGCCTCTATATTCATCTACAGAAAATACAATAAAATAGTAACAATCATTAAGTCAAAACATTCAGTAATTTCTTCATTTGCTGTTTGTTTTCCTCTTGGGTTATTCTGGTCCTTACATTGTTCCAGAGCTTTTTCACGTGCAGGGGGTGAAATAATTTGCTCCTAATTGCAGCGTTGCGACTATTCCCCGTCATTTGTGCAGACGCCACCTTTTTCACAGCAATTGATTATGTGACATGGCCTGTGAGGGGTTTATTGAGGTGGCAATTGGCTGTTCTCGCTTCTAGAGATGGAAAGGTTGTGACCTACGACAAATCGATCTATGACGGGGAACGTGCGGCAGGTGCCGGAGCGGAATGGGATTTCTGGGGAGGGACGGACAATCCAGATACTGTAAGATGGCTTCTAAGTGGAGAAAAGTGCGCGATATTTACCATAAGTGCGGGCGAAGAGACACTGAGCAAAGTTGTCCTCTCGTGACATTTCCACAGGTTTCTGAGTGTGGAATGATCTTAAAGAGGCCTCTTTTTTATTTTTTTGTGCGCACTGTGCATTTTTTTCTTGCATTTTGTAGCCCTTTCACTTATTGATTTCATTAAAAAACAAATCACATGGCACCAAAATAAATCCGTTCTTTGGTGCGTTTTCTTCCAGAAGGAGCAGATTCCATGCTGAAAATTTCTGCACCAAATCTGCAGCTTGTGCACATAGCCTAAACCTGTGTATACACTGGAGATGCACATTACAGCACAAGATCAGTGGCTTTACTCAGAAATAATCTAATCTCCATTGATGAACATTTGAAGGTTTTTTTGTAAAGGGTACACCATGCCACTAGAACAGAGTAAGGGGTGCACCGTGCCACTAGAACAGGGTAAGGGGGGCACCGTGCCACTAGAACAGGGTAAGGGGGGCACCGTGCCACTAGAACAGGGTAAGGGGTGCACCATGCCACTAGAGCAGGGCAAGGGGCGCACCGTGCCACTAGAACAGGGTAAGGGGTGCACCGTGCCACTAGAGCAGGGTAAGGGGTGCACCGTGCCACTAGAGCAGGGTAAGGGGTGCACCATGCCACTAGAACAGGGTAAGGGGTGCACCGTGCCACTAGAACAGGGTAAGGGGTGCACCGTGCCACTAGAACAGCTTGTGCACATAGCCTAAACCTGTGTATACACTGGAGATGCACATTACAGCACAAGATCAGTGGCTTTACTCAGAAATAATCTAATCTCCATTGATGAACATTTGAAGGTTTTTTTTGTAAGGGGTACACCATGCCACTAGAACAGAGTAAGGGGTGCACCATGCCACTAGAACAGGGTAAGGGGTGCACCGTGCCACTAGAGCAGGGTAAGGGGCGCACCATGCCACTAGAGCAGGGTAAGGGGCGCACCATGCCACTAGAGCAGGGTAAGAGGTGCACCGTGCCACTAGAGCAGGGTAAGAGGTGCACCATGCCACTAGAGAAGGGTAAGGGGTGCACCGTGCCACTAGAACAGAGTAAGGGTTGCACCGTGCCACTAGAACAGGGTAAGGGGTGCACCGTGTTACTAGAACAGGGTAAGGGGGGCACCATGCCACTAGAGCAGGGCAAGGGGCGCACCGTGCCACTAGAACAGAGTAAGGGGTGCACCGTGCCACTAGAGCAGGGTAAGGGGTGCACCATGCCACTAGAACAGGGTAAGGGGTGCACCGTGCCACTAGAACAGGGTAAGGGGTGCACCGTGCCACTAGAACAGGGTAAGGGGTGCACCGTGCCACTAGAGCAGGGTAAGGGGTGCACCGTGCCACTAGAACAGGGTAAGGGGTGCACCGTGCCACTAGAGCAGGGTAAGGGGTGCACCGTGCCACTAGAACAGGGTAAGGGGTGCACCATGCCACTAGAGCAGGGCAAGGGGCGCACCGTGCCACTAGAACAGGGTAAGGGGTGCACCGTGCCACTAGACCAGGGTAAGGGGGGCACCGTGCCACTAGAGTAGGGTAAGGGGTGCACCGTGTCACTAGAGCAGGGTAAGGGGTGCACCATGCCACTAGAACAGGGTAAGGGGTGCACCATGCCACTAGAGCAGGGTAAGGGGTGCACCATGCCACTAGAACAGGGTAAGGGGGCACCGTGCCACTAGAACAGGGTAAGAGGTGCACCATGCCACTAGAGCAGGGTAAGGGGTGCACCGTGCCACTAGAACAGGGTAAGGGGTGCACCGTGCCACTAGAGCAGGGTAAGGGGTGCACCGTGCCACTAGAGTAGGGTAAGGGGTGCACCGTGCCACTAGAACAGGGTAAGGGGTGCACCATGCCACTAGAGCAGGGCAAGGGGCGCACCGTGCCACTAGAACAGGGTAAGGGGTGCACCGTGCCACTAGAACAGGGTAAGGAGTGCACCATGCCACTAGAGCAGGGCAAGGGGCGCACCGTGCCACTAGAACAGAGTAAGGGGTGCACCGTGCCACTAGAGCAGGGTAAAGGGTGCACCGTGCCACTAGAGCAGGGTAAAGGGGTGCACCGTGCCACTAGAACAGGGTAAGGGGTGCATCATGCCACTAGAACAGGGTAAGGGGTGCACTATGCCACTAGAACAGGGTAAGGGGCGCACCGTGCCACTAGAGCAGGGTAAGGGGGCATCATGCCACTAGAACAGGGTAAGGGGTGCACCGTGCCACTAGAGCAGGGTAAGGGGCGCATCATGCTGCTAGAGCAGAGTAAGGGGCGCATCATGCCACTAGAACAGGGTAAGGGGGGCACCGTGCCACCAGAGCAGGGTAAGGGGGCATCATGCCACTAGAGTAGGGTAAGGGGTGCACCGTGCCACTAGAACAGGGTAAGGGGTGCACCATGCCACTAGAGCAGGGTAAGGGGGCATCATGCCACTAGAGCAGGGTAAGGGGTGCACCATGCCACTAGAGCAGGGTAAGGGGGCATCATGCCACTAGAGCAGGGTAAGGGGGCACCATGCCACTAGAACAGGGTAAGGGGCTCACCGTGCCACTAGAGCAGGATAAGGGGCGCACCATGCCACTAGAGCAAGGTAAGGGGTGCACCATGCCACTAGAACAGGGTAAGGGGTGCACCGTGCCACTAGAGCAGGGTAAGGGGCGCACCATGCCACTAGAGCAGGGTAAGGGGTGCACCATGCCACTAGAACAGGGTAAGGGGTGCACCATGCTACTAGAACAGGGTAAGAGGGCACCATGCCACTAGAACAGGGTAAGGGGCGCACCATGCCACTAGAGCAGGGTAAGGGGTGCACCGTGCCACTAGACCAGGGTAATGGGTGCACTGTGCCACTAGAGCAGGGTAAGGGGTGCACCATACCACTAGAGCAGGGTAAGGGGGCACCGTGCCACTAGAACAGGGTAAGGGGTGCACCGTGCCACTAGAACAGAGTAAGGGGTGCACCATGCCACTAGAACAGGGTAAGGGGTGCACCGTGCCACTAGAACAGAGTAAGGGGTGCACCGTGCCACTAGAGCAGAGTAAGATGTGCACCGTGCCACTAGAACAGGGTAAGGGGTGCACCGTGCCACTAGAACAGAATAAGGGGTGCACCGTGTCACTAGAGCAGGGTAAGGGGTACACCATGCCACTAGACCAGGGTAAGGGGTACACCGTGCCACTACAACAGGGTAAGGGGTGCATTGTGCCACTAGAGCAGGGTAAGGGGTACACCATGCCACTAGACCAGGGTAAGGGGTACACCGTGCCGCTACAACAGGGTAAGGAGCGCACCGTGCCACTAGAGCAGGGTAAGGGGTACACCATGCCACTAGACCAGAGTAAGGGGCGCACCGTGCCGCTACAACAGGGTAAGGGGCGCACCGTGCCACTAGAGCAGGGTAAGGGGGGCACCATGCCACTAGAGCAGGGTAAGGGGCGCACCTTGCCACTAGACCAGGGTAAGGGGCGCACCGTGCCACTAGAGCAGGGTAAGGAGTGCACCGTGCCACTAGAGCAGGTTAAGGGGTGCACCATGCCACTAGAGCAGGGTAAGGGGTGCACCATGCCACTAGAGCAGGGTAAGGGGTGCACTGTGCCACTAGAACAGGGTAAGGGGTGCACCATGCCACTAGAACAGAGTAAGGGGTTCACCATGCCACTAGAACAGGGTAAGGGGTGCACCGTGCCACTAGAACAGAGTAAGGGGTGCACCGTGCCACTAGAACAGGGTAAGGGGGGCACCGTGTCACTAGAGCAGGGTAAGGGGTGCACCGTGCCACTAGAACAGAGTAAGGGGTGCACCGTGCCACTAGAACAGGGTAAGGGGTGCACCGTGCCACTAGGGCAGGGTAAGCGGTGCACTGTGCCACTAGAGCAGGGTAAGGGGTGCACCGTGCAACTAGGACAGTGCACTGTGCCACTAGAACAGGGTAAGGGGTACACCGTGCCACTAGAACAGAATAAGGGGTGCACCATGCCACTAGAACAGGGTAAGGGGTGCACCATGCCATTAGAATAGGGTAAGGGGTGCACCATGCCACTAGAGCAGAGTAAGGGGCACACCATGCCACTAGAACAGGGTAAGGGGTGCACCATGCCACTAGAACAGGGTAAGGGGCGCACCATGCCACTAGAACAGGGTAAGGGGCGTACCATGCCACTAGAACAGGGTAAGGGGTGCATCATGCCACTAGAACAGGGTAAGGGGCGCACCATGCCACTAGAACAGGGTAAGGGGCGTCCCATACCACTAGAACAGGGTAAGGGGCATACCATGCCACTAGACCAGGGTAAGGGGTGCACCATGCCACTAGAACAGGGTAAGGCGCATACCATGCCACTAGACCAGGGTAAGGGGCGCACCATGCCACTAGACCAGGGTAAGGGGCGCACCGTGCCACTAGAACAGGGTAAGGGGCGCACCATGCCACTAGAACAGGGTTTTACAAAAGATCCAAAGTTTATCAACATAAAACCTTTATTTTGCTGATAATTAGGGAGCAGCAATGACTATAGCACAGAGAGACATGATCAGTAAATGTTCTGCAGGTCACAATCAGTAGGACGTGCACCGGCCGTGGCTCTGAATAACTGCAGCACATCTGCGACCACAGGACATCTCTAGTCTCTTACACTGCCCTGGGAGGATTTTGGTCCACTCTTCTTCCAGTCTCTTCCACAGGACATCAATAGTCCCTCACACTGCTCTGGGGGAATTTTGGCCCACTCTTCTTCCAGTCTCTTCCACAGTTCTTTGACTGTTGTGGATTTCTTGGCCATAACTCTGTCACCAGGGATTTTCCAGAGGTTTTCTATTGGGTTTAGATCAGGACTCTGGCCTGTGGCCATTTAATTGTTTCCAGTAACTGCTTTCCCCATTTTGCTGTGTGACAGGGGCATTGTCCTGCATAAAAATTGCTGCTGATTGAGTGATGAACACAAGTAAGTAACCACATGTTGTGAAGAAGGTTCTGATCCACACTTGCATTCACTCTGCCACGTAGCTGTATGAGAGGTCCAACTCCTGCTGCAGAAAACATTCTCCAAACCATGACCCTTCCTCCACCGCCTGTCACTGACTTCTTGACACATTTTGGATTCAGTCTTTCAACAGTTTGTGGATGAACATAATGTTTTCCATCAGATCCACATAAATTAAACTTGCTTTCGTCAGTAAAATGACCTGTGGACACTTCTCCTCTGTCCACACAACATGCTCCTCACCAAAGGCGAGTCTAGCCTTGTGATTCATGCTGCTAATGAGAGGTTTGGTCACTGTAGAGTGGGGCTTTCAGTCCAAATGCCCTTACACGTCGTGACACTGTATGATGAGACAGATCCTTCATCTGTTCAGTGCTGAACTGGCGAGCAGTTCTAGCTGCAGAGTGGAAACGATTACCCATCGAGATTCTCTGCATCATTCTGTCATCTCTAGCATTTGCCTTTCGAGGGAGACCAGCCAGTCAGCGGAAAGTCAATGCAAACTGGAAAGTTAGCCTGCCAGTTACATAGGGTTTGTCAGATAATTAATCTTTGTCAGGCTGCATAATTTTGCCAAAATTTCTCGACCCCTTATCTCGGAAGGGGGTGGAGATATTTTATTGAAATATGGCCAATATATTCTGGACCAAAACTGTTGAGATGTCACGAAATTTCAGCCCTCTACGGCTTTTCGAAGAAAAAAAATTATTGCAATTTAAAAAGGGAATAGTTACAATTGTACCTATTCAGCCGGACGAAGGTTAAGGAAATTAACAGGTGTCAGATTAACACCAATAACTTGCAGGGATCTGAAAGTGTTCTCTAATTGTGATTCGGGTTCTCTAATTTTGATCCATATTTTTTTTCATATATCTGATTCACATTATAACTATTTGCTTTACAATAAATTCAATTTAAGAAATAAGCTTAAAATACTGCGAGTTTCCTCATGTTAGGATATAATCACATAGGACGACACAACGAGCGCAACATTTAGGAAATTGTGTGTTGTTCTCTAATTTTTACCTCCAGTGTATATGCATGTAGTGTAATGTGAGTGTATTAATATAATCACCTACCGCTGCTCTTTCCAGTGTCCATCACTGTTCTGCTCCTCTTCTCAGTGACATCACCACTCTTCAGATTCTCTGGTGTCCAGTGTCGCTCTGCTCCTCTTCTCTTTGACGTCACTGCTCTGCAGATTCTCTTGTGTCCAGCGCTTTTGTGCTCCTCTTCTCAGTGACATCACCACTTTGCAGATTCTCCGGCGTCCAGTGTCGCTCTGCTTCTCTTCTCAGTGACATCACCACTTTGCAGATTCTCCAGTGTCCAGCGCTTTTGTGCTCCTCTTCTCAGTGACATCACCACTCTTCAGATTCTCTGGTGACCAGTGTCGCTCTGCTCCTCTTCTCTTTGACGTCACTGCTCTGCAGATTCTCTTGTGTCCAGCGCTTTTGTGCTCCTCTTCTCAGTGACATCACCACTTTGCAGATTCTCCGGCGTCCAGTGTCGCTCTGCTTCTCTTCTCAGTGACATCACCACTTTGCAGATTCTCCAGTGTCCAGCGCTTTTGTGCTCCTCTTCTCAGTGACATCACCACTTTGCAGATTCTCCGGCGTCCAGTATCGCTCTGCTTCTCTTCTCAGTGACATCACCACTTTGCAGATTCTCCAGTGTCCAGCACTTTTGTGCTCCTCTTCTCAGTGACATCACCACTGTGCAGATTCTCCGGCGTCCAGTATCGGTCTGCTTCTCTTCTCAGTGACATCACCACTGTGCAGATTCTCCGGCGTCCAGTATCGCTCTGCTTCTCTTCTCAGTGACATCACCACTTTGCAGATTCTCCAGTGTCCAGCACTTTTGTGCTCTTCTTCTCAGTGACATCACCACTGTGCAGATTCTCCGGCGTCCAGTATCGGTCTGCTTCTCTTCTCAGTGACATCACCACTGTGCAGATTCTCCGGCGTCCAGTATCGCTCTGCTTCTCTTCTCAGTGACATCACCACTTTGCAGATTCTCCAGTGTCCAGCACTTTTGTGCTCCTCTTCTCAGTGACATCACCACTGTGCAGATTCTCCGGCGTCCAGTATCGGTCTGCTTCTCTTCTCAGTGACATCACTGCTCTGCAGATTCTCCAGTGTCCGGCGCCGTTGTGCTCCTCTGCTCAGTGATGTCTCTCCTCTGCAGATTCTCCAGTGTCCATCACCTCTCTGCTCCTCTTCTCAGTGACATCACCACTTTGCAGATTCTCCGGCGTCCAGTATCGGTCTGCTTCTCTTCTCAGTGACATCACTGCTCTGCAGATTCTCCAGTGTCCGGCGCCGTTGTGCTCCTCTGCTCAGTGATGTCTCTCCTCTGCAGATTCTCCAGTGTCCATCACCTCTCTGCTCCTCTTCTCAGTGACATCACTGCTCTGCAGATTCTCCAATGTCCAACGCCATTGTGCTTCCCTGTTCAGTGACGTCACTGCTCTGCAGATTCTCCAGTGTCCGGCGCCATTGTCCTCCTCTGCTCAGTGATGTCTCTCCTCTGCAGACTCTCCAGCGTCCAGTATCGCTCTGCTTCTCTTCTCAGTGACATCACCTCTTTGCAGATTATCCAGTGTCCGGCGCCGTTGTGCTCCTCTGCTCAGTGATGTCTCTCCTCTGCAGATTCTCCAGTGTCCATCACCTCTCTGCTCCTCTTCTCAGTGACATCACTGCTCTGCAGATTCTCCAGTGTCCGGCGCCGTTGTGCTTCCCTGCTCAGTGACGTCACTGCTCTGCAAATTCTCTGGTGTTGAGCACCGCTCTGCTACTCTCCTCAGTGACGTCACTGCTGTACAGATACTCTGGTGTCAAGCTCTGCTCCTTTCCTCAGTGATGTCACCGATCTGCAGATTGTCCATTGTCCAGCGCCTTTGAGCTTCCCTGCTTAGTGACATCACCGCTCTGGTGTCGAGCACCGCTCTGCTCCTCTTTACAGTGAACATTATATAAATTGTCTAAGTGATGCTAGAGCTGACAATTCATGATAACGGTCGTCATGTAAATTTGTGTAGAATTGTATGTTTTTCATTTTAGATAAGCAATATGTAATTGGTTGTGGTGTGAGGTGTGCGCCAGTGTATATACCCTGGAAAGAAGAGGAAGTGCTGCTCCAGAGAGGGAAATGTCCACTATGGCAGCCTCTCATGTGGATGAGCCGCGTAGCTCTTTCCATCTGCTCCGTCCATTAAAGGGTGCTTTACACGCTGCAACATCGCTAGCACTATATCGTCGGGGTCACGGTGTTTGTGACACACATCCGGCGTCATTAGCGACATCGCAGCGTGTGACACCTCTGAGTGACCTAAAATAATCGCAAAAGAGGTAAAAATCGTTGGTATTGGAGAGGTCGCTCCAACACCAAAAATCGTTGACAGGTGAGTAGCGAGGTTGTTTGTCGTTCCTGCGGCAGCACACATCGCTATGTGTGACACCGCAGGAAGAGGGAACTCACCGTACCTGCGTCCACCGGCAATGAGGAAGGAAGGATGTGGGCGGGATGTTTGGCCCGCTCATCTCCGCCCCTCCTCTGCTGTTGGGCGGCCACTTAGTGACGTCGCTATGACGCCGAATAACCAACCCCTTAGAAAGGAGGCGGTTCGCCGGTCACAGCGACGCCGCTAGACAGGTAAGTAGTGTGATGGGTGTAAGCGATGTTGTGCGCCACGGGCAGCGATTTGCCCGTGTCGCACAACCGACGGGGGTGGGTACGCTCGCTAGTGATATCGGTACCGATATCACAGCGTGTAAAGTGCCCTTAAGTGTTGATGTACGGGACCCGGGCATCACTTTGTCTCACCGCTCTTTCTGGGTCCTTTTTATGACATGTATTCACGTTCATACAGGCTTGTCAGACAACTGAACTCAGCGACCATTTCTGGTAAGAAGACTCGAGGAAAAGAGGATTGTTTTAAACTGAAAATCTTGTATTATGAATAAGATAGCAGCAGGTGAAAAGAAATAATCTCTCCAGAGAGCATGTACATGATGCTCGCAGATGGAGGGACAGTCACAAAATGGAGAATGAGGGAGGGAACAAACATACATCACAACATACCTCTTGACTGTTAGAGATGATCTTGTAGAGCCTGAGGTTGGATGCGGAGAGCATTTCCTGTGTGCTAGAGAGTAGGTAAGGCGCCTCTTCACTCGTAGGCAAGGACCTGAGCCCGTCGTTTACGTAGAAGTTCTACTCTACAAATTGACGAGCATCGGATCTGTACTCTCTCTCACCTTCCTGGGCTGTTTGTCTCAGTCCGTAGATCGCCACAGCAGCCGAGGGGCTGTTGACGAAGACATGGACCTTCATCTGGTAATCTATGACCTTGTTATTGACATCGTTGTCTTTGGGACATGCGAACCTGAGATTGCTTCATTGTGAAGGAAGACAGAAGAAACTATGAAACATCTGCTGGATGTCAGTGCTACGTCACCACTGGAGTCCGCTCCAGTGACTTCTGCTCCGATTGCCAGGCGACGCCGTGTTCCTGCCGTGGATAGTGCTGGTGATGGGAGAGGAGGCAATGCCAGCGGCGCCGGTGGGCGCAGGCTCCGCTCATCCACTGGGATAGGTTTCCTTGGGATCTGCAGTACCGCTGGCTGACTGTAGGTGGCGTGTGTCTTCCAGCTGCAGTTACCATCATTTAGCCACAACCAATGGGAAGACACCACACCCTTCTTAATTCCCCTCCTGTCTGCTGACCACTGCCAGAGATAGTTCTGATTTCCTGGCTCCTGGTCCGCCCTGTTCTGTTTAGTGATTCCTGTGTGCTGACTTCTGCCTGTTTTCTGACTATCCTCCTGCCTGCTGCTTTTGTACCTCGCTGCCCGATCTGGATTTGACCTCTGCTTGTTTCTGATTACGTCTTTGCCTGCCGATTCTGTCCCTGTTCTGCTATTCCTGGTTTGAGCCTGCCTGACGACTACTCTCTTGGACTGCAGCCTTCCACAGGTAGTGATCTCCAGGGCCCTGTGTAATTCCGAATCCCTGTATAGGGGTTAAAGGGTTTCAGGGTTCTAGGGGTCCTGCTTGGTGAGTGGCTTCCCTCTAGCTTGTCCATTACAGCCCGTCTGAGTTTGTAGATCCAGGCACGCGTTACAGTCAGCCATTATAGCAACAGGTTCTTGTCTGAAGCGAATCAATACTCCAATGAGACTGTTGTTCATGTTAGGCCTAGTTAGGAGTAGGTTGTTGAGACAGAGGCCTTCATACTGAGCACTGGAGTCAAACACCACTCTGATCTGGCGAGGGTGATAGACGCCAAAAGATGGAACCAGCATTCTTCCTCTTCCTTCATTGGTGGCACAAGTTCAGCATGATGTCTGTCGAAGATGTTCTGCATGAAGTCAATTAAATACTTCTCCATCTCTGGTTTCTTCTGTAGGGTACACTTTAGAAATGAGCATCTTGCAGTTGCTTGCTGCAGGTTGCTTGGCAACCTTGCTCTTGGGGAACGGAAGGGTAAAGGAGCTACCCAGCTGTTGGAGTCATCTTGAGCAAATCCTTTGTCCATAACTCTTATTAATTCTTTATCTTCCCTTGTAGGTGCCAACTTGTTGTCTTCAGTTTGTGGAATCGAACACCGTTGACCCAAGGTTTTCATCCCAGGGCAGGAGCATGTTCATGTTGTTGAAGGATTTCTGTTGCCCTTTGGTGTCGCTCAGGTTCTCTTTCACCAAGTAATGGTGTAGGCATGGCTGAAAATTAGTGCTGTGACCATTTGGCAAGATGTGCGTTTTGTAAGAGGAGATGTTGTCAGGTCTCTTCATCTTGTGTATGCAAACATTATCTATGAGCACCCAGCCTAGATCAAAGCGGTGGGCAAACGGTGCATCATGTGGTCTGTTAATTTGCTGATGTACCTTGTGCAGCTGGAGAATGTCTCTGCCGAGCAGAATCAGGATTTCTGCGATGTTGTCAAGGGCTAATATCTTGTTTGCTATCACCTTGCGATGTGGGTAATGAAGAGCAGACTCTGGCGTTGGGATCTCTTTTCTGTTGGATGGAATCTAGTTACACTCGACAAGCATAGTTAAGGGTATCTCGACAGTGTTTTCAAGAAATGTTGCCATAAGACCACTGGCCCTTCTCCCAGAGACCTCTGTAACACCGCTGCAGGTGCCTAAGATGTAAGGGTAAGCTTTTCCCTTTAAGTTAAACATATCAAAGTGTTCTGCCCTTGCGAGTGATCGGTTGCTCTGGTCATCCAAGAAGACATATGCTTTCACAGTGTTCCGTGGATGACCCTTGGGATATACATTCACCAGGCAAATGTTCACACAGAACTTGTCCCAGAGGCCTTCTCCGCAGACTTCTGTGCAAGACAATATTGTGGTATGACTCGCTGTTTGAGCTACGTCCTCCCTGCCGTGGCTCGTGGTGGGGGAAGGAGTAGGTGCAGGGTCAGGTCAGATGGATGGAGCGCTTGTACATGCTCACTGTCACATTCCATACACTTGATTGTAGTTTTGTAGTCCTTAGCAAAGTGTTCAGTAGAAACACAACATCTGTAGCATACCCAAAACGTGTTCAGAAGCTCCTTGCGTTCTTGGAGCAGTTTCTTTCTGAAGCCAATGCACTTCTTTAAGGGATGTGGCTTCTTATGACTGGGACACTCACGATTTGGGTTTCCTACCTTTTCACTTTTGTTAAGGGTGCTTTACACGCTGCGACATCGCTAACGATATATCATCAGGGTCACGTTGTTAGTGACGCACATCCTGCGCTGTTAGCGACATCGCAGCGTGTGACACCAAAGAGCGACAATCAACGAGCGCAAAAATGTGAAAAATCGTTGCTCATTGACACGTCGTTCATTTCTTTAATATCGTTGCTGCTGCAGGTACGATGATGTTCGTCGTTCCTGTGGCAGCACACATCGCTATGTGTGACACCGCAGGAACGACGAACATCTCCTTACCTGCGTCCACTGGCAATGAGGAGGAAAGGAGGTGGGCAGCATGTTCCGGCCGCTCATCTCCACCGCTCCTCTGTTATTGGACGGCTGCCATGTGTCGTCGCTGTAACGCCAAACGAACCGCCCCCTTAGAAAGGAGGTGGTTTGCCGGCCAGAGCGACGTCGCAGGGAAGGTAAGTCCGTGTGATGGGTGTTAGCGATGTTGTGCGCCACAGGCAGCAATTTGCCCGTATCACACAACCGACGGGGGCGGGTATGCTCGCTAGCGATATCGGTACCGATATTGCAGTGTGTAAAGTGCCCTTTACTCTTGTCTGGGGCTGATGATGGTGAGGGAAGAATATTCATCTTCTTCACTGACAATTGACCCCTGCGGTTTCTGTCATTTGACCATGTGCTAATGTGGCGCCCCTGACCTGGTCAGGCACCACTGAGTACTGCACCCATGCTGGGGACAGTACAATACAGGTAATCCAGAAGGCTGACTGGGGTGTGGAACACAGGCGCATAGTGATCAGGTCTCACACATGTACCTTTGAGAGGACCCCTGGGGATCCCAGGAGGGGGCAGAGCCTATACCTCCACTGGAATAGTGGCAGGGGGTCAAAAGCCTCCATCTCCTCTCAAGGGGTGTGGTGGAGAGTCTGGTTGCTAGGTGGCGTAGGCAAGAACAGAAGAGAACTCCAGAGGGCTCAGTGAGGAGCAGACCTGTGGGGTTGATGCTGTCTAACAGCGCCCGCGCAGTGGCTACTGACGGGGGAGAACGGTCAACTAGGAGTGCTACCTGAAAGCCAGCTTCAGCTAGAGAGAAAGCACGGAGTGGGAAGTAAGGAGACTGCTAGAGAGCACCAGGCCCAACCGGGCGGCAGATCCCGAAGCGAAGATAGATCCAGCTTTCTTCTGCTAAACCTGCCGGTGTGGGGCTCTCAAAGCCCACACCACAACACCACAAAAGCCGCAGCCACGTAACCGCAGTGAGGGCCCATAGGTCACAGGAGGCAAGCAGCTGGAGTGGCCTGGTCCGGGGAACAAGCAAACGGCAAACAAAAGGGGGAGAGAGGCTGCAGCATCTTCCCTGGGTGACCCCCATAGGGACTCAAAGTCGGGGTCACCCCAAACCACCAAGGGCTAAGGAAGGCGAGTCAGTAGTCACCCTCATAAAGTCAGCCTGAAGGATACCTGGTTCCCACCTGGTTCATCTCAGTTACGCCCGGGCTACTCACCCTGCCATCAAATGTGAGTAAAGCCCTTGAAAGACAGTTCTGCCTGTGTGAGTTATTCTGCGCCTTGTGGTACTACGCACCTACACTGGGCCCTGGGGCTTGCCTCACTCTCAGGAGGCTATTCCAACTAACTGCACACACCATCAGCCCCAGGCGTCCCTCAACCTGCAGTGGCGGTCCCCACTGACCGCAATACTGAGAGTGGCGTCACGATCAAAACCGAAGATTCCCTACCTGTGACCAGCACCAGCTACGTGGAGTCCCTGAAGGTATGCACCGATACAACACCTGTGGGGCTTCACACTTATGTATTTAGAAGGAGTTGAAGCTGGGCCACTGCATTCTCCATAGGAAAAGCTTGGGTCGTTCTTACACTCTGCAATATCTTATAAACTCACAGAAGTAGGAGAATGGAGGAAATGAGTGACACTTGATGATCTTTTTCTATTTTGACCCTAGTGTGGGCCACTTCTCTTGTACATTATATGGTAGCTTAGAGACAACAGGGTTTACCCCATGGGCAGTGTCCAGCTGGGGCAAGGTAGTTGGGTGTCTGCCTTGGCCAGCTGGAGCTCTAACAGCAGGTCACTCAGCTCTAGGAGTTTTGAACTATCCTTGCTTGAAATATTTGGGAAACTCTGTCGTCGCTTGAACAGAGCATCCTCTAAACTCTGTCATCGCTTGAACAGAGCATCCTCTAAACTCTGTCGTCGCTTGAACAGAGCATCCTCTAAACTCTGTCATCGCTTGAACAGAGCATCCTCTAAACTCTGTCGTCGCTTGAACAGAGCATCCTCTAAACTCTGTCGTCGCTTGAACAGAGCATCCTCTAAACTCTGTCGTCGCTTGAACAGAGCATCCTCTAAACTCTGTCGTCGCTTGAACAGAGCATCCTCTAAGGCTTCTGGACTGTCAAAGCTTCTCTCTAGTCTTTCCCACGCAGCCATGAGACCAGCTGTTGGATTACTGATATGTACAGACCTGAGTCTCTTGTCACGCTCTGTGGATTGTCATCCTAATCATCTGATCAGCAGGTCCAGCTCTTCAGCAGCAGTGATGCCAAGGTCACTAGTTACCGTTGTAACGGTACTTTTCCAACCTCTGTAATTTTCAGGTTGGTCGTCGTACTTTGTTAGTCCAGTTTTAGTAAGTTTACGGCGAATCATGTACCTTGCAAAGTCAGACTTGTCTGTTCTTTCTGACTTAGGATGCACAATTGTAGGCTGAGTGGTGCTCTACATGGGCGTGGAGACGTCTTGGCCTTGAAACATGCGGAAGTATGGAGTGGCATAGGCATTTAGTCCAACAACCGGTTTGGTCTCTGCTACATGCGGAGGTGGCACTGTGTGATTGTAGAGCGTATGCTGAGCCGCTGGCATATTGGGTTCATGTAGGCATTAGCGGGTGGATTTTGGTGAGATACAAGGACGTGGCACATTTTGGGGTGTGAAGGATGTTCAAGGTTGGGAACTGGTCCCTTTAAATATTGTATTTTCGAT
Organism: Anomaloglossus baeobatrachus; assembly: GCF_048569485.1. Classification (NCBI taxonomy): domain Eukaryota; kingdom Metazoa; phylum Chordata; class Amphibia; order Anura; family Aromobatidae; genus Anomaloglossus; species Anomaloglossus baeobatrachus. The sequence goes on along the minus strand of NC_134360.1, from coordinate 2,988,853 downwards.
AACTGTTACTTGTTTGTATATGATCCTTCTGAATTGTAAAGCGCTGCGGAATATGTTGGCGCTATAGAAATAAAGATTATTATTATTATTATTAACTGGTTATATTGACCTTGAATGCAGGGTTCTGTAAGTGGATCGGCATCCTGATGCCCTGGAGAAGCACCAGCACCGTCAGGAGTGTTAGTGATGGTCTGCGGTTTGCCGCCTTGACTTAGCACGTAGTCTCTTGTGCGTTCAAGGGGGTCTTCTGCCTCCATTTCACTCACACTAACACTGTCTCTTTGACTTCCACTCATGGCTTTCTCCAGGATCTTTAACTCTGTCGTGGCTATTTCTCCATTCTTGCAAGTCGTTTCTGCCTCTATTTCCTCCTTCTTTTGTGTAAAGGCGGCTTGTATCGTAGTCGTTTCTGCCTTAGCACGTGCTCTTATAAGCTGTCACTGAGGGTAGAATATTTTGATGAACTCGATCTGCATGAGCATTTTGAGTGCTTAGTGGATTTGGATGAGTTGACGCGTCTGGTGTCTGTGCAATTCTAGCCTCTATCTTGGCCTGTCACGTACAGTTTAGTCTCTTTCAGAATTAAGCTTCTGGAAACTTTGCAATTTGTTTAAGTCTCTGTTAGATTCAGCTTTTTCAGGAGAGTATTGTATTTGTCGCTCTTCTGCATATACAGTTGGTACGCTGTGCAGAATTGTTCTAGAGCTCCCTCTAGTGGTATGAGAAGCAGGCCTTGATACCGTGTCTGTGTAGGTCAGCGCCTTCTCCCATAGTGAGGACACCTCACAATATACTTCACATTTTACAGTCTCTAAATTCTCCATGACTTTCCGTGTGGGTTTGACGTTTCCTCCTTTCACTAGATGGTGGATGGGGTCTGAGTGTCTTTCCTGTGCTTGTAAGTCTGGTAAGGACATGATAAAGTTGCAGCCTGAAGAGTGGATGATGAGGGTTGTGTCCCTCTGTCCAGCAGCAGCAGCAGCAGCAGCAGCAGCGTGCACACGGACTCTGCAGGGAATGATACTTTGCTGCTGATGCAGGTGGCAGCTGTGCAGATTGTATATGAGCGGGGTCTGGCTCCATCTGGAAAATGTCCTTTTCTCTGGATTTACGCACACCTTGCGCTGCTGTCTCTGAAGGCAGGTTACGTCTCTTCACTATTCTGACTCCCGGATATGTGGCATAGTTACATAGTTACTTAGGTTGAAAAAAGACCTAGGTCCATCTAGTTCAACCTTCCTCCACCAGTTCTACATTTGGTCACTAAGTCATTTATAACCAACAATGCTGTGTGAGGAATCCTCCGCCCTGATATAAAGCTGTTATAGTATCTGCCATTACTACCTCTTGTGGTCGCATTCCACAGTCTGACTGCTCTAACTGTAAAGAACCCTTTCCTATTTAGGTGTCGGAATCGCTTTTCTTCCACTCGCAGTGAGTGCCCCCTGGTCCTTAGTATTGTCTTCGGAAGAAATAAGTCATGTGCCAGTCCTTTATATTGACCACACATGTATTTATACATATAAATGAGATCTCCTCTGAGACGTCTTTTTTATAAGCTAAACATATCTAACTTTTTCAAGGAAACTAGAGTATGATCCCAGCACTTCAAAGAAGGTTAAAAATATTTATTGAGGTTCTATTAAAAAAGATCCATCGATCATGAAAACAGTGAAGGCGGAGGGGGGGGGGGCATTAAGAGAAACCCAACATGTTTCAGCCAGTAGAGGCTTATTCCAGGATTGCACTTACATGTCTATTGTGCACACAGATACACTGAAAAGTTTCACTTGGAATGGAAAGGAACCTGGAAACAATTTCCAGTAATTGCTAGTAGAAAAGTCTCTATAGCAAGCACCTGAAAACATGCATGTATGAAACACCCAAGGAAAGTGAACAGGTGCATATAGGTGCGTGCACACATAGACAAGAAAAGGATATATATAAGATAAAAAATACCAAAAATTAGTACAGATAAAAACGAAACATATATATATATATAATATAATACAAAAAATACATTCAGTTATATTGCAAAATGAGATCCTGCCGAACATTAAGACCTAGGGGTTGGCGTGAAGCTAGTTTAAAAATCCAGTAAGATTCACGATTTAGTATAGTTCTATGATCATCTCCACCTCTGGCTGATTTGAAAACTCTTTCAATACCTTGAAATTTAAAGGCAGAAATATCACCCCTGTGTACATTAATGAAAAGTCTTGATACTGCTGATACATTAACAGCTTGCAGATTACAGGCATCAGATGAATGCCTTCTGATGCGCTGTTTTAGTGGACAAATAGTACAACCTACATATTGAATGTTACATTGTATACATTGTATCAAGTGAATGACTCCTGCAGTGTTACAATTAATGTAACTTTTCATAGAAAAACTCTCTTGTGTTACACAGGAATAAAATGTTTTAGATTTGATCACATATTTACAAGAGCGACATATACCGTGTCCACAATTAAAAAAACCTATGCAATTGAGCCATGTAGGTCTTTTGGGAGAAATGTCATTTACCATGCTTGGCGCTAGTAGATTGGATAGTCTAACTGCCTTTTTGGCCACACATTTAATTGGATGAGTTTGTAAAATTTGATTCAGTTTATTGTCTTGCTGTAATAAAGGTATGTATTTATTAATAATACCGGTTATGAATTTGTATTGTGGAGAAAACAATATTATGTGTAGTAGATGTAGACTTGGATTTATCCAGTAAAAGAGTTGGTCTATCTGTTTTGTCAGTAATTGCTATAGCCCTGTTCAGACTCCGCTCAGGATATTTTCTATTTCGGAGTCTATTTTTGATGTTGTGTCTCTTTAATGAAATGTGTTGCATCAGAGCAGTTTCGTTTTGCCCTTATTATCTCTCCTACTGGAATATTTCTTGCTACATGGGGAGGATGACAAGATGTAGCCTCTAAAATTGAATTAGCATCAGTGTTTTTTCTATATGTTGTTACCTCTATTTTCCCTTTATTGGCTGTAAAATTAATATCCAAAAAATTAATTTGGGTATTATGACTAGTGTATGTAAACTGTAGATTGGATACATTATTATTCAGATGATTAACAAATGCTTCTGCTTCTAGGACAGTGCCTTTCCAAATAAAGATACAGTCATCAATATAACGCCCAAAAAAAATTATTTTATCTTGAAAAATGTTCTGAGAATGAAAAATAAAATTCTCTTCAAATACTGCACCCACAATGTTAGCTAGGGAGGGCGAAAATTTACCTCCCATACTGACTCCTTTTCTCTGTAGGTAAAATGAATTATTGAAGCAAAAATAGTTGTGTGTTAGCAAGTAATGTACGGAAGAAATCAAAAAATTGCATAAATCCGAAGAATATGTGCTGTACCTGTGTAAAAAAGCAACATGATGCGGTATGGAGGGATACAGGCTAATAATATCACAGGTAAGCCAGCAATATGGAGGGATACAGGCTAATAATATCACAGGTAAGCCAGCAATATGGAGGGATACAGGCTAATAATATTGCAGGTAAGCCAGCAATATGGAGGGATACAGGCTAATAATATCGCAGGTAAGCCAGCAATATGGAGGGATACAGGCTAATAATATCGCAGGTAAGCCAGCAATATGGAGGGATACAGGCTAATAATATCGCAGGTAAGCCAGCAATATGGAGGGATACAGGCTAATAATATCACAGGTAAGCCAGCAATATGGAGGGATACAGGCTAATAATATCGCAGGTAAGCCAGCAATATGGAGGGATACAGGCTAATAATATCGCAGGTAAGCCAGCAATATGGAGGGATACAGGCTAATAATATCGCAGGTAAGCCAGCAATATGGAGGGATACAGGCTAATAATATCACAGGTAAGCCAGCAATATGGAGGGATACAGGCTAATAATATCGCAGGTAAGCCAGCAATATGGAGGGATACAGGCTAATAATATCGCAGGTAAGCCAGCAATATGGAGGAATACAGGCTAATAATATCACAGGTAAGCCAGCAATATGGAGGGATACAGGCTAATAATATCGCAGGTAAGCCAGCAGTATGGAGGGATACAGGCTAATAATATCGCAGGTAAGCCAGCAATATGGAGGGATACAGGCTAATAATATCACAGGTAAGCCAGCAATATGGAGGGATACAGGCTAATAATATCACAGGTAAGCCAGCAATATGGAGGGATACAGGCTAATAATATCACAGGTAAGCCAGCAGTATGGAGGGATACAGGCTAATAATATTGCAGGTAAGCCAGCAATATGGAGGGATACAGGCTAATAATATCACAGGTAAGCCAGCAATATGGAGGGATACAGGCTAATAATATCACAGGTAAGCCAGCAATATGGAGGGATACAGGCTAATAATATCACAGGTAAGCCAGCAGTATGGAGGGATACAGGCTAATAATATCGCAGGTAAGCCAGCAATATGGAGGGATACAGGCTAATAATATCACAGGTAAGCCAGCAATATGGAGGGATACAGGCTAATAATATCGCAGGTAAGCCAGCAATATGGAGGGATACAGGCTAATAATATCGCAGGTAAGCCAGCAATATGGAGGGATACAGGCTAATAATATCACAGGTAAGCCAGCAATATGGAGGGATACAGGCTAATAATATCACAGGTAAGCCAGCAATATGGAGGGATACAGGCTAATAATATCACAGGTAAGCCAGCAATATGGAGGGATACAGGCTAATAATATCACAGGTCAGCCAGCAATATGGAGGGATACAGGCTAATAATATCGCAGGTAAGCCAGCAATATGGAGGAATACAGGCTAATAATATCGCAGGTAAGCCAGCAATATGGAGGGATACAGGCTAATAATATCGCAGGTAAGCCAGCAATATGGAGGGATACAGGCTAATAATATCGCAGGTAAGCCAGCAATATGGAGGGATACAGGCTAATAATATCGCAGGTAAGCCAGCAATATGGAGGGATACAGGCTAATAATATCGCAGGTCAGCCAGCAATATGGAGGGATACAGGCTAATAATATCACAGGTAAGCCAGCAATATGGAGGGATACAGGCTAATAATATCACAGGTAAGCCAGCAATATGGAGGGATACAGGCTAATAATATCGCAGGTAAGCCAGCAATATGGAGGGATACAGGCTAATAATATCGCAGGTAAGCCAGCAATATGGAGGGATACAGGCTAATAATATCACAGGTAAGCCAGCAGTATGGAGGGATACAGGCTAATAATATCACAGGTAAGCCAGCAGTATGGAGGGATACAGGCTAATAATATCGCAGGTAAGCCAGCAATATGGAGGGATACAGGCTAATAATATCGCAGGTAAGCCAGCAATATGGAGGGATACAGGCTAATAATATCGCAGGTAAGCCAGCAATATGGAGGGATACAGGCTAATAATATCACAGGTAAGCCAGCAATATGGAGGGATACAGGCTAATAATATCGCAGGTAAGCCAGCAATATGGAGGGATACAGGCTAATAATATCGCAGGTAAGCCAGCAATATGGAGGGATACAGGCTAATAATATCGCAGGTAAGCCAGCAATATGGAGGGATACAGGCTAATAATATCGCAGGTAAGCCAGCAATATGGAGGGATACAGGCTAATAATATCGCAGGTCAGCCAGCAATATGGAGGGATACAGGCTAATAATATCACAGGTAAGCCAGCAATATGGAGGAATACAGGCTAATAATATCGCAGGTAAGCCAGCAATATGGAGGGATACAGGCTAATAATATCACAGGTAAGCCAGCAATATGGAGGGATACAGGCTAATAATATCGCAGGTAAGCCAGCAATATGGAGGGATACAGGCTAATAATATCACAGGTAAGCCAGCAATATGGAGGGATACAGGCTAATAATATCGCAGGTAAGCCAGCAATATGGAGGAATACAGGCTAATAATATCGCAGGTAAGCCAGCAATATGGAGGGATACAGGCTAATAATATCACAGGTAAGCCAGCAATATGGAGGGATACAGGCTAATAATATCACAGGTAAGCCAGCAATATGGAGGGATACAGGCTAATAATATCACAGGTAAGCCAGCAATATGGAGGGATACAGGCTGATAATATCACAGGTAAGCCAGCAGTATGGAGGGATACAGGCTAATAATATCGCAGGTAAGCCAGCAATATGGAGGGATACAGGCTAATAATATCACAGGTAAGCCAGCAGTATGGAGGGATACAGGCTAATAATATCGCAGGTAAGCCAGCAATATGGAGGGATACAGGCTAATAATATCACAGGTAAGCCAGCAATATGGAGGGATACAGGCTAATAATATCGCAGGTAAGCCAGCAATATGGAGGGATACAGGCTAATAATATCACAGGTAAGCCAGCAATATGGAGGGATACAGGCTAATAATATCACAGGTAAGCCAGCAATATGGAGGGATACAGGCTAATAATATCACAGGTAAGCCAGCAGTATGGAGGGATACAGGCTAATAATATCACAGGTAAGCCAGCAATATGGAGGGATACAGGCTAATAATATCACAGGTAAGCCAGCAATATGGAGGGATACAGGCTAATAATATCACAGGTAAGCCAGCAATATGGAGGGATACAGGCTAATAATATCGCAGGTAAGCCAGCAATATGGAGGGATACAGGCTAATAATATCACAGGTAAGCCAGCAATATGGAGGGATACAGGCTAATAATATCACAGGTAAGCCAGCAATATGGAGGGATACAGGCTAATAATATCACAGGTAAGCCAGCAGTATGGAGGGATACAGGCTAATAATATCACAGGTAAGCCAGCAGTATGGAGGGATACAGGCTAATAATATCACAGGTAAGCCAGCAGTATGGAGGGATACAGGCTAATAATATCACAGGTAAGCCAGCAGTATGGAGGGATACAGGCTAATAATATCACAGGTAAGCCAGCAGTATGGAGGGATACAGGCTAATAATATCACAGGTAAGCCAGCAATATGGAGGGATACACAGGGCCGTATTTACCATTAGGCACCCGTGGTCCCGTGCCTAGGGCGGCAGGATGGAGGGGGCGGCACCTTCTAGCAGTAAAAAAAAAAAAAAAAAAAAAATTTTATTTTTTTTTTTTTTTACACATTCATTAAATCCACTGTATTTTCGGAGGGGGGAGAGGCGCACCTTTATTTATTTGTATCTGCGTCAATTAAGACGCGAATGCAGACAAACTGCGGCGGCCGGGCACCGAGAGCTGATTGACCCCGGAACTGCCGGCACCTGCACTTCCGGGGTCAAAGGCGCGCCAATCAGCTCCTTCCTCTGTCCTGCGTCCAATGCTGTGTGGATTTCACATGCAAATCTCACAGCAGGACGCCGCAGAGGACGCCGCGATGGAAGCCGGTGTCAGAAGAGGATACTCACGTGAGCCAGGAAGATGACGGCGGGCCCTGGAGCAGGTAAGTGCTCGCAGAGCTGAAGATTCATAAGGAGCATGGGGGTGTCTCAAATGCAGACTGGAGATATGCGTATGGGGTGGGAGGAGAGAGGCTGATACTGGGGGAGACTTGGGGGAAGAGAAGCGGATACTGGGGGAGGCTGGGAGGAGAGAGTCTGATGCTGGGGGAGGCTGGGAGGGGGGAGGGGCTGATGTTGCGGAAGGCTGGGATGGGGGGAGGCTGACGCTGGGGGAGGCTGGGAGGAGGGAAGCTGATGCTGAGGGAGGCTGATGCTGGGGGAGGCTGGGATGGGGGGAGGCTGATGCTGGGGGAGGCTGGGAGGAGGGAGGCTAATGCTGAGGGAGGCTGATGCTGGGAGAGGCTGGGAGGAGAGAGGCTGATGCTGGGGGAGGCTGGTTCTGGGAGAGGCTGATGCTGGGGGAGGCTGGGAGGAGGGAGGCTGATGCTGGGGGAGGCTGGGAGGAGGGAGGATGATGCTGGGGAGGCTGGGAGGAGGGAGGCTGATGCTGAGGGAGGCTGATGCTGGGAGAGGCTGATGCTTCGGGAGGCTGATGCTGGGGGAGACTGGGAGGAGAGAGGCTGATGCTGGGGGAGGCTGGGAGGAAAGAGGCTGATGTTGAGGGAGGCTGATGCTGGGAGAGGCTGATGCTGCGGGAGGCTCGGAGGAGAGAGGCTGATGCTGAGGGAGGCTGATGCTGGGGGAGGCTGGGAGGAGAGAGGCTGATGCTGGGGGAGGCTAGGAGGGGGGAGGCTTTTGCTGGGGGAGGGAGGCTGATGCTGGGGGAGGCTGATGCTGGGGGAGGCTGGGAGGAGAGAGGCTGATGCTGGGGGAGGCTGATGCTGGGGGAGGCTGGGAGGGGGAGGCTGATGCTGGGAGGCTGGGAGGAGAGAGGCTGATGCTGGGGGAGGCGGATGCTGGGGGAGGCTGATGCTGGGGGAGGCTGGGAGGGTGGAGGCTGATGCTGGGGCGGCTGATGCTGGGGGAGGCTGGGAGGAGTGAGGCTGATGCTGGGGGAGGCTGGGAGAAGAGAGGCTGATGCTGGGGGAGGCTGATGCTGGGGGAGGCTTGGAGGGGGAGGCTGATGCTGGGGGAGGCTGGGAGGAGGGAGGCTGATGCTGGGGGAGGCTGATGCTGGGGGAGGCTGGGAGGAGAGAGGCTGATGCTGGGGGAGGCTGATGCTGGGGGAGGCTGGGAGGGGGAGGCTGATGCTGGGGGAGGCTGGGAGGAGAGAGGCTGATGCTGAGGGAGGCGGATGCTGGGGGAGGCTGAAGCTGGGGGAGGCTGGGAGGGTGGAGGCTGATGCTGGGGCGGCTGATGCTGGGGGAGGCTGGGAGGAGTGAGGCTGATGCTGGGGGAGGCTGGGAGAAGAGAGGCTGATGCTGGGGGCAGAGAGGCTGATGCTGGGGGAAGCTGGGGGAGAGAGGCTGATGCTGGGGGAAGCTGGGGGAGAGAGGCTGATGCTAGGGGAAGCTGGGGGAGAGAGGCTGATGCTGGGGGAAGTTGGGGGAGAGAGGCTGATGCTGGGGGAAGCTGGGGGAGAGAGGCTGATGCTGGGGGAAGCTGGGGGAGAGAGGCTGATGCTGGGGGAAGCTGGGGGAGAGAGGCTGATGCTGGGGGAGGCTGGGGGGAGAGAGGCTGAAGCTGGGGGACGCTGGGGGGAGAGAGGTTGATGCTGGGGGGCTGGGGGGAGAGAGGCTGATGCTGGGGGAGAGGCTGCTGGTGAAGGCGGGGGGAGAGCGGCTGCTGCTGGGGGAATGGGAGAGAGGGGCCAATCCTAGAGACAGAGGACAAGGGTTGAGGGATAGTGCAATGACAAAATCGATGGCGGGGGAGTGTAAGGACTCAGAATGAGAAGGGGGCAGCATTGGGAGCTCATTATGGAGAAGGGGCAGCATGTGTGGGCTCAGTATGGAGTGGAGCAATGTAGGGGAGTCAATATCAAGAGTGGGGTAGTGTGTGTGTGTGTGTGTGTGTGTGTGTGGGAGGGGTGTCTCAGCATAAGCGTTAGTGTGATGGTCTTAGTATGATGAATGGGGCAGCATGGAGGTGTCATTATGAAAAAGAGGAAGGCAGCATTAGGAGCTCATGGAGAGGGTCAGCATGCATGGGACATTGTGAGGAGGGAACAGCATGCATGGGAAACTGAGGAGGGAGCAGCATGCATGGGACATTGTGAGGAGGGGGCAGCATGCATGGGACACTGTGAGGAGGGGGCAGCATGCATGGGACATTGTGAGAAAGGGGCAGCATGCATGGGACATTGGGAGGAGGGGGCAGCATGCATGGGACACTGTGAGGAGGGGGCAGCATGCATGGGACACTGTGAAGAGGGGGCAGCATGCATGGGACACTGTGAGGAGGGGGCAGCATGCATGGGACATTGTGAGGAGGGGGCACCATGCATGGGACATTGTGAGGAGGGGGCAGCATGCATGGGACATTGTGAGGAGGGGGCAGCATGCATGGGACATTGTGAGGAGGGGGCAGCATGCATGGGACATTGTGAGGAGGGGGAAGCATGCATGGGACATTGTGAGGAGGGGGCAGCATGCATGGGACATTGGGAGGAGGGGGCAGCATGCATGGGACATTGTGAGGAGGGGGCAGCATGCATGGGACATTGTTAGGAGGGGGCAGCAAGCATGGGACATTGTGAGGAGGGGGCAGCATGATGTGAGGTCAATGTGCAGATCATATTTCATAATTGAGGAAGGTGTGGTGGGTATAATTTATAAGGGAGGGCAGTGTGTAGTATATTAGGGGCAGTGTGACAGTCACAGTATATAAGTGGGGACGGTGGGAATATTTTATACTCATGCTGTTTTGATGTGCCTGTGGTGATCCCCATTGGGGGGGGGGGGGGTAAGTGCCCTTCGTTTCTCATTGATACTTTTTCAAGTGTTTTACAGAGTAGATCTGCCTTAAACAGATGTCATGTGCGAAAACTCAGTGTTACGTTGTCACTAAGGGGCGCGACCACTTAAAGTGCCTAGGGCAGCATGAAGGCAAAATACAGCCCTGGGGATACAGGCTAATAATATTGCAGGTAAGCCAGCAATATGGAGGGATACAGGCTGATAATATCACAGGTAAGCCAGCAATATGGAGGGATACAGGCTAATAATATCACAGGTAAGCCAGCAATATGGAGGGATACAGGCTAATAATATCGCAGGTAAGCCAGCAATATGGAGGGATACAGGCTAATAATATCGCAGGTAAGCCAGCAATATGGAGGGATACAGGCTAATAATATCACAGGTAAGCCAGCAATATGGAGGGATACAGGCTAATAATATCACAGGTAAGCCAGCAATATGGAGGGATACAGGCTAATAATATCGCAGGTAAGCCAGCAATATGGAGGAATACAGGCTAATAATATCGCAGGTAAGCCAGAAATATGGAGGAATACAGGCTAATAATATCACAGGTAAGCCAGCAATATGGAGGAATACAGGCTAATAATATCACAGGTAAGCCAGCAATATGGAGGGATACAGGCTAATAATATCACAGGTAAGCCAGCAATATGGAGGAATACAGGCTAATAATATCGCAGGTAAGCCAGCAATATGGAGGGATACAGGCTAATAATATCACAGGTAAGCCAGCAATATGGAGGGATACAGGCTAATAATATCACAGGTAAGCCAGCAATATGGAGGGATACAGGCTAATAATATCACAGGTAAGCCAGCAATATGGAGGGATACAGGCTAATAATATCGCAGGTAAGCCAGCAATATGGAGGGATACAGGCTAATAATATCACAGGTAAGCCAGCAATATGGAGGGATACAGGCTAATAATATCACAGGTAAGCCAGCAATATGGAGGGATACAGGCTAATAATATCGCAGGTAAGCCAGCAATATGGAGGGATACAGGCTAATAATATCGCAGGTAAGCCAGCAATATGGAGGAATACAGGCTAATAATATCACAGGTAAGCCAGCAATATGGAGGGATACAGGCTAATAATATCGCAGGTAAGCCAGCAATATGGAGGAATACAGGCTAATAATATCACAGGTAAGCCAGCAATATGGAGGATACAGGCTAATAATATCACAGGTAAGCCAGCAATATGGAGGGATACAGGCTAATAATATCGCAGGTAAGCCAGCAATATGGAGGGATACAGGCTAAATATATCGCAGGTAAGCCAGCAATATGGAGGGATACAGGCTAATAATATCACAGGTAAGCCAGCAATATGGAGGGATACAGGCTAATAATATCACAGGTAAGCCAGCAATATGGAGGGATACAGGCTAATAATATCGCAGGTAAGCCAGCAATATGGAGGGATACAGGCTAATAATATCACAGGTAAGCCAGCAATATGGAGGAATACAGGCTAATAATATCGCAGGTAAGCCAGCAATATGGAGGGATACAGGCTAATAATATCACAGGTAAGCCAGCAATATGGAGGGATACAGGCTACTAATATCGCAGGTAAGCCAGCAATATGGAGGGATACAGGCTAATAATATCACAGGTAAGCCAGCAATATGGAGGGATACAGGCTAATAATATCACAGGTAAGCCAGCAATATGGAGGGATACAGGCTAATAATATCACAGGTAAGCCAGCAATATGGAGGGATACAGGCTAATAATATCACAGGTAAGCCAGCAATATGGAGGGATACAGGCTAATAATATCGCAGGTAAGCCAGCAAAATGGAGGGATACAGGCTAATAATATCGCAGGTAAGCCAGCAATATGGAGGGATACAGGCTAATAATATCGCAGGTAAGCCAGCAATATGGAGGGATACAGGCTAATAATATCACAGGTAAGCCAGCAATATGGAGGGATACAGGCTAATAATATCACAGGTAAGCCAGCAATATGGAGGGATACAGGCTAATAATATCGCAGGTAAGCCAGCAATATGGAGGGATACAGGCTAATAATATCACAGGTCAGCCAGCAATATGGAGGGATACAGGCTAATAATATCGCAGGTAAGCCAGCAATATGGAGGGATACAGGCTAATAATATCGCAGGTAAGCCAGCAATATGGAGGGATACAGGCTAATAATATCGCAGGTAAGCCAGCAATATGGAGGGATACAGGCTAATAATATCACAGGTAAGCCAGCAGTATGGAGGGATACAGGCTAATAATATCACAGGTAAGCCAGCAATATGGAGGGATACAGGCTAATAATATCACAGGTAAGCCAGCAATATGGAGGGATACAGGCTAATAATATCACAGGTAAGCCAGCAGTATGGAGGGATACAGGCTAATAATATCACAGGTAAGCCAGCAATATGGAGGGATACAGGCTAATAATATCGCAGGTAAGCCAGCAATATGGAGGGATACAGGCTAATAATATCGCAGGTAAGCCAGCAATATGGAGGGATACAGGCTAATAATATCGCAGGTAAGCCAGCAATATGGAGGGATACAGGCTAATAATATCACAGGTAAGCCAGCAATATGGAGGGATACAGGCTAATAATATCACAGGTAAGCCAGCAATATGGAGGGATACAGGCTAATAATATCACAGGTAAGCCAGCAATATGGAGGGATACAGGCTAATAATATCACAGGTAAGCCAGCAATATGGAGGGATACAGGCTAATAATATCACAGGTAAGCCAGCAATATGGAGGGATACAGGCTAATAATATCGCAGGTAAGCCAGCAATATGGAGGGATACAGGCTAATAATATCACAGGTAAGCCAGCAATATGGAGGATACAGGCTAATAATATCACAGGTAAGCCAGCAATATGGAGGGATACAGGCTAATAATATCGCAGGTAAGCCAGCAATATGGAGGGATACAGGCTAATAATATCACAGGTAAGCCAGCAATATGGAGGGATACAGGCTAATAATATCACAGGTAAGCCAGCAATATGGAGGGATACAGGCTAATAATATCACAGGTAAGCCAGCAATATGGAGGGATACAGGCTAATAATATCACAGGTAAGCCAGCAATATGGAGGGATACAGGCTAATAATATCACAGGTAAGCCAGCAATATGGAGGGATACAGGCTAATAATATCACAGGTAAGCCAGCAATATGGAGGAATACAGGCTAATAATATCACAGGTAAGCCAGCAATATGGAGGGATACAGGCTAATAATATCACAGGTAAGCCAGCAATATGGAGGGATACAGGCTAATAATATCACAGGTAAGCCAGCAATATGGAGGGATACAGGCTAATAATATCAGCAGGTAAGCCAGCAATATGGAGGGATACAGGCTAATAATATCGCAGGTAAGCCAGCAATATGGAGGGATACAGGCTAATAATATCACAGGTAAGCCAGCAATATGGAGGGATACAGGCTAATAATATCACAGGTAAGCCAGCAATATGGAGGGATACAGGCTTATTAGCCTGTATCCCTCCATATTGCTGGCTTACCTGCGATATTATTAGCCTGTATCCCTCCATATTGCTGGCTTACCTGCGATATTATTAGCCTGTATCCCTCCATATTGCTGGCTTACCTGTGATATTATTAGCCTGTATCCCTCCATATTGCTGGCTTACCTGTGATATTATTAGCCTGTATCCCTCCATATTGCTGGCTTACCTGCGATATTATTAGCCTGTATCCCTCCATATTGCTGGCTTACCTGCGATATTATTAGCCTGTATCCCTCCATATTGCTGGCTGACCTGCGATATTATTAGCCTGTATCCCTCCATATTGCTGGCTTACCTGCGATATTATTAGCCTGTATCCCTCCATATTGCTGGCTTACCTGTGATATTATTAGCCTGTATCCCTCCATATTGCTGGCTTACCTGTGATATTATTAGCCTGTATCCCTCCATATTGCTGGCTTACCTGTGATATTATTAGCCTGTATTCCCTCCATATTGCTGGCTGACCTGTGATATTATTAGCCTGTATCCCTCCATACCGCTGGCTTACCTGCGATATTATTAGCCTGTATCCCTCCATATTGCTGGCTTACCTGCGATATTATTAGCCTGTATCCCTCCATATTGCTGGCTTACCTGTGATATTATTAGCCTGTATCCCTCCATATTGCTGGCTTACCTGCGATATTATTAGCCTGTATCCCTCCATATTGCTGGCTTACCTGCGATATTATTAGCCTGTATCCCTCCATATTGCTGGCTGACCTGCGATATTATTAGCCTGTATCCCTCCATATTGCTGGCTTACCTGCGATATTATTAGCCTGTATCCCTCCATATTGCTGGCTTACCTGTGATATTATTAGCCTGTATCCCTCCATATTGCTGGCTTACCTGCGATATTATTAGCCTGTATCCCTCCATATTGCTGGCTTACCTGCGATATTATTAGCCTGTATTCCTCCATATTGCTGGCTTACCTGCGATATTATTAGCCTGTATTCCTCCATATTGCTGGCTTACCTGTGATATTATTAGCCTGTATCCCTCCATATTGCTGGCTTACCTGCGATATTATTAGCCTGTATCCCTCCATATTGCTGGCTTACCTGTGATATTATTAGCCTGTATCCCTCCATATTGCTGGCTGACCTGCGATATTATTAGCCTGTATCCCTCCATATTGCTGGCTTACCTGCGATATTATTAGCCTGTATCCCTCCATACTTGCTGGCTTACCTGTGATATTATTAGCCTGTATCCCTCCATATTGCTGGCTTACCTGTGATATTATTAGCCTGTATCCCTCCATATTGCTGGCTTACCTGTGATATTATTAGCCTGTATCCCTCCATATTGCTGGCTTACCTGTGATATTATTAGCCTGTATCCCTCCATATTGCTGGCTTACCTGTGATATTATTAGCCTGTATTCCCTCCATATTGCTGGCTTACCTGTGATATTATTAGCCTGTATCCCTCCATATTGCTGGCTTACCTGCGATATTATTAGCCTGTATCCCTCCATATTGCTTGGCTTACCTGTGATATTATTAGCCTGTATCCCTCCATATTGCTGGCTTACCTGTGATATTATTAGCCTGTATCCCTCCATATTGCTGGCTTACCTGCGATATTATTAGCCTGTATCCCTCCATATTGCTGGCTTACCTGTGATATTATTAGCCTGTATCCCTCCATATTGCTGGCTTACCTGTGATATTATTAGCCTGTATTCCTCCATATTGCTGGCTGACCTGTGATATTATTAGCCTGTATCCCTCCATATTGCTGGCTTACCTGTGATATTATTAGCCTGTATCCCTCCATATTGCTGGCTTACCTGTGATATTATTAGTCTGTATCCCTCCATATTGCTGGCTTACCTGTGATATTATTAGCCTGTATCCCTCCATACTGCTGGCTTACCTGTGATATTATTAGCCTGTATCCCTCCATATTGCTGGCTTACCTGTGATATTATTAGCCTGTATCCCTCCATATTGTTGGCTTACCTGTGATATTATTAGCCTGTATCCCTCCATACTGCTGGCTTACCTGCGATATTATTAGCCTGTATCCCTCCATATTGCTGGCTTACCTGTGATATTATTAGCCTGTATCCCTCCATATTGCTGGCTTACCTGCGATATTATTAGCCTGTATCCCTCCATATTGCTGGCTTACCTGTGATATTATTAGTCTGTATCCCTCCATATTGCTGGCTTACCTGTGATATTATTAGCCTGTATCCCTCCATATTGCTGGCTTACCTGTGATATTATTAGCCTGTATTCCTCCATATTGCTGGCTGACCTGTGATATTATTAGCCTGTATCCCTCCATATTGCTGGCTTACCTGTGATATTATTAGCCTGTATTCCTCCATATTGCTGGCTTACCTGTGATATTATTAGCCTGTATCCCTCCATATTGCTGGCTTACCTGTGATATTATTAGTCTGTATCCCTCCATATTGCTGGCTTACCTGTGATATTATTAGCCTGTATCCCTCCATATTGCTGGCTTACCTGTGATATTATTAGTCTGTATCCCTCCATATTGCTGGCTTACCTGTGATATTATTAGCCTGTATTCCTCCATATTGCTGGCTTACCTGTGATATTATTAGCCTGTATCCCTCCATATTGCTGGCTGACCTGTGATATTATTAGCCTGTATCCCTCCATATTGCTGGCTTACCTGTGATATTATTAGCCTGTATCCCTCCATATTGCTGCTTACCTGTGATATTATTAGCCTGTATCCCTCCATATTGCTGGCTTACCTGTGATATTATTAGCCTGTATCCCTCCATATTGCTGGCTTACCTGTGATATTATTAGCCTGTATCCCTCCATATTGCTGGCTTACCTGTGATATTATTAGCCTGTATCCCTCCATATTGCTGGCTGACCTGTGATATTATTAGCCTGTATCCCTCCATATTGCTGGCTTACCTGTGATATTATTAGCCTGTATCCCTCCATATTGCTGGCTTACCTGTGATATTATTAGCCTGTATCCCTCCATATTGCTGGCTTACCTGTGATATTATTAGCCTGTATCCCTCCATATTGCTGGCTTACCTGTGATATTATTAGCCTGTATCCCTCCATATTGCTGGCTGACCTGTGATATTATTAGCCTGTATCCCTCCATATTGCTGGCTTACCTGTGATATTATTAGTCCTGTATCCCTCCATATTGCTGGCTTACCTGTGATATTATTAGCCTGTATCCCTCCATATTGCTGGCTGACCTGTGATATTATTAGCCTGTATCCCTCCATATTGCTGGCTTACCTGTGATATTATTAGCCTGTATCCCTCCATATTGCTGGCTTACCTGTGATATTATTAGCCTGTATCCCTCCATATTGCTGGCTTACCTGTGATATTATTAGCCTGTATCCCTCCATATTGCTGGCTTACCTGTGATATTATTAGCCTGTATCCTCCATATTGCTGGCTTACCTGTGATATTATTAGCCTGTATCCCTCCATATTGCTGGCTTACCTGTGATATTATTAGCCTGTATCCCTCCATATTGCTGGCTTACCTGTGATATTATTAGCCTGTATCCCTCCATATTGCTGGCTTACCTGTGATATTATTAGCCTGTATCCCTCCATATTGCTGGCTTACCTGTGATATTATTAGCCTGTATCCCTCCATATTGCTGGCTTACCTGTGATATTATTAGCCTGTATCCCTCCATATTGCTGGCTTACCTGCGATATTATTAGCCTGTATCCCTCCATATTGCTGGCTTACCTGTGATATTATTAGCCTGTATCCCTCCATATTGCTGGCTTACCTGTGATATTATTAGCCTGTATCCCTCCATATTGCTGGCTTACCTGTGATATTATTAGCCTGTATCCCTCCATATTGCTGGCTTACCTGTGATATTATTAGCCTGTATCCCTCCATATTGCTGGCTTACCTGTGATATTATTAGCCTGTATCCCTCCATATTGCTGGCTTACCTGCGATATTATTAGCCTGTATCCCTCCATATTGCTGGCTTACCTGTGATATTATTAGCCTGTATCCCTCCATATTGCTGGCTTACCTGTGATATTATTAGTCTGTATCCCTCCATATTGCTGGCTTACCTGCGATATTATTAGTCTGTATCCCTCCATATTGCTGGCTTACCTGTGATAATTATTAGCCTGTATCCCTCCATATTGCTGGCTTACCTGTGATATTATTAGCCTGTATCCCTCCATATTGCTGGCTTACCTGTGATATTATAGTCTGTATCCCTCCATATTGCTGGCTTACCTGCGATATTATTAGCCTGTATCCCTCCATATTGCTGGCTTACCTGTGATATTATTAGCCTGTATCCCTCCATATTGCTGGCTTACCTGCGATATTATTAGCCTGTATCCCTCCATATTGCTGGCTTACCTGTGATATTATTAGCCTGTATCCCTCCATATTGCTGGCTTACCTGTGATATTATTAGCCTGTATCCCTCCATATTGCTGGCTTACCTGTGATATTATTAGCCTGTATCCCTCCATATTGCTGGCTTACCTGCGATATTATTAGCCTGTATCCCTCCATATTGCTGGCTTACCTGTGATATTATTAGCCTGTATCCCTCCATATTGCTGGCTTACCTGTGATATTATTAGCCTGTATCCCTCCATATTGCTGGCTTACCTGCGATATTATTAGCCTGTATCCCTCCATATTGCTGGCTTACCTGTGATATTATTAGTCTGTATCCCTCCATATTGCTGGCTTACCTGTGATATTATTAGCCTGTATCCCTCCATATTGCTGGCTTACCTGTGATATTATTAGCCTGTATCCCTCCATATTGCTGGCTTACCTGTGATATTATTAGCCTGTATCCCTCCATATTGCTGGCTTACCTGCGATATTATTAGCCTGTATCCCTCCATATTGCTGGCTTACCTGTGATATTATTAGCCTGTATCCCTCCATATTGCTGGCTTACCTGTGATATTATTAGCCTGTATCCCTCCATATTGCTGGCTTACCTGCGATATTATTAGCCTGTATCCCTCCATATTGCTGGCTTACCTGCGATATTATTAGCCTGTATCCCTCCATATTGCTGGCTTACCTGTGATATTATTAGCCTGTATCCCTCCATATTGCTGGCTTACCTGTGATATTATTAGCCTGTATCCCTCCATATTGCTGGCTTACCTGTGATATTATTAGCCTGTATCCCTCCATATTGCTGGCTTACCTGCGATATTATTAGCCTGTATCCCTCCATATTGCTGGCTTACCTGTGATATTATTAGCCTGTATCCCTCCATATTGCTGGCTTACCTGTGATATTATTAGCCTGTATCCCTCCATATTGCTGGCTTACCTGCGATATTATTAGCCTGTATCCCTCCATATTGCTGGCTTACCTGTGATATTATTAGCCTGTATCCCTCCATATTGCTGGCTTACCTGCGATATTATTAGCCTGTATCCCTCCATATTGCTGGCTTACCTGCGATATTATTAGCCTGTATCCCTCCATATTGCTGGCTTACCTGTGATATTATTAGCCTGTATCCCTCCATATTGCTGGCTTACCTGCGATATTATTAGCCTGTATCCCTCCATATTGCTGGCTTACCTGAGATATTATTAGCCTGTATCCCTCCATATTGCTGGCTTACCTGCGATATTATTAGCCTGTATCCCTCCATATTGCTGGCTTACCTGTGATATTATTAGCCTGTATCCCTCCATATTGCTGGCTTACCTGTGATATTATTAGCCTGTATCCCTCCATATTGCTGGCTTACCTGTGATATTATTAGCCTGTATCCCTCCATATTGCTGGCTTACCTGCGATATTATTAGCCTGTATCCCTCCATATTGCTGGCTTACCTGTGATATTATTAGCCTGTATCCCTCCATATTGCTGGCTTACCTGTGATATTATTAGCCTGTATCCCTCCATATTGCTGGCTTACCTGTGATATTATTAGCCTGTATCCCTCCATATTGCTGGCTTACCTGTGATATTATTAGCCTGTATCCTCCATATTGCTG